>NC_091977.1:66453650-66755320 GCF_044704955.1 Pristiophorus japonicus | reverse complement strand
GATAACTCCTCTGCTCTTCTTTGAAATAATGCCATCGGGCATTTCTTCCACCTGGGAGAGCAGACAGGGCCTCGATTTAATGTCTCATCCAAATGGCAGCACCTCCAACAGTGCAGCACCTGAGTATCAACCGAGATTTTTGTGCCCAAATTTTTGGAGTGGGACTATGAAACCACAACCTTCTGGCTCAGAGGTGAGGGTGCTACCAACTGAGCCATGGCTGACACTTTGTAGAGACAAAGAGGGCTGGTGTACTGTCACGTGACACCTGCATGCTGGTGAGCCTTCTCTTAGTCCTGGCTGGTGGTCTCTGGCCTCCTGAACTTCCTTCCTCTTCTGGCAGTCAGCTGCTCCTTTCCACCTATTTTGGAAAGAAATTCTCCGGTTTCAAACTTAGGCCAGCAAGTGCATTTTGCACTTTCCCCACTGGACCGCCCGAAACACACTCAAGGTTAAAATTGATTAGTAGTATCTGATCAGAGGAAGTTGAATCCATTCCCGTTGATGTTCTGAGGGCACCCTCAATGCCATGTTGATGCCATTGATTACACCCTGGACCTAGGGGAAGCCTGCAACCCCATAAAACTGCATGCTCTTTCTCTCTGCTGCCTTGCTGAGATTCTGAAGATTATATATTAGGCTATTCTGCTGCAAAGTGACCTGATGAATATATGCTCATACTGCAGAGATCCCCCATGATTATCTGAAATGACCCTATTCCATAAAAGTTGAGTGTGGTGGTCACCTTCACAGCCACATGGATAGCAGTGCAGCCAGAAAAGTGAGACCTCAGGTGTTCATGCAGCGGTTCACAGAAATGTATTTTTAGAGAAGTGCACTCTTCTTATGGAGAACTCCTCAGAGAGGTCCTCGTACGGGTTATGCTGCCTGTATATTCTTTGGGGAGGGTGAGGTAATATCTGTGGTCTACATCCTCCTTGAATGATGCCTGACTCAATCTTTCTCTATCCTTTGCTGCTTTGCCTCCTTGTCCATGTTAATGGCGTACTTTGGGGCGAGCCATAACTGCTGCCTGTGGGTAGGGGATCTGAAAATCTTCTGGTGGACAGACCATGGGAGAGACCATCAGAATCAAGTCCAGGTCTTGACAGAAAACAAAGCTAATAGAAACGGATTCAAAAACTCTTTCCAAGCTGTGGAAACACTACATAAATTTTCCTGAATCTTCAACCTCACAAATTCCTCATTTCAGCCTTGGTCAGGTGATTCTGGCAGCTGTTGCAGCTCATTTACTTCAGTCTAGCTTACACAGAGTGCATTAGCAGTGCAAACCCAGGAAACTCCCAGCTACAATACCACTGGTTCTCACCTTAACATATGAAAATGAGGCCAGTGGGGACTCAGTGGGCAGACTGTGTGACCACTCAAAAAGCACAAGGAAGCTTGGAGTAAGGGTTTTAAAGGCGCACAAGCCGTGGAAACGGCAAGTACCCAAAATTCCCCTGCTAAAATATTTCCTGAGTTTCTGCACAGTAAATTCACCCCCCGGGCCCCTCGATGTCGACTGCATTAAATTTGACATGGACAGCACTTCATTTGACATAACTATTTACCTGAAAGTGACAACACAATGATCAGTAGTTGCGCCAATGTGCTGGACTCATTGCTTAATGCAATAGTGTTCTGTCACAGCATTCATTTTTGGAGAAAAGAATGACTCACATGTATTCCCAGTACCTGTGTAGTAGCTATTTCATAACAAGGGAAAATGTTTCAGCTTTCTTTGACGAGAACAGAGTACATTTTCATTTGGCAGAAAATCTACTTCCATTAATAGCCAGCACGGGTTCACTGACAATGGGAGAATAGGGGTCAGAATTCTGCCCCTTGTTTCATGGAGTTGCTTTGTGGTAAAAGTTGTACAAATCAAATGGCACCAACTTCCATTTTAAAGCTGAGGCTGGATAATGGTTCCAATGCTCAGCTAAAAATGAGGCACTGGTATTAACTAACATTCACACCATTTTTTTCTCCTACAGAGCATTTTAACGCTCTCAGCTGGTTACTCGAGGCATGAAAGGAAAGATGACTGCCAGGTTTCCTCTCCACACTGCTCTAGCTTGCCTCCTGGTACACTGATCAAGAAACAAGATTAATTGTCTCCTTCAGTTTGATCACCCAATCCTCTGACTGAAGAATATATCATAGGTTGAAGAGCAGCAAACTTGACCAATGGGCAGTGGGGACATACATTCCAAAAAGAGGAAGATATTATTTTTAAGTTCCATAAAGTTTGATTCATTGCAGCTTTTATTCCATCAGGTAAAAATCTCTGTACACCATTCCTTTTCTTTGAACTAAAATATGGGACTATGCAGGTGATGGACTGTCCACGATTGCCTTTAATTCAGCTTACTGATCAGCCGACATTCATAGAAACATAGAAACATAGAAAATAGGTGCAGGAGTAGACCAGTCGGCCCTTCGAGCCTGCACCACCATTCAATAAAATCATGGCTGATCATTCACCTCAGTACCCCTTTCCTGCTTTCTCTCCATACCCCTTGATCCCTTCAGCCGTAAGGATCAGATCTAACTCCCTCTTGAATATATCCAATGAACTGGCATCAACAACTCTCTGCAGTAGGGAATTCCACAAGTTAACAACTCTCTGAGTGAAGAAGTTTCTCCTCATCTCAGTACTAAATGGCCTACCCCTTGTCCCATGACTGTGTCTCCTGGTTCTGGACTTCCCTTTCATCGGGAACATTCTTCCCACATCTAACCTGTCCAGTCCCGTCAGAATCTTATAAGTTTCTATGAGATCCCCTCTCATTCTTCTAAACTCCAGTGTATAAAGGCCGAGTTGATCCAGTTTTTCCTCATATGTCAGTCCCGCCATCCCTGGAATCAGTCTGGTGAACCTACGCTGCACTCCTTCAATAACAAGAATGACCTTCCTCAGATTAGGAGACCAAAACTGTACACAATATTCCAGGTGAGGCCTCACCAAGGCTCTGTACAACTGCAGTAAGACCTCCCTGCTCCTATACTCAAATCGCCTAGCTATGAAGGCCAACATACCATTTGCCTTCTTCACCGCCTGCTGTACCTGCATGCCAACTTTCAATGACTGATGTACCATGACACCCAGGTTTCGTTGCACCTCCCCCTTTCCTAATCTGTCGCCATTCAGATAATATTCTGCCTTCGTGTTTTTGCGCTCAAAGTGGATAACCTCACATTTATTATTCACATTATACTGCATCTGCCATGCATTTGCCGAACCTGTCCAAATCACCCTGCAGCCTTTTAGCATCCTCCTCACAGCTCACACTGCCACCCAGTTTAGTGGCATCTGCAAACTTGGAGATATTACACTCAATTTCTTCATCTAAATCATTAATGTATATTGTAAAGAGCTGGGGTCCCAGCACTGAGCCCTGCGGCACTCCACTAGTCACTGTCTGCCATTCTGAAAAGGACCCGTTTATCCCGACTCTCTGCTTCCTGTCTGCCAACCAGTTCTCTATCCATGTCAATACATTACCCCCAATACCATTTGCTTTGATTTTTCACACCAATCTCTTGTGTGGGACCTTGTCAAAAGCCTTTTGAAAGTCCAAATACACCACATCCACTGGTTCTCCCTTGTCCACTCGATTTGTTACATCCTCAAAAAATTCCAGAAGATTTGTCAAGCATGATTTCCCTTTCATAAATCCATGCTGACTTGGACCGATCCTGTCACTACTTTACAAATGCGCTGCTATTTCATCTTTAATAATTGATTCCAACATTTTCCCCACTACTGATGTCAGGCTAACCTGTCGATAATTACCCGTTTTCTCTCTCCCTCCTTTTTTAAACAGTGGTGTTACATTAGCTATCCTCCAGTCCATAGGAACTGATCCAGAATCGATAGACTGTTGAAAAATGATCACCAATGCATCTATTATTTCTATGGCCACTTCCTTAATTACTCTGGGATGCAGACTATCAGGCCCCGGGGATTTATCGGCCTTCAATCCCATCAATTTCCCAAACACAATTTCCCGCTTTATAAGGCTATCCTTCAGTTCCTTCTTCTCACTAGACCCTCAGTCCCTTTGTACTTCTGGAAGGTTATTTGTGTCTTCCTTCGTGAAAACAGAACCAAAGTATTTGTTTAACTGGTCCGCCATTTCTTTGTTCCCCATTATAAATTCACGTGAATCTGACTGCCAGTGACCTACGTTTGTTTTCACTAATCTTTTTCTCTTCACATGTCTACAAAAGCTTTTGCAGTCAGTTTTTATATTCCCAGCAAGCTTCCTCTCATAGTCTATTTTCCCCCTCCTAATTAAACCCTTTGTCCTCCTCTGCTGTATTACAAAATTCTCCCAGTCCTCAGTTTTGCTGCTTTTTCTGGCCAATTTATATGCCTCTTCCTTGGATTTAACACTATCCTTAATTTCCCTTGTAAGCCACGGTTGAGCCACCTTCCCCATTTTATTTTTACTCCAGGCAGGGATGTACAATTGTTGAAGTTCATCCATGTGATCTTTGAATGTTTGCCATTGCCTATCCAACATCAACCCTTTAAGTATCACTCGCCAGTCTATTCTAGCCAATTCACGTCTCATACCATTGAAGTTACCTTTCCAAGTTCAGGACCCTAGTTTCTGAATGAACTGTGTCACTCTCCATCTTAATAAAGAATTCTACCATATTATGGTCACTCTTCCCCAAGAGGCCTCGCACAACAAGATTGTTAATTAGTCCTTTCTCATTACACATCACCCAGTCTAGGATGACCAGCCCTCTAGTTGGTTCCTCGACATATTGGTCTAGAAAACCATCCCTAATACACTCCAGGAAATCTTCTTCCACTGCATTGCTACCAGTTTGGTTAGCCCAGTCAATATGTAGATTAAAGTCACCCATGATAACTGCTGTACCTTTATTGCACACATCCCTAATTTCTTGTTTGATGCTGTCCCCATCCTCATTACTACTGTTTGGTGGTCTGTACACAACTCCCACTAGCGTTTTATGCCCTTTGGTGTTCTGCAGCTCTACCCATACAGATTCCACATCATCCAAGCTAATGTCCTTCCTTAATATTACATTAATTTCCTCTTTAACCAGCAACGCCACCCCACCTCCTTTTCCTTTCTGTCTATCCTTCCTAAATGTTGAATATCCTTGGATGTTGAGTTCCCAGCCTTGGTCACCCTGGAGCTATGTCTCCATGATGCCGATTACATCATATCCATTAAATGCTATCTGCGCAATTAATTCTTCCACCTTATTCCAAATACTCCTCGCATTGAAGCACAGAGACATTCAGCATAATCTAAGCTGGGCATTGTGAATTCCTCCCCCACCTCTGAAATAGAAAACACTTGCTGCTTACTTACTAACGTAGGCAGATTTAAGTGACATTGAGCCACACAACTTACATCGGCTCTTAATTGTTAGACTTACCAACTCTCCTGTATGTGTTAAGAGTCTCATACAGGAGATCATAATCTTCTACCTCCCCACCTAGAGACTGCAGTCTCCTGCTCATAGGGACTGCTCCCTTGTTATTGGCTAAGCGATGAGAGAAGCTGCAGATGGTATGAAAGGCACCAGGTGCCCTGCTCCTAATTTCAAACTTCAAAGAAATAACCAGCACAAATGCTACTTTCAGTCCAAGTTGCTTTTACACCTTCATTTATTTTATATTAACTTAAGAAACACGACTCGTACAGGGTTTTCTGCCATAATTCCTCTTTACATCCACCCGACCCATGGTGCTCAGAGATGGGGTTTTGTCCAAACTGAACTGGACATTAGTCAACTCTGAGCTCATCATCAGACAGCAGTGCCTCATGATTGATGGAAATTTTAAAGGGAGAAGGACCGCAAACAAAAATAAAACAGCAGTGATTCCAAAAAAAAAGGCATTACAAGTACAAGGAACAAAAATTTACATTTAATATCAGACTGAATGGAATTAAGCAGTCAGCCTTTATAAGTGAGCTTAAATTTATTTTAAGCAACTGGTATTGGTGGGCTTTAAGACCAAATATGCCATGGGATTGCATTCATTTTTAACAGTGATGTCACAAATCCATGGCAAAAATCACACACCAGTCAATAGTCAATACTGGGTGGTCTCAGATTCATCGAAGAATTCCGATTCAGAATAGCCAATACATCCTGCCAACTCTAGATATCTGAAATGATACACTGACCTACACTGACCTCTGGCAAGTTCAACCCATCTTACAGGGTCCGAAACAAAAGTCTACCCTCTGTACTGATAAGAGCTCAAAACTCTGAAAAGAACAAAAGGTGCTTGTGAGAGAGAAACAAAGATCCTCCTGCAGTCTTGCTTGAAGATCAAAATCCCAGTGCAATTCCAGGTAGGCTATGAAGAGAGAAGGCAACATACAGGGAAAGGGAGACATAGGAGGAGGGAAAATAGACATGGAAATTAGGATAAGTGAAAGCAAATGTACATTAATGTCCCCTGCGGCTCATGTAACAGATGCAGATTGTAGTTTTTAACCATGTTTATGTTTTTGGCGTGAAGCAGCACCTCAAACATATGCCTCACGACTGAAAATCTCACACCTAAGATCTGCCCAGTGATGACAGCTCTGTTAACTGCTTGTGCCACAATTACAGTTTAATTTCAAGTTCATAATTACGTGTACAAGATACACAAATATCTGAAATGCATGGTTGCAGCATCAAGAGCAACTGTAGCTGTCAATAGGAGTAAAACTAAAGCCCTGAAATTCTTCGCGACAGGAGCCCACTGGTTAAGCCAGGATTGCATCTGCCAGTGCCCTCCAGTTTTGACCCTCCTGCAATTTACAAGGTCAATGGGAGGGGCAGGCAGGCATAAGCGCCACTACAGGTACATGTTTACTACCCGCCTGTTTCTGCACCTGCCTGCCATAAAGATAGGTTGATAGCCCAGTATTTTAAATCAGTCAAAAATCTGAGGAATAGAAAGGGTTTATGAGTCTGTGATTGTAAAATACTTCTTATATTAGTCAATGTAAAAATATTATATGTCATTTTGTAGCTGGTATGACTGAAATATGTTGAAAACTTCAGACACATAGTAATGGAAGGGTCAATTCCCTCCAAATTTGGTCATCCAATGGGGCAAGCATAGACATATCACACAATATTCCATTCAGGATTGCTCAATCAAAATCCTATGGGTTAGATTGTCCTGCCCTATACCGCCTGCTTTTGGGCTGTATTGGGAAGGGCAAGGGAGGAAAATCAGGTGGAGAGCTGTTCCACCGGCTCTGTCACTTCCAGACTTGTCTTCAAAAGTGACAGTGAATACTAAGTATAACCACCAAATTGGATGTTAATGAAGGAAATACGTTGTCCAGCATGTTTCCTTCATTAGCGCCTTCACGGATGAAATGATCGACGAGCATACAATCATGCAGCAATCAATTATACTTGGACAGTGCACCAACTTTAAAATTAAAAAAATGGCAGCTACACTAGGAGGTCGACAGCCATACTCCGTTACTGCAGCAACATTCCTCACCCCAAGAGGTGGGCTCCCAGGCACAGCTAGAAATCCCTTTGGCTGCCTGGTCAACAGTATTTAAATGAGCTGACCCAAGAATAGTTATCTGTGTCAGCGTTGAGGTCCTAAGGGTGGGCACAAAATCTGCGGCAGTTCCGGCAGAATTACCTCCAGGGATCAGAATTTAGCCGGTTTTTTTTTTAAACGTATATTTCTGTTTTATTTCTTTGCCTTCGTAAAATATTTATTTCCTGCATGCTGGTGAAGATGACTAGTGTTAACGGTACTTTTAATTTGCCTACAATAAGTTGCACAGGAACAGGCTGGAGTGCCTGGCACCTTAGTTTTCTCTCCTTAACAGTGTATGGTCGAGGCATTGCGCGTTGTTCTCAGCAGTATTAATGGGCTTGTACAGGGTGGCTTGGGTCTAATTTCTAGTAATATACAGCTGGATGTCTGGCTCATTCTCCTTATGGTACATTATAGTGTCAGTGTTCCCCAGTGGTTACAAAGACTCATACAATAGCAATTAGAATTCCAATTTGGATACACTTATATATAACTCATATATGTTTTCCCATGTCCTGATTCTTTACATTGACCTCATGTTTAAGTTACCACTTGTATACAAATATCTATTTTGTTCTTAAAGCTGCAATATGGCTGGGATTTGCAGACATCCAAGTTATTTGCAAATAATCCAACACTTTGCCCTTTAAGGAGGTTTTACATTGCACTACTGCTGCCAGATTCCCCACGCATGGGTCTCGTGCAACTGGCTACAAGCCTCTGTAAAACTATTGGAGTCCAGAACATCTGCAAAAAATAGCTCTTCCCAGCAGCCAATGTTAGCTAGTCACAGCGATTTTGCATTACGCTTGCAACCAACTCCATAGGAACTGCACTTGGGGAACCTGCACTGCTCACAAGGATCTGGTGCATTGTAAAAACTGTGGCTCAGTTGGTAGCACTCTCGCCTCTGAGTCAGAAAGTTGTGGGTTCAGGTTCCACTCCAGAGACTTGAGCATAAAAATCTAGGATGAGACTCCAGCGCACTGATGGGCGTGCCATCTTTTGGATGGGACGTTAAACCTCATCTCACACTCAGATAAATGTAAAAGATCCCACAGTACTATTTCAAAGAAGAGCAGTGGAGTTATCCTGGGTGTCCTGGCCAATATTTATCTCTCAATTAACACCACTAAAAAAAAACAGATTAACTGGTCAGTATTGCATTGATGTTTGTGGGATTTTGCTGTGCACAATTTGGCTGCTGCGTTTCTTTCATTACAACAGTGACTACACTTGAAAAGTTCCTCATTGGCTGTAAAGCTCTTTGGGATGTCCTGAGGTAGTGAAAGGCGCTATTTAAATACAAGTCTTTCTTTCAATAAGATCATGTTGATCTTCTATCTCAACTCCACTTTCCCACCCAATCCCAATATCCCTTGATTCCCTTTGAGTCCAAAAATCTATCAATCTTAGCCTTGTATATATTCAACAACTGAGCATTCAAGCCTTCTGGGGTAGAGAATTCCAAAGATTCACAACCCTCTGAGTGAAGATATTTCTTCTCATCTCATGTTACTTTGCCCCCTCACTGCACCACAACTCTAATCTTGTGCCTTTCTCCTTTCAGATACCCAAGAACTGCAACCTGGCCAGGCAATGGTGGAAAAGCAACAGGTGGGAGAGGAAGAAGGCAGTGATGGTGAAGACAAAGCAACGTCACTTGATTTTACACTTGCAGCCACCAGCTCAGATACTGACACTCTGCGTAATTTAGACAATAGCTTAGACGCGGGATCTACACGTGGTGAGACACGGGGCGTGAGTGGCCTGCAGCCAGGGCAGGGGACAAGGGTAGAGCAGGTGCCAACACACTGGAGGGAAAGGTCGCACACGAATTCTGCTGCACACACACAGTACTGGTAATGTTGGGCCGAGTATAAATGAGGAAATTAGAGGTGCATGTAACAAGGCTAATACAGTAATCATGGGGGACTTTAATCTACATATCCTGGGAAAACCAAATTTGCAGTAATAGTGTGGAAGACGAATTCATGGTATATATACACAAGTCAGTTTTCTAGATCAGTATTTTGAGGAACCAACTAGGGTAGGGAACAAGCTATTTTAGATCTAGTATTCTGCAATTAGAAAGGGTTAATCAATAACCTTATAGTAAAGTGGTCTTTAGGGAAGAGTGACCATAATATGATAGAATTTTACATTAAGTTTGAAAGTAACATAGAAACCTAGGCCCCAAGTTTCCACATGATTTGCTCCTGATTTTTAGGAGCAACTGGTATAGAACGGAGTATCTTAGAAATCGGAATTCTCCACATTTAGTTTGCTCCAGTTCTAGTCAGTTAGAACAGTTTCACTTTGGAACAGAATTTTTTTTTCAAAAGGGGGCGTGTCCGGCCACTTACGCCTGATTTCAAAGTTTCGTGAGTGAAAACTTACTCCAAACTAACTTAGAATGGAGTAAGTGAAGATTTTTGTACGCTCGAAAAAACCTTGTCTACACTTTAGAAAATCAGGCGTAGGTTACAAATTAGGCATAGGGAACGAGGTGGGGGGGGGGAGAGGGGAAGGAAATCATTAAATTCTACAATCAATCCTTAGTTATACTTATACAAATATTACACAAATAAATCCAACCTGAATAAAAATTTATAAGCAAAGAAAAGATTAAATAAACCATGTTCCTACCTGTGTGAAAGTGCTTCAGGCAGGCCTTTCATGTTGGAGACAGGCAGCGGTGTGGCGTCAGTGTCTCGACGGCAGCGGCAGCAAGCTTCGAGCTGAGCTGCAGTGCTTGAGGCAGGCCTTCATTCTCTTCGTGGCTGGCTGCGAAGAAGCAGCACCGGACGGACCCTAGGCCATTCGGCCATGAGATATCAGCGGCGTCAGTGGCTGGCCGGCAGCCAAAGAATCAGCGGGCCGATGTGAGGCCATTCGGCCATGAGATAGCAGCGGCGTCAGTGGCTGGCCGGCAGCCGAAGAAACAACGCAGGACACACGCAGCTCATTAAGGTTCTTGAGGCCATTCGGCCACGCTTTAGGGGCGGCGTCAGTGGCTGGCCGGCAGCCAAAGAATCAGCAGCGGACGGACCTGAGGCTATTCGGCCATAGGATATCAGCGGCGTCAGTGGCTGGCCGGCAGCTGAAGATACAGCAGCAGCCTTCGAGCTGTGAGGGGGACTGAGGCCATTTGGACAGGGAGAGGCAGCCACATCGACAGTTTTATATTTAAATTTGCAGAATGGGTGCTGCATTGTCAACACCACGTATTATTGCAAAGTTGAATTGGCACTCTTATTTCTCCAAACACACAGTCCTTAATTTGCAGCACCGGTTCTGCAAGTTTAGCAGTGAAAAGCTGAACTCACTGATTTCAGCAGGTGATTTATTCAGCAGTGCTGCTAAAAGCACTCCCTCACACACAGAAATATCAAAAAGAATTAAATTACAAGCCTTTGCAGGGGTCCAAGAAACAAATCTTCACTTTTTCTGCAGTATTTTTAAAAATGGCCGAGTGCCAATGTTTGTGTGAGACTGCGCGTGTGCGAACGCTCCAACACGCACGCGCAGGGTTGCCGGCACCACGAAGGCTAATTTAAATTGTACCCGCCCCCTGCCACTTAGAAAATCGGCGCGAGTGTTAGGCTCCGCCCCCTGCTGTGAAGAGCGCGCCGTGCCAAGCAGACATCGAGCTCCAAGGAGCTCGAGAATATCAGACTTTTTTTTAGGCGCAGTTTTCGGCGCAAAAAACAGGCGCCCAGCTCGGAGGTGCGCCGTTTTCACCGCGGCACGAAACTTGGGGCCTTAGTTGCACTTTTGTGAGTTAGAGGTCTTGCCCACCTCTATTGTAAAACATCATCCTTGTTTACCAATGAATGGGCTTGGGTGTAAATTCATTATTGGACTCCCTTCTGTTTCCATTTTATTTAAAAAAAAACAAAAATGGTTAATGGGAGTGATTACTAAGCACTGGTCCACGTGTCCCAAATTATACCACCAAACCAATTATATTGCTATATGAACCTAGAGATAAGATTGCAGTCTTTAAATAGCTCCCTTCTATCAATTTTTATTAAACTTCACATGGTAAAAATCTGAGTTTGTGTATGTACAGTCAAAGAAAGATTGATATACGATGGATGATTTGTAAAGCGTGCACGTGACAATCTGCTGCTTTTATACTGTGTGCAAAAAGCCAGTCTGCTTAAACTGCCTTGATTTTGCAATAACATATAGAATGTTTCAAGAATCTGCATCTTATGTTTCCATATTCATACTGTGTAATCTTTACCTTGTTTTCCAACAGCTATACCTTAAAATGCCGGACTAGATCAGACTTTGGAAAGGTCACCATGCAGTTTGAACTGGAGATATGTCAGCTCAGCAAGCCTGAGGTGATTGGTATCAGAAGACAGCGACTAAAGGGTGATGCCTGGGTTTACAAGCGCTTAGTTGAAGATATTTTATCCAGTTCCAACGTCTAATCAACGTTTACATCGAAAACTTAAACTGGTCTAAATATAGCTTTTTTTTAAATTAGTCAATAGTTATTAAAGGAATGCTTTGTTCGAATGGCTTTATTCCGAAGTATTCCATATTTTAGAAAGTCTGTTTTACTTTTTCACACAAATACATTTAATTGCATCCAACTGGATCAGGGTGCATTGACTACATGTGAATGTGTTGGATGACGTTTTAGAAATATGTGTGCACATAAAGGGAATCCCCTTTTAGTGCTTCTCTTAAAAAGCAGACTGCTAATTAGATCTTTAAAACAGCTTTAGGAGACTGTCAGCTGAGACACTCCTTTAAATATACTAACTATGGAGAATGAGGAAGGGTATACTGCGAGTGTTAGGCTAGGTCTGTGTTCCTAGCTCCCGAGACCTGAGAAATTATACTGGAACGTTCGCTTCCTGAATGGAATTAGCCACCAGTGAGTAAGTTTTAAGAATTCATTTATAGTACACCAAAATATAATGAAGGATTAAATAGGGATATTTATATGTGAAATAGTCCAGGGTCATCATAGAAGTTTAGAATGGAGTGTTCTTTTAAATTGTAAAATGCCATAGCTATGTTAAGCTACAATCTCACTGGCTGAAAATTGGGGTATAATTAGTTTTCACTATAAAGAAAACTCATGAATAAATGTATAACATAGCTCTATAATAGTTGTGTTTGCATTTATTTCTCCATTTTTATTTCTGTATACTTTTTTTCATCATGTAGCTTGTTTGTGTAATTTGTAAATTGTGCACCCATTGTATCTGCATGAGGTGGGTTATGCTGTATTTCCTTAATAAACTTGTAAATATTCTCTTTGATTTTGGTTCTAATATACTATTTTAATCTTAAATCTTAGTTGATCGTTCATTTTCTAATTTTCAGATGTGACTATCCTAATTTTTTTGGAGAGTCCAGCATTCACAGAATATTACATTCAGTCAAAGATTGCTTAATATATCATTTGCATAATTCTCTTCCTGTCTGTGATTTAAAGAGGATTTATTGGGATCGTTAAAAGAGTCACAGCTGCGGTTACCACAGTTGAACTATACACTCAGTATGTTGCATAAAATTAAGTTGATTTAAATAACTTGCCTGTCTTTCTGAATGTTAAATGAAATTCTGTATTTACAAACTAATGATCTAAAATGGACTGACGTGACAAGGAAATTGCCTCTGGAAACAATCTGTGTTTCCAGCTTATCAGTGACTTGAGACACTAACTATTGGGAGACACAATAAGGATTTTCTAAGCAAGTTTACCTGTAGAGTATTTCCTAATCTATTTTAACGTTTAAATATTCCCCGTTACTGGTTCACATTTTTCAGTTTGTTTTGATGAAACAAAGCGCAATAAATTGACTGGCTTACCAGCCGAAAAATAGAACCATTCTTGAACGATTAAAGGTCTTGAGGCAATTGGAGGGGATATCAAAGTGTCTGATTAAATTTATGGTGTTGAGATCTGTTTACAGTACTCAAGCACACTTCAGTTAATCGTGCAACTATAAAGTTAAGATAAATCTGATTTTTATGACAATCAATGAAGTGATGAATGAGCACACCGATTTACATATATTTAACATGTAGCACAAGGCCATTTAGTGTGTGACAGTTCCCAGCAGTGGCATGAATATCCAATAGGACTGAATATTTAGTTCATTGAGGTTATGCTGTGTTGCATAATATTGCATTTATTCCACAAGGGTAAAAAGTGTATATTTCAGTCGTGCAGATGTAATCCAAATTTATACTGCTGACAAGATCATTTTCAGTCTCCTTCCTCTCTCTCTTCTCCCCCCGCCCCTTTCTTCTCCTCTCTTCTCCCCACCCAAAAAATGTGGCTTTGAGGATATTTGTTCCTGAGGTGAGCTCTCATTTTCCAAACCGCTTCCTTTCTCTTGCCCTACTTTTTCTATACAATTGGACCACATGATGTATAAATGACCATTTTGATGCAAGCAGCTTTGCTTAATCAAGAAGTTGGCATCTATCCTTGTCCTTATGCAATTCAAACCTTCAATTTATCTGATACTGTGTCAGATACTGATTATGAATTTGGGGCACTAGCTATCTAAGCTTAAAGCACTGCAAAGGCTTTTAATCCAGAAATTCAAGGAGTTTTTTAATGGCATTTTAATTATCCTGTGCTGTCTTCATCCTTTTAGAATTTTACAGCATTAAAGGAGTCCATTCGGTCCATTGTGCCTGTGCCAGCTGTTTGATAGCTATCCACTTTGTCCCTTTCTCTGTACTCTTTCTGAAATTAAATTTTTCCAGTATTTATCCACTTCCCTTTTAAAAGCTAATGTAGGTTTTGCTTCCACCATTTTTTCTAGAGGGGTATACCATCTGCATAAAAATTCTAACCTGTCACTATACTTTTGGTGATCATAAATTTCTGCCATCTCGTTACTGCGACAAATCATATTTCCCAATTTATTTATCAAAACCTCTCTCTGTTCTGAATAACTGCATTAAATCTCCTTTTAACTTCTTGTTCTAATGAAAAGAGCCTCAGTTTCTCTACTTGCTTCAAAGCTAAAGTCGTGCATCACGAAAATCATTAGTGAATCTTTTCTGCATCCTCTCCTTAGATCTTAAGTACAGTACCCAAATCTGGACACACTGGCTCTGACATTCAGTTGTGCCTGAAAACAGGCATGTGAGGAATGGGACAAGGTGTGAACTGCAGCATCTATTCATGTGGTCCCAGACAGCACACTACATTTGTGCTGGGACCTCAGTGAGTCGGGCATAGAGCGGGCCCTACACACCCTTGTCATTGTCTGCATGCCTCTGTGAGGGGGCTCGAAATTGGACATCTTTGACACCACTTGATGGTAGCCTGCACCTTTTTAAAAGGGAGGAGCACTCTGGCTGCATAAGGAAGGAAACATTGCTGAACAGAGAAATGGCTGGAAGAAGCACTGACAGGGCACCCAGATTCTCCGATGCTGCTTTGGAGGTTTTAGTACAGACGGTGGACAAGAGGAGGAAGATTCTGTTTTCTGTCATAGTACTGGACATCGGGAAGATTCATGGCTGTGGCGACTGGCAAAACTGGAGGAGATGTAGTGCAGGATTTCCTCGCATCCTATCCTCTTTTTCCCTTCTTGCTTTTATCTCACTCTACACACTCTGCATGACAACTGCAGATATTTTCATCAGCCACTTCTCTGTTCTCCTTTCACATTAAACGGTATCCTTGTTCTTCTCATTTCAGGTGCTGAAGATGCAGACATGCCTCTGCCACTTCAGGAAGACGAGGCCAGATTTTCTGATGTAGCGTCACTTGATCTGACCCCGCAAGCATCAGCTCAGATACTGGCACTACGTGTATTTCAAAGTTTCACAGAGCAACAAGACCATTACATAGAAACATAGAAAATAGGTGCAGGAGTAGGCCATTCAGCCCTTCGAGCCTGCACTGCCATTCAATGAATTCATGGCTGAACATGCAACTTCAGTACCCCATTCCTGCTTTCTCGCCATACCCCTTGATCCCCCTAGTAGTAAGGACTACATCTAACTCCTTTTTGAATATATTTAGTGAATTGGCCTCAACAACTTCCTGTGGTAGAGAATTCCACAGGTTCACCATTCTCTGGGTGAAGAAGTTTTTCCTCATCTCGGTCCTAAATGGCTTACCCCTTATCCTTAGACTGTGACCCCTGGTTCTGGACTTCCCCAACATTGGGAGCGTTCTTCCTGCATCTAACCTGTCTAAACCTGTCAGAATTTTAAATGTTTCTATGAGATCCCCTCTCATTCTTCTGAACTCCAGTGAATACAAGCCCAGTTGATCCAGTCTTTCTTGATAGGTCAGTCCCATCATCCTGGGAATCAGTCTGGTGAACCTTCGCTGCACTCCCTCAATAGCAAGAATGTCCTTCCTCAAGTTAGGAGACCAAAACTGTACACAATACTCCAGGTGTGGCCTCACCAAGGCCCTGTACAACTGTAGTAACACCTCCCTGCCCCTGTACTCAAATCCCCTCGCTATGAAGGCCAACATGCCATTTGCTTTCTTAACCGCCTGCTGTACCTACATGCCAACCTTCAATGACTGATGTACCATGACACCCAGGTCTCGTTGCACCCCCCCTTTCCTAATCTGTCACCATTCAGATAATAGTCTGTCTCTCTGTTTTTACCACCAAAGTGGATAACCTCACATTTATCCACATTATAATTTATCTGCCACGCATTTGCCCACTCACCTAACCTATCCAAGTCACTCTGCAGCCTCAAAGCATCCTCCTCGCAGCTCACACTGCCACCCAACTTAGTGTCATCCGCAAATTTGGAGATACTACATTTAATCCCCTCGTCTAAATCATTAATGTACAATAAACAGCTGGGGCCCCAGCACAGAACCTTGCGGTACCCCACTAGTCACTGCCTGCCATTCTGAAAAGGACCCATTTACCCATACTCTTTGCTTCCTGTCTGCCAACCAGTTCTCAATCCATGTCAGCACACTACCCCCAATCCCATGTGCTTTAACTTTGCACATTAATCTCTTGTGTGGGACCTTGTCGAAATCCTTCTGAAAGTCCAAATACATCACATCAACTGGTTCTCTCTTGTCCACTCTACTGGAAACATCCTCAAAAAAATTCCAGAAGATTTGTCAAGCATGATTTTCCTTTCACAAATCCATGTTGACTTGGACCTATCATGTCACCTTTTTCCAAATGTGCTGCTATGACATCCTTAATAATTGATTCTATCATTTTACCCACTACCGATGTCAGGCTGACCGGTCTATAATTCCCAGTTTTCTCCTTTTTTAAAAAGTGGGGTTACAATATGGACCAAATGGTCAATTCCATCAACATGAAAGTGGCACCCTCCTGATGGCTCACAGCCCAGACAGCTACAATCTTGAATTTGAGAACCACTGGTGATGCAGGTGTCCTGAACATTATTCCTGCACTCTTCTCGCACTGCGGCGTAGACCCAGGAGAGTGGCCTTGGCTTCATGGGAGAGGCATCTGCTGTTTTCTCTCTTGACAACGGCATGACTGCTCCTCCGCCACCCAATCAGCCAGTGCCCTTGTTAGTGCCACACAGCTAGTTGGGCCAGTCTGCCCCAGCCCACATTGAGGTGTTGTAATCTACAGCCGAGCCCTCATGGCCCAGAGCTCCACGAGGTCGGCCACCATAGTCATCTGAAATGTCCTCCTATGGAAGCTTCCAACTCCAAAACTAGCCACTACAGAAACACTTTGTAGAAGTAGGAGTATAGGTGAATGAGCATATAAGTTAGTCACTAAGGGTGTGCACAAGGCCGTTTCTTAATTATATCTGTTAACTAGTGGATGCAGATGCAATTGAGTTAAATTAATATTTTGTCCTGGATTTGGTGTTGGTGTTCATGCTTGTAAAGTGTGAGCAAGGCTGAACTGAAAGCAAGCAATAGGATTGTGGAATGATTGGGGGTGGGAGGGATGATTTACATGATGCACACCTCAGTGAGCGGCACTGAGTGTTTTGGCAGCAAGGGTTACTGGTGGTTGTTGCCACTTCTGTTCTTCCTCCTCTTTGTGTTGCTCTTCCTCCATCTTTTCCTCCCTCTTTCACTTGTTGCTGCCCATGTGGGGATAAGAGCTGGTCCCTTATAATGTCAAAGTTATGCAGCAGACAATCATAACTCTGGATACCTGCTCAGGGGAAAACTGCAAAACTCTTGTACGCTCCACGCAGTGGAATTGTTTGAGCACACCAATTGTTTGGTCGATGATGTATCCGGTGATGCATACTGTCACACTTCTGACATAGTTGTCAATACATTTTTATGGGAAAACTGCTTGTAACTGAGTTATACTCAAGTTTTCTTTCAACAATCTTTCAAAAGAAGAAAAGCAACTTTTTAGAATGTACAGAAACTTCCCACAGCCAGAAAATACCTTGCCTCACAGGAGCCAGAATTTCTGTAGCCTATGACTTAAAAAAAAACACAGCAAACACTTAAAAACCAAACATTCTTCCTGGGACTCCAACACATTCCTGGCTGAACTACATTCTACCCTACCTAAATTGAGGTCATCCAAAACTCGGCTGTCCTAACTCGCACCAAGCCCCGTTCACCCTGTGTTTGCTGGCCTACATTGGCTCCTGGTTAAGCAATGCCACGATTTCAAAATTCTCATCCTTGTTTTCAAATTCCTCCATGGCCTCCTCCCTCACTATCTCTGTAATCTCCAGCCCCACAATCCCCCACCCTCCCAAGATATCTGCCCCCTTGAGCATCCCTGAATATAATTGCTCAACCATTGGTGGCCATGCCTTCTGTTGCCTAGGCCCTAAGCTCTGGAAGTCCCTGCCTAAACCTCTCCCTCTCTTTCCTCTAAGAAGCTCCTTAAAACCTACCTCCTTGACAAAACTTGGTCATCAACCCTAATTTCGCCTTATGTGGCTTGGTGTCAAGTTTTGTCTTGTAATACTCTTGCGAAGCGCCATGGGACATTTTACTATGTTAAAGGCGCTATATAAATCCAAGTTATTGTTACTCTAACTTACAACCTGAAGAGCAAGTAAACTGGTTGACTGCAATGCAGAGTTCCCTCAATAAGAATTAACTCTCTTGACATGAGACTTTGTTTATTTAATTAGTTACCTTAAATAAATTCAATTTTTCTGCTGACCTACTTTTAATTATCGTTAATATTTTCTCCCTGCTCAAGTCTTCTGCCACCATATTGTTTTTGGCTTTTGCTTTGACAGCCTCTTTCCAAACAGCAACCTGCTCACCTTATGCTAATGATATAGCAGTAACTAAATCATTTGTGGTCTTATCTCTTAGTTTTAGTGATACATCTTCAACCACATCCCATTTGCTGCTATGTTTACCCTTTCTATATCTGCTACATCATTGCTTATCAATAAACAACTTCACTTCTTTGTAGATCTATCTTTGCAAAACATTTTATAAACTGAGCTCCAGCTCCTGGGCATCCTCTGCTTTCATTGGTAGCCATGTTTCTGAGATGCCAATAATATCTATTCTTACTATTTATATACCTCTAACACCAGTACTTTATCCCTGAAACTGCTTATGTTTGTACAAAAACATTCAAGTCTTTTCCTTAAAACATTTATTTTCATATTTGTTCTTTCTGCTGCTGATGTCATTAAGGGATTAATTTTATGATTTAGAACATAAGAAATAGGAACAGGAGTAGG
This sequence comes from Pristiophorus japonicus, assembly GCF_044704955.1. Lineage (NCBI taxonomy): Eukaryota > Metazoa > Chordata > Chondrichthyes > Pristiophoridae > Pristiophorus > Pristiophorus japonicus. The sequence continues at coordinate 66,736,095 of NC_091977.1, read as the reverse complement.
CCATACGGCCCTTCGAGCCTGCTCCGCCATTCAATAAGATTATGGCTCATCTGATCATGGACTGAGCTCCTCTTCCCCGCCCGCTCCCCATAACCCCTTATCGCTCAAGAAACTGTCTATTTCTGTCTTAAATTTATTCAATGTCCCAGCTTCCACAGCTCTCCGAGGCAGCAAATTCCACAGATTTACAAACCTCAGAGAAGAAATTCCTCCTCATCTCTGTTTTAAATGGGCGGCCCCTTATTCTAAGATCATACCCTCTAGTTCTAGTCTCCCCCATCAGTGGAAACATCCTTTCTGCATCCACCTTGTAAAGCCCCCTCATAATCTTATACATTTCGATAAGATCACCTCTCATTCTTCTGAATTCCAATGAGTAGAGGCCCAACCAACTCAACCTTTTCTCATAAATCAACCCCCTCATCCCCAGAATCAACCTAGTGAACCTTCTCTGAACTGCCTCCAAAGCAAGCATATCCTTTCGTAAATATGGAAATTTTTCGTAAACTTAGAGTTCGTGTTGCAGAGCTTTGCGAGGGGTGAGCACATTTCATGAATTCACATGCAGAGGTCAGTGTTAAATGCTCAAGACTTGTACAATTTTCCTTCCATTTACAATTAATAGTCAGGAAATAGCAAAGACCACAAAATGCCAGGGCTGACCTCCACATCCAAATTTGCAGTCAGCGCTCCTGTCATACAAAGCTCTGCCAGGAATGTTAAATTGTTAAAGATACCCCTAATTTCCTTTTTTTTTTACATAATTTGCTCTACCTCTTTCAACACCCCACCCCCTCCCTGTATTACCAACTTTAAACTCCTCAACTGGCCTATTTTATACCTTTTGAATCTTGGCCTATTGCTGTACAATATTGAGTTTGAATGTAATTCAAATACAATTAACACAAATGTTCAGTTGCTTTATAGGACAACTTATTCAATGAGAATGGTAACTACTGCACATGTAGTTCACATGTGAAATAATCATTATTTTTTGGCAGTAGCATGCTGCTCATAGAGTTGCAGTATTCATTGAAGCGTCTATGATCTTCGTATCCAAATGCAACTGGGGACAGGATGAAGAAATGTTACAAAAAAGAAAATTCCAAAAAATGTTTTTCATTTACACGTCCAAATGATGGGCAGATCATTATGAGAAATGATCTACCAGAACAAGCTACTGCCCTTCAGCCTCTCCATAACAGATAGGGGGGGTTTCAGTCTATTTCCTTACTAAAGTGGCTAGATGGCTCATCCATGTGGTACATTCAAGAGTTGGTGCAACCCCAGAATATTTTCCACAGGCTGTAAGGTTATTTTTGAAGTGGTTCTATTCCAGGTGAGCTCTTCAATCTTTGACGTTGGTTCAGAATTCAATTTCTCCAAATCAGGCCCCACTCACAAAATGACCACACCCCAGGTCAGAATTGCGAGAACGAAGGTTCATCGACCTGAAACGTTAACTCTGTTTCTCTCTCCATTCTGTTTCTCTCTCCATAGATGCTGCCTGATCTGCTGAATATTTCCAGCATTTTTGGTTTTTATTTCATGTAGAACATAGAAATATAGAAAATAGGTGCAGGAGTAGGCCATGCGGCCCTTCGAGCCTGCACCACCATTCAATAAGATCATGGATGATCATTCACCTCAGTACCCCTTTCCTGCTTTCCCTCCATACCCCTTGATCCCTTTAGCTGTAAGGGCCATATCTAATTCCATCTTGAATATATCCAATGAACTGGCATCAACAATTCTCTATGGTAGGGAATTCCACAGGTTAACAACTCTGAGTGAAGAAGTTTCTCCTCATCTCAGTCCTAAATGGCTTACCACTTATCCTTAGACTGTGTCCCCTGATTCTGGAGTTCTCAACATCGGGAACATTCTTCCTGCATCTAATCTGTCCAGTCCCGTCAGAATTTTATATGATTCTATGAGATCCCCTCATCCTTCTAAACTCCACTGAATAAAGGCCCAGTCGATCCAGTCTCTCCTCATGTGTCAGTCCCGTCATCCCGGGAATCAGTCTGGTGAACCTTCGCTGCACTCCCTCGATAGCAAGAATGTCCTTCCTCAGATTAGACGACCAAAACTAAACACATTATTCCAGGTGAGGCCTCACCAAGGCCCTGTACAACTGCAGTAAGATCTCCCTGCTCCTGTACTCAAATCCCCTAGCTATGAAGGCCAACATACCATTTGCCGCCTTCATCGCCTGCTCTAGCTGCATGCCAACTTTCAATGACTGATGTACCATGACACCCAGGTTTTGTTGCACTTTCCCTTTTCCGAATCTGCCGCCATTCAGATAATCTGTTTTGGTGTTTTTGCACCCAAAGTGGATAACCTCACATTTATCCACATTGGACAAATGCATGGCAGATGCAGTATATTCACATAACCTGTCCAAGTCACTCTGCAGCCTCTTAGCGTCCTCCTCACAGCTCACACCGCCACCAAGTTTAGTGTCATACTTGGAGATATTACACTCAATTCCTTCATCCAAATCATTAATATATATTGTAAATAGCTAGGGTCCCAGCCCTGAGCCCTGCGGCACCCCACTAGTCACTGCCTGCCATTCTGAAAAGGACCCGTTTATCCCAACTCTCTGCTTCCTGTCTGCCAACCAGTTCTCTATCCACGTCAGTACATTACCCCCAATACCATGTGCTTTAATTTTGCACACCAATCTCTCATGTGGAACCTTGTCAAAAGCCTTTTGAAAGTCCAAATACATCACATCCACTGGTTCTCCCTTGTCCACTCTACTAGTTACATCCCCAAAAAATTTCAGAAGATTTGTCAAGCATGATTTCCCTTTCATAAATCCATGCTGACTTGGACCGATCCTGTCACTGCTTTCCAAATGCGCTGTTATTTCATCTTTAATAATTGATTCCAACATTTTCCCCACTACTGATGCCAAGCTAACCGGTCTATAATTACCCGTTTTCTCTCTCCCTCCTTTCTTAAAAAGTGTTGTTCCATTACTACCCTCCAGTCCATAGGAACTGATCCAGAGTCGATAGACTGTTGGAAAATGATCACCAATGCATCCATTATTTCTAGGGCCACTTCCGTAAGTACTCTGGAATGCAGACTATCAGGCCCCAGGTATTTATCGGCCTTCAATCCCATCAATTTCCCGCCAAATAAGCATATCCTTCAGTTCCTCCTCCTCACTCGACTCTCGGTCCCCTAGTATTTCCGGAAGATTATTTATGTCTTCCTTCGTGAAGACAGTACCAAAGGATTTGTTCAACTGGTCTGCCATTTCTTTGTATCCCATTATAAATTCACCTGAATCTGACTGCAAGGGACCTATGTTTGTCTTCACTAATCTTTTTCTCTTCACATATCTATAGAAGCTTTTGCAGTCATTTTTTATGTTCCCGGCAAGTTTCCTTTCATACTCTATTTCCCCCCCTCCTAATTAAACCCTTTGTCCTCCTCTGCTGAATTCTAAATTTTTCCCAGTCCTCAGGTTTGCTGCTTTTTCTGCCCAATTTATATGCCTCCTCTTGGATTTAACACTATCCTTAATTTCCCTTGTTAACCACGGTTGAGCCACCTTCCCCGTTTTATTTTTACTCCAGACTGGGATGTACAATTGTTGAAGTTCATCCATGTGATCTTTAAATGTTTGCCATTGCCTATCCACCGTCAACTCTTTAAGTATCACTTGCCAGTCTATTCTAGCCAATTCACATCTCATACCATCGAAGTTACCTTTCCCCAAGTTCAGGACACTAGTCTCTGAATTAACTGTGTCACTCTCCATTTTAATAAAGAATTCTACCATATTATGGTCACTCTTCCCCAAGGGGCCTCGCACAAGAAGATTGTTAATTTGTCCTTTCTCATTACACATCACCCAGTCTAGGATGGCCAGCTCCCTAGTTGGTTCCTCGACATATTGGTCTAGAAAACCATCCCTAATACGCTCAGGAAATCTCCTCCACCATATTGCTACCAGTTTGGTTAGCCCAATCTATATGTAGATTAAAGTCGCCCATGATAACTGCTGTACCTTTATTGCACGCATCCCTAATTTCTTGTTTGATGCTGTTCCCAACCTCACTACTATTGTTTGGTGGTCTGTACACAACTCCCACTTGCATTTTCTGCCCTTTGGTATTCCGCAGCTCCACCCATACAGATTCCACATCACCCAAGCTAATGTCCTTCCTTACTATTGCGTTAATTTCCTCTTTAACCAGCAACGCTACCCCACCTCCTTTTCCTTTCTGTCTATCCTTCCTGAATGTTGAATATCCCTGGATGTTGAGTTCCCAGCCTTGGCCACCCTGGAGCCACGTCTCTGTGATGCCAATTATATCATATCCGTTAACTGCTATCTGCGCAGTTAATTCGTCCACCTTATTCCGAATACGTGCATTGAGGCACTCAGCCTTCAGGCTTGTCTTTTTAACACACTTTGCCCTTTTAGAATTTTGCTGCAATGTGGCCCTTTTTGATTTTTACCTTGGGTTTCTCTGCCTTCCACTTTTACTTTTCTTCTTGCTATCTTTTGCTCCTGCCCCCATTTTACTTCCCTCTGTCTCCCTGCATATGTTCCCAACCCCCTGCCATTATTAGTTTAACCCCTCCCCAACAGCACTAGCAAACACTCTCCCTAGGACATTGGTTCCGGTCCTGCCCAGGTGCAGACCGTCTGGTTTATGCTGGTCCCACCTCCCCCAGAAATGGTTCCAATGTCCCAGGAATTTGAATCCCTTCTGCACCATTCCTCAAGCCACGTACTCATCGGAGCTATCCTGCATTTCCTATTCTGACTAGCACGTGGCACTGGTAGCAATCCTGAAATTACTACCTTTTGAGATCCTACTTTTTAATTTAACTCCTAGCTCCCTCAATTCAGCTTGTAAGACCTCATCCCGTTTTTTACCTATATCGTTGGTACCTATATGCTCCACGACAACTGGCTGTTCACCCTCCCCCTTCAAAATGTCCTGCACCCGCTCCGAGAACTGACTTGTGTTGAGGTAAAGTTATGGTTATATTATACTGGAGTGCTGGTATAATTAGTGGTGTATTGGTGTGATTTGAAGTGATTGCAGTGTTTGTGTATTTTACCTGTATAATTTGCATTTCCCTATTTTAAATTTTTTCATCGCCTATTTTTTCAATCCTTTCCAAGTTCACACCTCATGCAAGTTAAATGATGTATTTGCAAATTGATTGTGCTGCAATTTGCATGTTATGAAATGTAATAGCAGTGAGACAAATAAACTACAACATGCAGTGACAGTTCCACGAGTACTGACCTATGTGGGTGGTATAACTGATCCAACCATAGTAAGTCCACATACTATAAATATAATTACCATGTAGGTCAGTCAGATTCTCTCATTGTGCACAGCAGAGCATGTCGGGGTGGGTCACCTGCATTCTTGCTCAGGAATAAAACAAGGCTATGAAGATCAACTTGTATCTAGCTTAAAACATTTCTGCTGCCAATTCTATTTGTTAATACTCAGCTGTCCTTCATCCACCTTAGGAACTTGTCCACTTTGGATTGGTTCTCACTTGGGCCATGATGTAATTAAAGCATGGTTCCTCCGATAAACCTCTTTGTTTTTATTCTGAGACTGTTGTTTCTGTAATTTTTAATAGGAGCTTATGTTTCTAAAGCATCTTTCACATCTTTGGGGTGCACCAAAGCACATAACAGCCAATTAGTTACTTTTTAAGTGCAATCACCATTTTAAAGCCAATTTGCACACAGCAAGGTTCCACAAACAGTAGCTGAGGTAAATGACCAGTTAATCAGTTTTGATGGTATTGGTTAAGGGATATGATGGCCAGAAAACCTTGCTCTTTGAATAGTATCATGGAATCTTTTACGTCCACCTGAAATGAGCCTCACTTTAACATCTCCAAAAAATGACTGTTTTAAAAAATAAACCTCAGAATAAACACTTCAAAGCCAAACATTCATCCTAGGATCTGACTTACAGCCTGAAGAGCAAGTAACCTGGTTGACTTCACTCTGTAGAGTTCCAACACCAAAGATTTAAAGTCTATTGACCTGAGGCGCTGTTTACTTAATTAGACTTACCTTAAATAAAAAAAATTTTTATGTCCTACTTTTGCTTATGGGTTTCCAATTTTCCATAAGTCTTTTCTCCCTGTTACAAAGTGTTATGTCACCATATTATTTTTGGCCTTGGCTTTGACAGCTCTCTGCCCAAACAGCAACCTGTCCACCTGCTCACCTTATGCTAATGATATAGCAATTACCAAATCATTTGCGGTCTTATTCGTTAGTTCTATTGAGATTTTTTCAAACTTATCCCATTTGCTACTATGTTCGCCCTTTCTATATCTGCTATATCATTGCTCATCAGTAAACAATTTCACTTCTTTGTAGATCTATCTTTGCAAAACATTTTATACGCTCAGCTCCTGGTCATCCTCTGCGATCCTTGGTAGCGATGTATCTGAGATGCCAACAATATCAATATTCTCACTAGTTATATGTACCTTACACCAATACTTTATTCCTGAAGCTGCTTGTGTTTGTACAGAAACATTTAAGACTATGCCTTAAAACATTTATTTTCATGTTTGTTCTTTCTACTACTAATGTGTGATTTAGAGTTCCCATTGCAGAGCATTGCAAGGCGGGTGCACATTTCAGGAATTCATGTGCGGACATCAGTGTTAAATGATCAAGGTTTGCATAAATTTCTGTCCACTTACAATTAATAGTTAGGAAAATTGTGAAAGCCACAGAATGCACAGGCTGACCTCCACATCCAAATTCACGCACAGCTCTGTGCCTATCAGACTCGACAGCCTAGAATTAATGGATCGAAGGTGAAGTAAAAACTCATGCATCTTAAAAAGTCCAGTTACATTGTGCGAGACTCCTCTGAGCAGGAGATAGACAGATTTTTCAGCGATAAAGAAATAAAGGGTTATGGGGAGCGGGAAGTGGAGCTGAGTCCATGAATGGCGGAGCAGGCTCGAGAGGCCAAATGGCCTACTCCTGCTCCTATTTCTTATGTTCTTATGACCCTTGTCCTCTGCTTCCAGTGAAGAGCTGAGATGTTTTGCAGACTTCTGTCAATCCAGAACACCAATTGACTATTGGATTGTTCCCATTTGACCAATCCCAGGTAGAAGGGGCAGGACTTCTAGCTCTAGCCATATGGTTCACAGATCAAGCAAGCTCCATATTGCCCCAGGCTTTATCTGTTCAGCTTGACCCCCACCCCTCCCTAATTGCAGGGAGCAACTAAACATTCTGGAGATCAGATTTAAATCTCGGCCAGTGATCTGAAAAGCAGAGTTCAATTTATTGAGCAATGTCCAAAAATCATTTCCAGTCCACTTTTCTCTTATTAGGAAGGAAGAAAACATTCTTTCTGGGGGTTTAGCACCCAAGTTCTCTTAACACACTAAGACAAGAATCTCCACCAGGGAATTGCATCACAGATGTGCTCAAGAATTTGGCTTCTCCACTATTGATCATTTTTGGATCATTACTGTCCCAGGTGCATTCAGTATTTTTCAATAGTATGAGGGGAAATTACCTTAGATTCATGGATACTAGAGGTAGCCAGGCAATGGTACCCACTTCATTTCAAAGAAATTGTCCCATCTCTTTGAGGATGATGCACCTGATTATTTATATCACCCCCCCCCCCCCCCCCCACACACACACACATTAAATAACAAATCTCCTAAATTCAGGGGCCACTGCAAGCAGATGAAAGTCATTTACTCTTGGGCTAGAAATTTGGAAAATAGCACCACTGCTGTTTTTTGGGTAATAATCGCGGATTTTCATTTTTTTTAGCAGCGGAATACCGCTATCGCTGAACGCTGCAAAATTCGGCAAACGGTGACCAGCGATAGCGGTAAATCCAGCCTTGCATGACTGCATTTGTGCGCCGGAGCTGAATTTACCGATTTGAAAAAAAAACGGACCTTCTGCGCATGCACAATTTTTTTCGCTGATTTTTTTTTCTTCCAATTTTTTTTCCTCTGTGATTCTGGTCAGGTGTCAGGGTGCGCCCGTGCATGTGCAGTACACCCAGTTCTCAATCTGCCATTTTTCACAGACAAGAGAAGATGCACGATGATTATAGTAGGCAGAAGGCCAGGAAATTTAGTTCCGATGCCAATGAAGCACTGATCTCAGCAATTGAAAGTAGATGGGAGGCATTTACTAGGAGGGGTCGAAGTAAACCCTGCCCCCCACCCTGTTATAAGGAGATTTTTGACCTGTGTTGCTGAGGCGGTCTCCTCAGTTGCTGATATTCGCAAGGACCACAAGCAATGCTGGAAAAGGTAGAATGACCATTGCAGGGTTGTGAGAGTAAGTAATATTTTTATTGATGCACTCCTTTACTTAAATTGTAAATCTGACACACATTGTTTTAGGTAGGCTTAGTGTTGCACCTTATATTCCATGAATGATCGTTACACATTATTAAGACTGCTTTTTGACATCTTAAAAGTTGTTTATGCAAGTCGATGTCTTCCTCATGAACCACATGCAACTACCAGGGCCATTAAACAGACGACTGTATTAAATGCACACAGTATGGTATAAGTGCTTTGAAGGCTATCTGTGTGTGGCACAAGAGCAGAAGGGCACTTTGGTAACCATTCCTATTGGCATTTTTGCAGGAAAAGTTGTCCCACAATCACCGCAAGCAGCGACACACAGGCGACGGTCCATCCCAAACCATGCCATTGACGGACCTGGAGCAGCGATTGGCTGGTCTCATTGGTGCCTCCGGAAGGTCAACTACCCATGCGGGTGCTGAGCCTATGTTCCAAACTGAGGGCAAGTCCTGTAAAATCCCTGGGCTGGGTTGGGGCAATGTGATGTAATCTCTGTGGATTAAGGTTGGGGTAATGTGATGTTGTGTCTGTGGACTCTGGTTCGGTTAATGTGATGTCTCGATGACATATGATGCAGCAGTGGTGGTCCTTCAAATAAGCCTGCACTATGTGACCTTACTCATGTCACCCTGCCCCCTCCCCTGCTGCTAACCACTCGTCTGTTGTTTTCTATTTTGCAGATGAGGATTCTGAGGCGCCACATCATCATATGCGGGTCGAGGAGGAAGATGAGGGCCACGTTGAGGACTCTCCATGGGAGGAACAAGATGATGAAGCTGTTGCAGGGGGGTGATGGTGGTAGGGGTGCAGGGGCCGATGCAGCCAGCACCTCTTTTAGCTGCAGCTACAAGTTCCTCGGAAGAAGCCACATTCACAGGCTTCGTCCAATCCGAGGCAGCAACGCACCCCCCAGGGTTGAACCCTGTATGCCATCTCTGCGGAGGTTGAGCTGGCAAAGCCAGTTTGCTGAAAGACAGGCAGAAGCACACCTAGACATGGTGCGACGTCAAGGGAGTGTCGAACTCGGTCGAGAGTTCCTCCAAGCCCTGGGTGACATTTCCGGCAATATTGCGGCACAATCTGCGGACATGAAGGAGGGCATGTTTCGGATTGCAGTTACGACGTGGGAGAACACCGAGGCTGGCAATGCCCTGCAGCAATTGATGGTCTCAACCTTTGGCACTGCAGTCCCCAGTGTCATAGCACCTGTGAGTGGGGAAGCCGGATCTTCCATACCCCGAGCTTCTCCAGGGGGTCCAATGGCGTCTCCATTGTCTCTCCCCCAACAACAGCAGCGCTCTGCGTGCCTTGCACACCGTCTTGGTCCCAACGCGGATAGGGGTAGGTGGGGGTGGGGGGGAAGGTGGCAGAAGTTAAAAGACGTTCGCTGCAGGGGTTGTTGTTGCTGTTTCCCTGTTTTGATTATTTTATAAAAGTTTTAAAAGTTTAACATTGTATTCAACTTCAAAATGTATTTAAGTGTGGTCCTGCAGTCCCCAGTGGCAAACCCTGTCCCCTCATGATGGCTAAGTTGTGTCGCATGCAGCACACCACAATGAACTCAGCGACCTGCTGAGGGGAGTAATGCAGACTGCCTCCAGAGTGGTCCATGCATCGGAAGCGCTGCTTGAGCACTCCAATTGTCTTTTCCTTGATGTTGCGTGTGGCTATATGTCATTATAGCGATGCTCGGCTTGTATCTGTGGGTTCAGGAGGGGGCGGGGGAGTTGGGGTGGTCATGAGCTAGGTGGCGAGGCCGTAACCTTTGTCCTCCACCTCTGGCCTTGTGGCTGATGCTCAAACAGGTATGAGACACTGCCCTCACGCAAGATGAAAACATCATGGATGCTTCCTGGAAACTGGGCATTTACTGCCACGATGCACTGAGTATGGTCGCAAACGATCTGTACGTTCAGGGAGTGGAATCCCTTTCGGTTTCGGTAAATCTCTGGCTCCTCTAAAGGTGCTCCCAGGGCGATGTGCATCCAGTCAATGGCAGCCTGAACCTTGGGAAAGCCAGCAATTCTTGCAAAACCCACAGCTCTCTCATTCTGTACCTTCTTGGTCATTGGGAACTTTATAAAGTCCATCCTGCGAGCGTACAGTGCAGTAGTCACCTGGCGAATGCAGCTATGTGTGGCGAACTGCGAGATGCAGCACATGTCCCCTGCTGATATCTGAAAGGAGCCGAGGCATAGAAGGCAAGTGCCACAGTCCCCTTCACCTCGACGGGCAGTACAATCCTGATGCTGCTGATAGGCTGTCGGCTTGCCTTTATGAACTGGCACATCTCTGTGACCACCTCTTTTCGGAAGCGCAGCCTTCGAATGTGCTGTGCCTCAGACAGCTGCAGGTATGAGTGCTGTTCCCTGTAAACTCACGGTGGTTGGTAAGACCTCCTCCCCCATACATCTGCGAGGTCTTTGATTACGCACAAAATGCTCTTGACTAATGCTTGATGCTGCATAGAAAAAGCAGCCAGCAATAATGGCAAAGATATTATAGCTCCCATTCTTTCAAATGTCCTCAAATAGCCTTAAAAACAAACTATAAACTCTCAAAAACCTCAATGTGTACAACGCAGCCTTCGCTCCAAATCCTTTTATGCACTGAACTTCTGCACCGCTTTTCAAGATGGTGTCGTTTGCACAGGGTGCGTCCTGGGTCTGACCTGGTAAGACTTGATTTTTTTTCGGGTGTGTTTTTGGGCTGGGTGGTAAAAATGGCGATATCGGTGAATTTTCCACCCATGGCGATAGCAGAGTATTGCACACCAATTGACATCTTAAAAACGTTTTTTTTTTAAATGGGCAGGCGATCATTTTTACCGCCGGAGCAAAACCGCTGCCGAATTTTCCGCCAGCTGCTAAATTTTGTTTACCACCCCCAAAAAAAATCACTTTTTCTGCCCCGCCATGGTGGTAAAACGGGCGCAAATCTGCTGAATTTCTAGCCCCTTGTATTTTAGCTTCCAACTCCAGGCCTAGGTCTACACCTCACAGTCTTCCATTTAAAACCTGACTCATGTTCTCTTTTTGTCCCTTTCTCTCTCTCTTCCCTACAAGTGGGACGGTTGACCCACTGACTTCTTCCCTGTTCAGAGATTCAACACCACGCCTCTCAATAACAATAGCTATCTCTTTTCCCCATCCCAATTGCAGAATGGATCTTAAGAAACCATCTCCTGCTATCTTCAAAATGCATAGGGACCGAGTCTGGAATAAGTCAATTGACTCTCTGCCACATTACTGTCTGCCCATCAGATCCACCTTCAGATAATTCAGAGGATAATTTGCTAATGAGGACAGGCAGGGATCGACCTGGCTTTATTATTAATATCCTAGAAAATTCACATTAGAATTTAAACAACATCTTAGGTTTATGCACGAATTAGAATTGCTTTAACAATACAACAGCTTCTGAGTTTTTAAAAAAGGAGGGAGAGAGAAAACAGGGAATTATAGACCGGTCAGCCTGACCTCAGTAGTGGGTAAAATGATGGAGTCAATTATTAAGGATGTCATAGCAGCGCATTTGGAAAAAGGTGACATGATAGGTCCAAGTCAGCATGGATTTGTGAAAGGGAAATCATGCTTGACAAATCTTCTAGAATTTTTTGAGGATGTTTCCAATAAAGTGGACAAGGGAGAACCAGTTGATGTGGTATATTTGGACTTTCAGAAGGCTTTCGACAAGGTCCCACACAAGAGATTAATGTGCAAAGGTAAAGCACATGGGATTGGGGGTAGTGTGCTGACGTGGATTGAGAACTGGTTGTCAGACAGGAAGCAAAGAGTAGGAGTAAATGGGTACTTTTCAGAATGGCAGGCAGTGACTAGTGGGGTACCGCAAGGTTCTGTGCTGGGGCCCCAGCTGTTTACATTGTACATTAATGATTTAGATGAGGGGATTAAATGTAGTATCTCCAAATTTGCGGATGACACTAAGTTGGTTGGCAGTGTGAGCTGCGAGGAGGATGCTATGAGGCTGCAGAGTGACTTGGATAGGTTAGGTGAGTGGGCAAATGCATGGCAGATGAAGTATAATGTGGATAAATGTGAGGTTATCCACTTTGGTGGTAAAAACAGAGAGACAGACTATTATCTGAATGGTGACAGATTAGGAAAAGGGGAGGTGCAACGAGACCTGGGTGTCATGGTACATCAGTCATTGAAGGTTGGCATGCAGGTACAGCAGGCGGTTAAGAAAGCAAATGGCATGTTGGCCTTCATAGAGAGGGGATTTGAGTACAGGGGCAGGGAAGTGTTGCTACAGTTGTACAGGGCCTTGGTGAGGCCACACCTGGAGTATTGTATACAGTTTTGGTCTCCTAACTTGAGGAAGGACATTCTTGCTATTGAGGGAGTGCAGCGAAGATTCACCAGACTGATTCCTGGGATGGTGGGACTGACCTATCAAGAAAGACTGGATCAACTGGGCTTGTATTCACTGGAGTTCAGAAGAATGAGAGGGGACCTCATAGAAATGTTTAAAATTCTGACGGGTTTAGACAGGTTAGATGCAGGAAGAATGTTCCCAATGTTGGGGAAGTCCAGAACCAGGGGTCACAGTCTAAGGATAAGGGGTAAGCCATTTAGGACCGAGATGAGGAGAAACTTCTTCACCCAGAGAGTGGTGAACCTGTGGAATTCTCTACCACAGAAAGTTATTGAGGCCAATTCACTAAAAATATTCAAAAGGGAGTTAGATGAAGTCCTTACTACTCGGGGGATCAAGGGGTATGGCGAGAAAGCAGGAAGGGGGTACTGAAGTTGCATGTTCAGCCATGAACTCATTGAATGGCGGTGCAGGCTCGAAGGGCTGACTGGACTACTCCACCTATTTTCTATGTTTCTATGAGTTCACAAAATGCATAACATTTTGGAATCAAATATCTACTTTAGATTAACATCATCATGCTTGGCTGAATCTTGTGAGGAAGTTTCCATGGGGGAGAAATTCATACTTATCACCACCCGTTAACTTCATAAATGTGAAGAAAGCAGCCGCCGCTGCTCTTCCGCCAGGTGGTGGTTGGTCCCGTGCCGTTCTCCATTTTCGTGGCCCCAGTAGCATTAAGAGGCATCGCCCTGAAAAGAAAAATGGTGGAGTGGTGATGTCAGTCAGGTAACATCACCACGGCGCACTTCGAGCCAAGGGCTGAGTTCAGCACTGGGTACTAAGCACATCGGGTAAACCCCGCGTGCAAGCAGACTCAGAGGTGCTGTCAGCACCTCTAAAAGGGACACGCACATCTTTCAGATCAGTTTGCATTTAAGATTTTGGACTGGGTTTTTTTGATTTTACTGAAGTAGTGGGGGTTTCTGCATTAGATTTTTAAAGTTTAAGTATGTAGGGAGTGCTACTGGACACTTGCAAGGCCTCGGATAGTAAAGGAAGGCCTCTGAGAAGACAGAAAATGCTGCAAATACTCGGGCAACATCTGTGGAGAGAGAAATAGAGTTCACATCTCCAGTTGAGATGCTGCTTGATCAGCTGAGTATTTCTAGGATTTTATGCTGTAATTTCAGGTTTACAGCATTCGCTCGCAGAGGACAGAGGAGGAAGAAGTAGAAGGAAGGATGCAACCCAGACAGCCCCTTTCTGACGGAGATATCCGGGATGCAATCATCTACCTGCAGTACCAGTGACCACAGCCTCAGTTCCCCTTTCAACATTAATCCCACTGTTATGACCATCACAGTGTCATCATGGCCATGATGCTGAAATAAAAGCCACAACAATGCAACCTTTCCAATCCAACTTTATACATCTATCCATAATCCAATGTGCCATCGAGAAATCAACTCATCACCCTTATGCATTCTCTTAGTGACTGTCTTGTGTGTGCCTTTGCTTTTCCTACTGATGTCACGCAGTGCTGCCCCAGTGGCTGCAGCAAGACTGGTGGAAGGCTGCTAACTTTCAGTGCGGGACACTGCAAATGGCCTTGCTGGTCGACTTTGAAGAGTTGGTGGCTGGAAGTGTCAAATCGAGTGACGGTGTTTCTTCTTCACTCTCCTCTCCCTTCTCTTGGTCAACCACTGGCTGGGCAGGCTGCATTTCTTGGGTGTGTGAAAGGGTGGAGTTGTGGTGAGGGGAGGGCGTGAAAGCAAGAGGTACATGCCAGAAGGAGGATAACGTATGAGGATACCAGCATCTTGTATTCTTTCAATGCTGCCACTGACAGCTATACCCTTGCCAAAAATGACCTGCACCGTCACTTACAAGGCGTGAGGTGAGGCGAGGAATGGGAGATGTGCCTCATGATTGGTACAGATTGCTGGTAGGTGAGTAAATGGGGCGGGGGGGGGGAGGGGGAGTCATGCATTGAGAAGTGAGACTAGTGATTCAGTTGGTAGGAGATGGCTTTTGAAATGCATTCACTGAAGCTTCTTTGGGCACTGGAGCCAGGTGGTGTGGGCGACACTGCTGGCCATGACGGCCTCGGTGATGTGGTCCCACATTGTTTTTTCTGGAGGGCTTCCTGGCCCCTGTGTGTAGAGGACCTCACTTGCAGTGTTGATGCCCTGTGCAAAGCTGTAGTGCTGCATGCGAAACACTAGGTGCCCCTTCCATGGCTTGCTGAGTCATTTATGTTCATGCCGAAGCATTTTTCTCTTTTTTGAGGTTCGCAAGGGAATTCAGCTTTAGGCGCTGAATATTCCCATTTTGGGCTTCTTTTTTTTTGAAGGACAGTAAGGGCTGAAAACTGAATTTTTTCACTTCATTTTTGTTTTCTATGTAACCCTTGGCAACCTGCATCACACCACCACCAGAGGGCCTACCTGTTGGAGTCTCAAGGGATCCCAGCATCCCTTCGGAGCACTGTATATAAGCAGGCCTCCCATGTGGTACCTGCACTCTGGAGTAGAATTAAAGGAGCTAAGGTCACACTTATTCATTGTATACAGTACTCAGTTCCATCCTTTATTATGAGCATAACAATTGGTGACGAGGTAACGAACAACCACGCGAAAATGCAAAGAACTGTTGGTATCCTGGAGAAGTTCTCAGAAGGGGATGATTGGGAGGCCTTCGGGGAGAGACTCGACCAATACTTCTTGGCCAATGAGCTGGAAGGGGACGAGAACGCTGCCAAATGAAGGACGATCCTCCTTACCGTCTGTGGGGCAACAATCTATGGCCTCATGAAGAATCTCCTCGCTCCGGTAAAACCAACAACCAAATCCTAAGAAGAATTGTGTACGCTGGTCCGGGAGCACCTAAATCCGAAGGAAAGTGTTTTGATGGCGAGGTATCGGTTCTACACGTGTCAACGGTCAGCGGGCCAGGAAGTGGCGAGCTATGTCGCCGAACTAAGGCGCCTTGCAGGACATTGTGAATTTGATGGATTCCTTGAACAAATACTAAAAGACGTTTTTGTGCTTAGCATTGGCCATGAGGTAATCCTTCGCAAACTATTGACTGTTGAAACACCGAATCTGAGCAAAGCCATAATGATAGTCCAGGCATTTATGTCCACCAAACAAATTTTGCAGCATAAAAAAATTTCGGCTCGTACTGTGCAGAAAGTAACATCGTTTTCGAGTCGGAATATACATGGCAGAACGTACACGCCGGCTGCTGCATGACCTCAGATGACCCAGAGTTCGCCATCAATCGTTAATGCGAGGCAGTTAACACCTTGTTGGCGTTGTGGAGGTGATCATTGGGCCCATCAATGCCGCTTCAAGCACTATGCGTGCAACGGCTGCAGAACAATGGGACACCTTGAGCGAATGTGCAGGCGAGCTGCAAACCCTGCAAACCACCACGTTGCACAGGAAGATCGATTCACTGTGGTCAGGCTGAACTAGAGACTCGAACCGCGGAGGCAGTAGTGTACACAGCTGCATCACGAAATGTCCACTGATTATATTAAAAGTCGAACTGAACGGAATTCCAGTATCCATGGAAGTGGACACTGGTGCGAGTCAGTCCATAATGAGCGACAGGCTGTGGTGCAACAAGGCACACAGGCCCAAGCTCAGCCCCATTCACACCAAGCTAAGAACTGACACCAAAGAGCTGATCCCTATAATAGAAAAATAGGTGCAGGAGTAGGCCATTCGGCCCTTCGAGCCTGCACCGCCATTCAATAAGATCATGGCTGATCATTCCTTCAGTACCCCTTTCCTGCTTTCTCTCCATACCCATGGATCCCCTTAACCGTAAGAGCCATATCTAACTCCCTCTTGAATATATCCAGTGAACTGGCATCAACCACTCTCTGCGGTAGGGAATTCCACAGGTTAACAACTCTCTGAGTGAAGAAGTTTCTTCTCATCTCAGTCCTAAATGGCCTAGCCCTTATCCTAAGACTATGTCCCCTGGTTCTGGACTTCCCCAACATCGGGAACATTCTTCCCGCATCTAACCTGTCCAGTCCCATCAGAATCTTATATGTTTCTGTGAGATCCCCTCTCATCCTTCTAAACTCCAGTGAATAAAGGCCCAGTTGATCCAGTCTCTCCTCATATGACAGCCCAGCCATCTCTGGAATCAGTCTGGTGAACCTTCGCTGCACTCCCTCAAGAGCAAGAACGTCCTTCCTCAACCTAGGAGACCAAAACTGAACACAATATTCCAGGTGAGGCCTCACTAAGGCCCTGTACAACTGCAGTAAGACCTCCCTGCTTCTATATTCAAATCCCTTAGCTATGAAGGCCAACATACCATTTGCCTTCTTCACCGCCTGCTGTACCTGCATGCCCACTTTGTGACTGATGAACCATGACACCCAGATCTCGTTGCACCTCCCCTTTTCCTAGTCTGCCGCCATTCAGATAATATTCTGCCTTCGTGTTTTTGCCCCCAAAATGGATAACCTCACATTTATCCATATTATACTGCATCTGCCATGCATTTGCCCACTCACCTAACCTGTCCAAGTCACCCTGCAGCCTCTTAGCATCCTCCTCACAGCTCACACCTCCACCTTGGAGGTGTCGTCTGCAAACTTGGAGATATTACACTCTATTCCTTCATCCAAATCGTTAATGTATAGTGTAAAGAGCTGGGGTCCCAGCACTGAGCCCTGCGGCACTCCACTAGTCACTGCCTGCCATTCTGAAAAGGACCGGTTTATCCCGACTCTCTGCTTCCTGTCTGCCAACCAGTTCCCTATCCATGTCAATATATTACCCCCAATACCAGTGGCAGTGCAGGTCAAAGTATCCTATGATGGAGCAGTGCACGAACTCCCACTATGGATCGTGCCAGGGGATGGCCCCACACTGTTCGGCAGAAGCTGGCTGGGAAAAATCCGCTGGAACTGGGATGACATCCAAGTGCTTTCATTGGTCGACGACGCCTCATGCCCAGTTTCTGAGCCGATTCCCATCATTGTTCGAGCCAGGCATTGGAAGTTTCTCGGGGGCGAAAGTGCAGATCCACTTGGTTCCCAGTACATGACCCATCCACCACAAGGCATGGGCAATACCATATATGATGCAAGAGAAAGTGGAAATTGAGCTGGACAGGCTGCAGCGAGAAGGCATCATCGCGCCAGTGGAATTCAACGAGTGGGCCAGTCTGATTGTCATGGTACTCAAAGGTGACGGCATGGTCAGAATTTGTGGGGACTATAAAGTAACGATTAACTGTTTTTCGCTACAGGACCAGGACCAGTACCCGCTACCAGTCGATCCAGTCTCTCCTCATATGTCAGTCCTGCCATCCCGGGAATCAGTCTGGTGAACCTTCGCTGCACTCCCTCAATAGCAAGAACATCCTTCCTCAGATTAGGAGACCAAAACAGAACACTATTCCAGGTGAGGCTTCACCAAGGCTCTGTACAACTGCAGTGAGACCTCCCTGCTCCTATACTCAAATCCCCTTGCTATGAAGGCCAACATACCATTTGCCTTCTTCACCGCCTGCTGTACCTGCATGCCAACTTTCAATGACTGATGTACCATGACACCCAGTTCTAGTTGCACCTCCCCTTTTCCTAATCTGCCACCATTCAGATAATATTCTGCCTTCCTGTTTTTGCCACCAAAGTGGATAACCTCACATTTATCCACATTATACTTCATCTGCCAAGATAAGGAGAAACTTCTTCAGTCAGAGAATTGTGAACCTGTGAAATTCTCTACCACAGAAAGTTGTTGAGGCCAGTTCATTAGATATATTCAAAAGGGAGTTAGATGTGGCCCTTACGGCTAAAGGGATCAAGGGGTATGGAGAGAAAGCAGGAATGGGGCACTGAAGTTGCATGATCAGCCACGATCATATTGATTGGTGGTGCAGGCTTGAAGGGCCGAATGGCCTTTTCCTGCACCTATTTTTTATGTTTCTATGTAAGATTGGAACAGTTGCAGTGGAGATGTGTCTCTTTCCACTCTGATTTTAGCCTATCTTTTAAACTATCTTTTAACACAGAACCACACTTGTCAACAATAGGTTCCCACATATACAACCCACACTTGATTGACACTTCACTTGTTTTCTCTGTGGCCTAGAAATTGGATAAAGCCCAATATACCAGCTTGGGGGCACCACCTATCGCCATTTGCCCGCGCCTGCGGTGTGTACAGCATGCAAAATTTGTGATCGCAGGCAGAAGCAACCCAACATCTCAGTGCGGCAGTGGAAACCCAGACTGCTCTCCTGCAGCCTCAGCTTGCTGCCCTGCAAGCTCAGACTGCTGGCATCGTGGCTGGGTTTACGATTGTCGAACTGAGCTTGCAGGGTTTCGTAGCAGTCCAGCAACATGTCTTCCAGCAGATTGCTAGGAAGGCTCAGGTGTTGCCCTGTGGGAGTGGCAGCGGCTCTGTGGAGCAAGAACCTGGTGTCCTTTCGCTGGATGACAGCGTTCCTACTCGCACCACTGCCACTCCACCAGTGCCCATGCTGCTGCCGCCCATGCTGAGGTGGTGCAGTCTGCAGCCGGGCCTTCTCGATCCAGAGATGCTCGAGGTCGTTCTCCAAAGCCAACTGTAATCTCCCACACTGAAAGTCAGCAGCCTTCCACCAGCCATGCTGCAGCCACTGGGGGAGCACTTCGTATGCGCACCAGAGTAGGAAAAGACACACGAACGACAGACACTAAGCGAATGCACTCGGGTGATTAGTTGACTTCGTTCTTTTGATTTGAATTTGATAAATTTATGGATTATTTTTGGAATGCGTGTTTTGTGGTGGCTTTTATTTTAGCTTTGTGCCCAGGAGGACGCTGTGAGGGCCCAGGGGCAGCACGGGCCAGTCCACACTGCGATATGTGTGTGCATTAGGTTCATGCAGCAGAGCAGGTCTCCAGTCATCCTGGTTAACCCTTGCCACTGGATAAAGGCCCAGCTCTGTCAAGCCCGTGTGGTGGCTGATGTGCAATGGTCACGACACGTTAAAAATATCCACGCACAGGCATCTTCCACCCCCTCAATTGGAGTTCAGGACTGGAGCATCGGGTCCTTTATTGAAATACCTGTGAACTCTCATGGAAGCAAGTCATCCTCGTTCGAGGGACCGCCTATGCCGATGATGATGATGATGGTGGTCCATGATAGAGCGATGGTATGATGTGGATGTGGGGAGGAACAGGGATCTGGGGATTCATTCACTGGAACCGGAGTCTAATGAGCAATCCGTTCAGAATGGGGATGTGCTGCCTGGCCCCTCCTTTTCTTGCTCCTCCTCTTTCTCCTCCTGAGATAGTACTGGAACCCATGGTGGCAAGAGATGCACATTTATGATAACCAGTTTGTGGAGCCTGCAGCAGACCACCACGAAATGGGACACCCACTCTGGCGAGTACCGGAGGGCTCTTCCTGAGCGGTCAAGGCAGCGGAACCGTTGCTTGAACACCCCAATGGTTTTCTCGATGACGTTCCTCGTGGCCGTATGGCTGTCATTATATGAGTGCTGGCTACGAGTGGTGGGGTTGCAGAAGGGAGTCATGAGCCTGGTGCAGAGCCGATGGCCCTTGTCTCCAAGCAGTCACCCTCGAGATTGACTTGTTGGCTAGAAGATTGCTGGGACACCAAACTGGTGCAGGATGAAGGCGTCAGGATTGCTGCCAGGATAGCGGGCATTCATCATCATCATGCGCACACAACTGCACCTTCAATGAGTGGTAGCCTTGTGGTCACACAATGGATTGATATAGGGTGCCCACAAAGCCATGTGTGTGCAGTCAATGGTACTCTGCAGCATGGGGTAGCCCACTATCCTGGCAAAGCCACATACGCGTTCCTCCTGCTTCTCTCTGTTCTCCACTTGCAGCCACACTCCCTGTGAAGTCACCAATTTTAAATAACTGTAGAAAGCTCAAAACAATTGCACAAAATTAGACAGCCAGTAGAAATGAAAAAGCGAGCCGGCTGTAAGTAGTTGATCCCATGATCCTTTTAAATAGTGCTGCTGAGGGGTGCTTCCTGCTACTTAACACAATCAGGTGGTCATGATTAGGAGATGGTATTAAAAGGAGCAATGACGTCCAAAATGGCAGATCCTGCATCAAATCAGCATTGCACACTCATTGACATCATGATCTGCCTCATTTAAATATCTGGAGTGAAAGTTGGCAACGACAGCACTACCGACCTCCACAAAATAGTGGCAGCTACGGGATCCATCAAAACTGGCCTTAACAGCTGGCGCGAAACCCCTGAAATTCACGGTCTCAATGTCCACACATAATGTATGCAGTTCTTCAAAATTACCTTCAGCAGCCTGGACCCATACTTGTTGCTATAGTGATCTATCCTCTGCTGAGTGGTTTTTTTACACCAGGATATCTCAAGAAAATAGTACCTTATTCAGAACTGCTACATTTCTCTTGTTTGTCTGTTTTTTTAGGTTTAAGAACATAAGAACATAAGAATTAGGAACAGGAATAGGCCATCTAGCCCCTCGAGCCTGCTCCGCCATTCAATAAGATCATGGCTGATCTGGTCGTGGACTCAGCTCCACTTACCCGCCCTCTCCCCGTAACCCTTAATTCCCTTATTGCTTAAAAATCTATCTATCTTTGACTTGAAAGCATTCAATGAGCTAGCCTCAACTGCTTCCTTGTGCAGAGAATTCCACAGATTCACAACCCTCTGGGAGAAGAAATTCTTTCTCAACTCGGTTTTAATTTGGCTCCTCCGTATTTTGAGGCTGTTCCCCCGAGTTCTAGTCTCCCCCACCAATGGAAACAACCTCTCTGCCTCTATCTTGTCTATCCCTTTCATGATTTTAAATGTTTCTATAAGATCACCCCTCATCCTTCTGAACTTCAAGGAGTAAAGACCCAGTCTACTCAATCTATCATCATAAGGCAACCCCCTCATTTCTCGAATTAGCCTAGTGAATCGTCTCTGTACCCCTTCCAAAGCTAGTATATCCTTCCTTAAGTAAGGTGACCAAAACTGCACGCAGTACTCCAGGTGCGGCCTTACCAATA
Source organism: Pristiophorus japonicus (assembly GCF_044704955.1). Taxonomy (NCBI): domain Eukaryota; kingdom Metazoa; phylum Chordata; class Chondrichthyes; family Pristiophoridae; genus Pristiophorus; species Pristiophorus japonicus. The sequence goes on along the minus strand of NC_091977.1, from coordinate 66,714,317 downwards.
CCTTATACAGTTGCAGCAACACCTCCCTGCTTTTGTACTCCATCCCTTTCGCAATGAAGGCCAACATTCCATTTGCCTTCCTGATTACCTGCTGCACCTGCAAACTAACTTTTTGGGATTCATGCACAAGGACCCCCAGGTCCCTCTGCACCACAGCATGTGTAATTTCTCCCCATTCAAATAATATTCCCTTTTACTGTTTTTTTTCCCAAGGTGGATGACCTCACACTTTCCGACATTGTATTCCATCTGCCAAACTTTAGCCCATTCGCTTAACCTATCCAAATCTCCTTGCAGCCTCTCTGAGTCCTCTACACAACCCGCTTTCCCACTAATCTTAGTGTCATCTGCAAATTTTGTTGCACTACACTCTGTCCCCTCCTCTAGGTCATCTATGTATATTGTAAACAGTTGTGGTCCCAGCACTGATCCCTGTGGCACACCACTAACCACTGATTTCCAACCGGAAAAGGACCCATTTATCCCAACTCTCTGCTTTCTGTTCGCCAGCCAATTCTCTATCCATGCTAATACATTTCCACTGACTCCGCGTACCTTTATCTTCTGCAGTAACCTTTTGTGTGGCACCTTATCGAATGCCTTTTGGAAATCTAAATACACCACATCCATCGGTACACCTCTATCCACCATGCTTGTTATATCCTCAAAGAATTCCAGTAAGTTTCTCCCTCTTTTGGGTCTCTCGATTCCATACACCACTCTTCACCTACTCCAGGCCTCTTCTAATACTTCTCTTGATCTGACTGTATATCAGCCCAGGGTGAAAACAAAAACAGAGCAAAGCTGGAAATTGTTATGTATTTAACCCCTTGTAAACCTGTATGACACCTGACCATCAGAGAGCCCATCTGTTGGTGTCCCAAGGGATCCCAGCATCCCTTGGGAGCACAGTATATAAGCAGGCCACCCACGAGGTACCTGCACTCTGGAGTCTTATTAAAGGAGCTAAGGTCACACTTGCTCATTGTACACAGTACTCAGTTTCATCCTTTATTATGAGTGTACCAACTGGCGACGAGGTAATGAACAACCGTGTGAAATTGCAAAGAACAGTCGGTATCCTGAAGAAGTTCTCAGAAGGGGACGATGGCGAGGCCTTCGTGGAGAGACTTGACCAATACTTCGTGGCCAACGAGCTGGAAGGGGACGAGAATGCTGCCAAACAAAGGGCGATCCTTCTCACCGTCTGTGGGGCAACAACTTATGGCCTCATGAAGAATCTCCTGGCTCCGGCAAAACCAACAGCTGAATCCTATGAAGAATTGTGTACGCTGGTCCGGGAGCACCTAAATCCTAAGGAAAGTGTTTTGATGGCGAGATATCAATTCTACACGTGTCAACGATTGGAGGGCCAGGAAGTGGCGAGCTATGTCGTCGAACTAAGGTGCCACGCAGGACATTGTGAGTTTGAGGGATTCCTAGAACAAATGCTCAAGCTTTTTTGTACTGGGCATTGGACATGAGACAATCTTTCGCAAACTGTTGACGGTAGAAACTCTGAATCTAAGTAAAGCCATAACGATAGCCCAAGCATTTATGTCCACCAGCAACAACACCAAACAGATTTCGCAGAGTAAAGTAATTTCGGCCAGTACTGTGCCTAAAGTTACGTCGGTTTGGAGCAGAAATGTACATGGCAGAACATACACGCTGGCTGCTGCTGCCCGACCTCAGATGACCCAGAGTCCACCATCAATCGTTAACTGCCTCGCATTAACACCTTGTTGGCGTTTTGGAGGTGATCATCGGCCCCATCAATGCCGCTTCAAGCACTATTCGTGCAACGGTTGCAGAACAATGGATCGCCTCCAGCAAATGTGCAGGAATGCTGCAAACCCTGCAAACCACCAATTGCAGAGGAAGATTGATCCACTGTGGATCAAGCTGAATTGGAGACTTGTACCGAGGAGGCAGAAGTGTACGGGGTGCACACACACTACGAAATGTCCACCAATAATGTTGAAAGTTGAACTGAACGGTATTCCAGTATCTATGAAACTGGACATGGGTGCAAGTCCGTCCATAATGAGTAAAAAGGCCTTCGACAGGCTGTGGGGCAAAAAGGCACAGAGGCCCAAGCTCAGCTCCATTCACGCCAAACTAAGGACTTACACCAAGGAACAAATCCCTATAATTGGCAGTGTATAAGTCAAAGTCTCTTATGACGGAGCAGTACACGAACTCCCGTTGTGGATTGTACCGGGGATGGTTTCACGTTTGGCAGACTGGCTGGGAAAAATCCACTGGAACTGGGATGACATCCGAGCGCTTCGTCCGTCAATGCCGCCTCATGCCCAGGTTCTGAGCAAGTTCCCATCGTTGTTCGAGCCAGGCATTGGGGGCGAAAGTACAGATCCATTTGGTTCCCGTACGTGACCCACACCACAAGGCATGGGCGGTACCATACATGATGTGTGCAAAAGTGGAAATTGAGCTGGACAGGCTGCAGCGAGAAGGCATCATTGCACCGATGGAATTCATCGACTGGGCCAGTCCGATTGTCCCGGTATTTAAACAGGACAGCACGGTCAGAATTTGTGGGGACTATAAAGTAATGATTAACTGTTTTCGCTGCAGGACCAGTACCCGCTACCCAAGGCAGACGACCTATTTGCGACCCTGACTGGAGGGAAGACGTTCACCAAGCTGGACCTGACCTCAGCCTACATGACGCAGGAGCTGGAGGAGTCTTCGAAAGGCCTCACCTGCATCAACACGCAAAAAGGTCTGTTCATCTATAACCGGTGCCCGTTCGGGATTCGGTCGGCCGCAGCTATCTTCCAACGGAACATGGAGAGCCTGCTAAAGTCGGTTCCTTGCATCGTGGTTTTCCAGGACGACATACTGGTTACAGGTCTGGACACCATTGAGCACTTGAAGAATTTGGAAGAGGTTCTTAGTCGGTTGGACCGCGTGGGGCTTAGGTTGAAACGCTCGAAGTGTGTTTTCCTGGTGCAGGACATCGAGTTCTTGGGAAGAAGAATCGCAGCAGACGGCATCAGACCCACCGACGCCAAGGCAGAGGCCATCAAGAGTGTGACGGAGCTGCAGTTGTTCCTGGGACTCCTTAACTATTTCGATAATTTCCTACCTGCGTTAAGCACCCTGCTAGAACCCCTACATGCGCTACTGCGCAAGGGAGACGACTGGGTATGGGGGAATTCACAAGATGCTGCCTTTAAGAAAGCCAGAAATCTGTTGTGTTCAAACAAACTGCTTGTCCTGTATAACCCTTGTAAATGATTAGTGCTAGCTTGCGATGCATCGTCATACGGGGTCACGTGTGTGTTACAACAGGCTAATGAATCGGGGATTTTGCAACCGGTCGCTTATGCGTCCAGGTGTTTGTCCAAGGCCAAAAGGACCTACAGCATGATTGAAAAAGAGGCTCTGGCATACATTTACAGAATGAAAAAAATGCACCAGTACTTATTTGGCCTCAAGTTTGAGCTTGAAACTGACCACCAGGCGCTCATATCGCTGTTCTCTGAGAGCAAAGGGATTAATACCAATGCCTCTGCCCGCATCCAAAGATGGACGCTCGCGCTGTCGGCATACAACTATGTAATCCACCGCAGACCGGGCACAGAGAGCTGCACAGATGCTCTCAGTCGGCTGCCATTGCCCACCAGCGGGGTGGAAATGGCACAGCTAGCGGACTTGCTCATGGTCATGGAGGCATTCGAGAACGAGAAGTCCCCAGTTACAGCCCACCAGATCAGGACCTGGACCAGCCAGGATCCTTTACTGTCCTTGGTAAAAAAAACTGTGTCCTCCATGGGAGCTGGTCCGGAGTCCCAGCGGAGATACAGGAGGCGATTAAGCCGTACCACAGACGCAAAGACGAGTTGTCCCTGCAGGCGGACTGTCTATTGTGGGGCAATCGCATGGTCTTGTCCAAGAAAGGCAGAGATACGTTCATATGTGAACTGCACAGCACCCACCCAGGCATTGTAATGATGAAAGCCATAGCCAGATCCCATGTGTGGTGGCCTGACATCGACACAGATTTAGAGTCATGTATGCGCCAGTGCAACACTTGCTCTCAGCTGAGCAATGCACCCAGAGAGGCACCACTAAGTTTGTGGCCGTGGTCAAGGATCCACATGGACTATGCGGACCCATTTCTAGGCAAAATGTTTTTGGTTGTCCTGGACACTTACTCAAAATGGATTGAATGTGCAATAATATCTGTAAGCACGTCCACAGCCACTATTGAAAGCCTACAAGCTATGTTTGCCATGCAAGACTTGCCTGACGTCCGAGTCAGCGACAATGGGCCGTGCTTCACCAGTGCTGAATTCAGGGAATTCATGACCCGCAACGGGATCAAGCACATTGTATCTGCTCCGTTCAAGCCCGCATCCAACGGCCAGGCAGAACGGGCAGTTCAGACCATCAAGCAAAGCTTGAAATAAGTGTCGGAAGGCTCCCTGCAGACCCGGCTGTTCCGAGTGCTGCTCAGCTACTGCACCAGACCCCACTCACTCACCGGAGTTTCCCCAGCCGAGCTGTTCATGAAAAGGACACTAAAAACAAGGTGCTCTCTTGTCCACCCTGATCTCCATGATCAAATGAAGGCAAGCAACAAAGTGTGCACCATGACCGCGCAAATTTGTCACGCGATATTGAGATCAATGATCCTGTGTTTGTGCTCAATCATGGACATGGTCCCAAATGGCTCGCTGGCACGGTCACAGCCAAAGAGTCTGTAAGCACGTCCACAGCCACTATTGAAAGCCTACAAGCTAGGGTGTTTCAGATCAAATTGACCAATGGACAAACGTACAGGAAACATTTGGACCAAATCAAACTGTGGTTCACCAACAGCTATGAACAACCCGAAGACGACACCACCAACTTTGACCCTCCAACACACACACAAGTGGCAACTGACATCATGGTTGACCACGAAGCTGAACTCACCATCCCCAGCAGCCCGGCAAGACCAGCTGCCTAACAGCCCAATGAAGAACTGACCAACTCACCCACACCCGCATTTGTACCGAGACAATCGACAAGAGAGCGAAAAGCCCCAGATCGTCTCAACTTGTAAGTAAGTGTACTGTTGACTTCACGGGGGAGTGATTTAGCCCCTTGTAACCGGTATGACACCTGACCACCAGAGGGCCCACCTGTTGGAGTCCCAAGGGATTCCAGCATCCCTTGGGAGCACGGTATATAAGCAGGCCATCCACGAGGTACCTGCACTCTAGAGTCTTATTAAAGGAGCTAAGGTTACACTTGCTCATTGTACACAGTACTCAGTTTCATTCTTAATATGAGCGTACCAGAAATACTCAGCAGGTCCGGTTCAGTCCCGAGGACAGATCGTAGACCTGAAACATTAAATGACTGACTTCTGTTTCTCCACAGAGGCTGCCTGACCTGCTGGGTATTTCCAGCTTATTCTGTTTGTGTTTTGAGATTTCCAGCATCTTCAGTATTTTACCTTTTGTTTATGTCAGCTCAAGGAAACGTGGCATAAGTGTTTAGCCATGTTGGCCTGGCCTTCATGGTGTGGGACAGACCAGTTGGTCTTTTCCTGCCTATCGATTTGGTATGTTTGCATGTTCTGCCTGTAACCTCCCTTTGGTGAGTGCAGCACATCATGGCCTAATGCATGAAAGATGTTGGGGTTGCCCCATATTGAATTTGGATTTGATTTTGTGCAAACAGATATTAGAAACCTTGAAACTTATGGATTATAATCACTTTACTTTACTCACACATGGGGCTGGATTTTCGGCGAGTGTGTGCCTCTGTTAGCACCCCGGAGGGGTGATAAAAGGCGTCTAAATGCTTACTGCCGGACAGCCAGCTTTTACTGCCCGGCCGGAAAATTCGGTTCAGGGTTTCCGATGGTGCAACAACTTACCAGCCCGCCCTGTAGTTTAATTTAGATCATGACGTCGATCGTCGTGCAATGTTCCACTAGCACCCCAGTTGCAAAATGAAGTGCTAATGCCACATTAACGTCCGCCCCAAGCGATGCCTGGAAAATCAGGCAGTCCCACGGTTGAGTAGGTGCTATTTGCCGCGTGTTTAAATTGAGGGAGGAGGATCCTAAATCTGAGATCACATTGACTGCAACGTTTGCGCACAGCACGCTGCATGAAGCTCAGACTTTAAAGCGGTAGCTTTATCTGCATTACAGTGCACTTACAACTTAAGTGAAATAATTTAATGGGAGCATTACTAGTTCGCCAGCACATCCTGCTCCATGCTATTGCTCGGCGATGTCAAGATAGAAGGCTCTTGGCCATGTCGGCCACTAATGAGAGGTGGAAAACATCTAGGAAGGAGGACTTGCCCCCATGGATTTACAGGCAGCAACACTCATACCTCAAGCTCTCTGAGGAGCAGCGTGTGAGAAGGCTGTGCTTCCAAAAGGAAGTGCTGACAAGATATGGCATCTCCTACAGGCAGACCTGTAGCTTTACAGCGACAACAGGACTGCGCTGCCCATTGCAGTGAAGGCTATTGTGGCACTGGCCTTATATGCTTCCGGCTTCTTCCAGGCTGCAGCAGGGGACATATGCAGCATCCCTCAATTCGCTGCATTCGCCACGTCACAAAGGCTCTGTATGCCCGCAGAATGAACTTCATAGCGGTCCCAATGAGCAGGGAGAGCCAGAATGAGTGGGCATGTGGGTTTGACAGAATTGCTGGCTTCCCTAGGATTCAAGGAGCCATTGACTGCACACACATGGCCTTGCGAGCACCATTACACAAAGCAGAGGTATTCAGAAACCGAAAGGGATACCACTCCCTAAATCTGCAGCTGGTGTCCAACCCCACGCAGCGCATCCTCACAGTGAATGCATGCTATCCAGGGAGCACACATGATGCTTTCATCCTGCGTGAGAGCATTGTCTCTCAATTGTTTCGGCCACCACGGGAACGGCGTGGCTGGCTGCTCGGGGACAAAGGATATGGCCTGGCCACCTGGCTCAGACTTTAAAGCGGTAGCTTTATCTGCATTACAGTGTCCTTACATTCGAAGTGAAATAATTTAATGGGAGCATTACTACTTCGCCAGCATATCCTGCTCCATGCTATTGCTCAGCAGTGCTTGGAAAGCAGTGATAGGATTGGTCCAAGTCAGCATGGATTTATGAAAGGGAAATCATGCTTGACAAATCTGGAATTTTTTGAGGATGTAACTAGCAGAGTGGACAAGGGAGAACCAGTGGATGTGGTGTATTTGGACTTTCAAAAGGCTTTTGACAAGATCCTACACAAGAGATTGGTGTGCAAAATTAAAGCACATGGTATTGGGGGTAATGTACTGACGTGGATAGAGAACTGGTTGGCAGACAGGAAGAAGAGAGTCAGGATAAACTGGTCCTTTTACGAATGGCAGGCAGTGACTAGTGGAGTGCCGCAGGACCCCAGCTCTTTTACAATATATATTAATGATTTAGATGATGGAATTGAGTGCAATATCTCCAAGTTTGCAGATGACACTAAACTGGGTGGCGGTGTGAGCTGTGAGGAGGACGCTAAGAGGCTGCAGGCTGACTTGGACAGGTTAGGCGAGTGGGCAAATAAATGGCAGATGCAGTATAATGTGGATAAATGTGAGGTTATCCACTTTGGGGGCAAAAACATGAAAGCAGAATATTATCTGAATGGCGGCAGATTAGGAAAAGGGGAGGTGCAACGAGACCTGGGGGTCATGGTTCATCAGTCACTGAAAGTTGGCATGCAGGTACAGTAGGCGGTGAAGAAGGCAAATGGTATGTTGGCCTTCATAGCTAGGGGATTTGAATGCAGGAGTAGGGAGGTCTTACTGCAGTTGTACAGGGCCTTAGTGAGGCCTCAGCTGGAATATTGTATTCAGTTTTGGTCCCTTATCTGAGGAAGGACGTGCTTGCTATTGAGTGCAGCGAAGGTTCACCATCTGATTCCAGGGATGGCTGGACTGTCAGATGAGGAGAGACTCGATCCACTGGGCCTTTATTCACTGGAGTTTAGAAGGATGAGAGGAGATCTCATAGAAACGTATAAGATTCTGATGGGACTGGACAGGTTAGATGCGGGAAGAATGTTTCCGATGTTGGGGAAGTCCAGAACCAGGGGTCATAGTCTTAGAATAAGGGATAGGCCATTTAGGACTGAGATGAGGAGAAACTTCTTCACTCAGAGAGTTGTTAACTTATGGAATTCCCTGCCACAGAGAGTAGTTAATGCCAGTTCATTGGATATATTCAAGAGGGAGTTAGATATGGCCTTACGGCTAAGGGGATCAAGGGGTATGGAGAGAAAGCAGGAAAGGGGAACTGAGGGAATGATCAGCCATGATTCTATTGAATGGTGGTGCAGGCTCGAAGGGCCGAATGGCCTACTGCTGCACCTATTTTCTATGTTTCTATGTTTCATGACCCTCTTCCACAACCCCACCACAGAAGTGGAGCAGCGCTACAATGAGAGCCATGCGGCCACCCGCAACATCATCGAGCAGACAATAGGGGTGCTCAAGCAGCGTTTCCGATGACTGGACCGCTCCGGAAGCAGCCTTCAATACTCCCCTCAACAGGTGTTGGAATTCATTGTGGTGTGCTGCATGCTACACAACTTGGCCATCATGAGGGGCAAGGCATTGCCAGTGGGGATTGCAATCCCAGCTCTGGAGGAGAAGGATGACGAACAGGAGCCTGTAGGGCCACGAATGGCCAGCCACACTATCCACGAGGGAGGCAGCATGGAGATGCTGCCGGACCAAGAGCCGCACGTCGGCAGCCCATAATTCATCGGTTCTCTTAAACAGAGGAAGTTGAGGGATGCAACTAATGCTGGCCGCTCTATGTGTCACCATAATGGCACATATCCAGTGAAGCTTGCAATGATACACAAAACGTCAATGGCAAAAGATCAATGTAAGATTTTACTGAAACAGACAAACAAACTCCTCACCCCCCAAAGGAAACCAAACAAAATGCAATGCCCTGTTGCAACGCACTTAACAATAATGGAGTGCAGCAATGTACCTTAACTATTTACAGTCGGGATTAACAATTTTCAGTGAATGTCCACAGCATGGTCTTGGTTCTTAATCCGACTTGTCCTAAGCTTTCCGACCCACCCCCTAACCTCTACCACACCCCCCATGCCTACTGTTCCTCCTCAATGAGGCCTCAGTGCCTACTGCAAGGCTGCTTGAGGGCTGCTGCATGTGTGGCTCACACAATACAGAAGGTCTACAAGGACGACGCTCTGGGCGGAGTCCAACACCTTGGCAGCGGCAGCAGCAGTCTGTGATGGATCGGGTGTGGCCTGTGTTAGTTGCAAGGTCGGAGTGGCACTGGTGAGAGCCGGAATGCTGTTAATTTGAGAAAGGACAGCACCTTCCATTTCTCGGGGACCACAGCCACTCACACGGAGCTGAGCCTCAGCATCCTGAGCAAGACGTGTGACCACAACTTGCAGGCCTGCTTCGGCAACGTCACTTTCCCGTTTGGACAATGGGGAACACAGAGAGGATGGCAGCAGTCAGTGATCACATGGCCTCACCAAGCTGTTGCGTGGATTGTGCCTGCGATGCGATCGCTGCTGCCACATCACCAATGGCATGCACCATCTCCTCTGGGAATCCACTATTGCTGCTGGAACCCATCTGCCTCTGAGCGGCCAAGGATGGGATTGCTGGGGTCCTGGGCAATATGTGAGACTGCGTCCGCCACGCTCACAGCAAGTGCGTCGATGCTCTACGGGACCCTACCCAATGCACCCATGAGGTCGCGGTGCATTTCCATGTTTTCCCTGGACATAGCCACCAATTCCAGGTCCACGTCTGACTTTCTCTGAGCAAGATTACTGGGCCAACTCGCCTTCCGGGGAGCTGGCCTCTGAGCTTCCCCTCCCGCTTGGCGTTGTTGTAGACCACTGGGGCCATGTGCCTCAAACTCATCAAAGCCCTCAAAGGAGATGTCGTTCCCCGATGTTGTGTCCCCACTCGGTGGGACTGATGGGGTCTCCCCCATAGGGAGAACACTATCGTTCCCTCCCTCATCATCTCCCCTGTGCCCAGATGTCAATGACTCATTGGGAGGCTTCTAATTCTTAGGCAGTCCCTCGGAGCCGAGGATGACTTGCTGCCACACTAAAAATGAGTTCTCAGGTGACTGAAGAGTCCAATGTGGGATCTACAGTCTCTGTCACAGGTGGGGTAGACGGTGGTTGAAGGGACGGGTGGGTGGGGTGCCTGGGTTGTCGTGCGCTCCTTCCGCTGTTTGCACTTGGTTTCTGCATGTTCTCGGCGAAGAGACTCAAGGTGTTCGGCGCCTTCCCGGATGCTTTGTCTCCATTTTGAGTGGTCTTGGGCCAGGGATTCCCAGGTGTCGGTGGGGATGTTGCACTTTTTAATGAGGCTTTGAGAGTGTCCTTGAAGTGTTTCCTTTCCCTACCTGAGGCTCACTTGCCGTGTCGGAGCTCCGAGGAGACTGCTTGCTTTGGGAGTCTCGTATCGGGCATGCAGACGATGTGGCCTGTCCATCGGAGCTGATCAAGTGTGGTCAATGCTTCGATGCTGGGGATGTTGGCCTGAGCGAGAACACTGACGTTAGTGCGCCTATCCTGCCAATGGATTTGCAGGATCTTGCGGAGGCAGCGTTGATGGTACTTCTCCAGTGCTTTGAGATGCCTGCTGTACATGGTCCATGTCTCTGAAGCATATAGGAGGGTGGGTATCACTACTGCTCCATATACCATGAGCTTGGTGCCATGTTGAGGTCCTGGTCTTAAAACACACTTCCTCAGGCGACCGAAGGCTGCACTGGCACACTGAAGGCGGTGTTGGGCTTCGTCATCGACATCTGCCCTTGCTGACAGTAGGTTTCCAAGGTATGGAAAGTAGTCCATGTTGTCCAAGGCATCGTCGTGGATTTTGATAATTGGGGGGCAGTGCTATGTGGTCGGGGCAGGTTGGTAGAGGACCTTTGTCTTACAGATGTTTAGTGTAAGGTCCATGCTCTCGTATGCTTCGGTGAAGGTGTTAATGATGGTTTGGAGTTCGACCTAAGAATGTGCGCAGATGCAAGCATTGTCTGCATACTGTAATTCAATGACAGTGAATGGGACGACCTTGAATCTGGACTGGAGGCGGCGGAGGTTGAACAGTTTCCCGCTTGTTCTGTAGATTAGCTCCACTCCAGCGGGGAGATTACTGATGGTGAGATGCAGCAAGGAAGATTGAGAAGAGCGTTGATACGATGACACAGCCTTGCTTGACCCCGGTCTGTACGTGAATTGGGTCTGTGTTGGATCTGTTGATCAGGATCGCCGCTTGCATGTCATCATGAAGCAGACGGAGGATGGTGACAAACTTTTGAGGGCAACCGAATTTGAGGAGGACATTCCATAATCCCTCCCGGTTGACCGTGTCAAAGGCCTTTGTTAGGTCAAAGAAGGCCATGTACAGAGGCTGGTGCTCCTCCTTGCATTTCACTTGAATTTGACGCGCGGTGAAGATCATGTCCATTGTGCCCCTTAGTGGGCGGAATCTGCATTGCGACTCTGGGAGGAGCTCTTCAGCCACTGGAAGAAGGCGATTGAGGAGGATGCTTGCGATGACTTTCTCTGTGGCAGATGGCAGGGAAACTCCTCTGTAGTTACCGCAATCAGACTTATCACCTTTCTTGGTTACGATTACGGCGTCTCTGAGATCCCCTGGCATGCTCTCCTCCTTCCAAATAAAAGAAATGAGAACGCTGCTGTCGAGAAGAGACTGGAAGGCTGCTGCGCTTCAGGCTGGTCATCTGTCAGCACAAAGCAACAGACGTGTGGTTAGCAGCAGGGGAGGGGGCAGGCTAATAAGAGGAAGGCGGCATCTATATGTAAAGGCCACTTGATATTAGGGGGTAAGGAACTCTCATCAATCACAAAAGCCATTTCTGTCACTACCCGCAGGGGGCTCGGCTTCGCCACCGCGCGAAATGGGGTGCCCATAAGTGCTGTCACTCACTGCTTCACCTCAGTGAGGTCCTGCAGTTCAGGCTCTCCGCCTCTGGTCCATTGCTGCTCTCGCTGATTATGCGCTAACTTGGCCTACAATAAGAGCAAGAAAAAGGGTTCAGTACGTGTGCAGCTCCTCTTGTGCCACATGCCTTCCATAGTAAAATAGCTGCTCCTGTCTGGAAGTGCAAATGTGTTCATTATAATCTTGCAGATTGAGCATGTGGAAAAATTGGGAGGAGCTGAAAGCTAAGTAGCATTGCAGCTCAGGATTATTTTGGGGCAACGCGTATCAACAGTGGAAGAGGTCACAATGATTAGGGAACAAGAGGCTCCACACTGCCTGAATGCACACAGTATGGCTGGTAAACTGAACCTCCAGTTTTCAGGTGCCCTCAACAACCTACACCATGGCCTGGAACACATAGAGAAGGGGCAGCTCCGTCAAAGACTTTACATTGTGTGAGACAATTGTAACATATGCACCTGTGAGTATGCTCACAGGTTTGTTGAGTTGTGAGTGGCTTAGCCAGACACGTGATGTTCACAAGACTCAATAGAACCCCAGCCAGCTGGGTTCAGGGGATCCATGATGAGGCAGGTGATTGCGAGCCTGGTGGATGAACTGGTAAGGTGTAGTGTGATTGTTAAACATTTGCAAATAAATCAACTAGTTCTTAATAGTCTTAATAGCAATGTGTTGCTATGACTTCTTAAGCAAAGATCACATGAAGCAAATACATTACAACAGTCATCTTGCAAACATGACAGGGGTCCATAAATGTAAAGAGTACTCACCCTGATGACTCTCGTGAGGTCATTAAACTTCTTGCGGCATTGGGTGGCAGTTCTAGCCACCGTGTCTGCCACTGACACCTCCAGGGCTATCTCTCTCCAAATCCTTCTGAACACCCTTGGCACAGGCCTCTTTCCTCCCACTAGATGCAGTGCAGGCCACCTCCTCTCAAAGGCCTGAACTAAGGCCTCAGCGGCCGTTGCATCCCTCCTGCTGCGCCATGTCACCCGCTCTGAGCGAAGTGGGCTGGTGGATCTGCGCATGCGCAAACAAAATCAGCGCACCTTAAACTTTCACCAGGGCCCAGGAAGCTTCGAACACATCTGCGCAAGCGCAAAGCCTAGAGCACTTTTTGTGCCGCAGTTTCCGGCTGGGGCAGCCAAGCATAGGTTTGTAACGCCTGATTTAGCGCCCCCGATCATTAAACCTCAGTTTCGGCTGAATTTTACTGATGGAGATGCAAACCTTTTCCACACGGTATCAGGGCTGCCCCGCTGTGATTAACGCCTCGAAATCACCAAACCCGAAAACCCAGCCCATGATATTTACTTTGGACCAAAAGGTGTGTCTGAGCGCATATATCGTCATGCAGCTGCTTCATCTTTGTTTGTGTAAGGGTTAGGGGCAGTTCATAGATTGTATCAGTGCTGTTTGCCAAAATAATTGTCTTGAGTTTGAGATGTCTTAAGAAGTCACAGTGCTAAGTTTCAGCCATTCCTTCATGGTCCTTCCACTGAAAGGCATGGCTGAGTATGTGCAAGCAGAGCGTTTTGTGTAGCTGTTGGGAAAGTTTTCATCAACCTAACCAGTTATTTATTTTACTTGGAAGCAAGACTCTAGATAATCCTTTCACCAAACTACAGTTGGTAAGCCGAATGCATCTTTTGCTGCTCCCTGGCAGAGCAGGATCTAACTGAAGATGACGGAGCTCCCTCTATGTGTCCCTTCTTCACTAATGCTCAGTGAAATAATTCAAAACTGCCATCTCGGGCAGTAGTTGCTTCAGCACCCCTCGGCTGTAGACCAGTGTGAAGATTAGGAGATGCAAGTGCTCTTCACTGGCAGTTCCCTGCATTGCCTTGGTAACTCATATGAGTATAGGAATATTAAACAGATGAGGAAGATTAATATAAATATTATCAGCGTGAAGGTCTGCAGGAGGACAGAGAGGCACAGTTATTGCATACACAACAGATATGTAGATCATTAAAGGCGGCAGCGCAAAGAGATAAGGGCATAAAAAGGCAAGTGGTCGTGTATCTGGATACATAGACTACAAAAATATGAAAGTAATTGTCATGTATTCAACTATCATTGTAACCCATGTATAAGATGACCTAAGTTGTACATCTTGAGAACATTGACCACAAGGGGGTGAACTTGTGGGAGACACTCCTAACCTGGACTTTCAGGTATAAAAGGGAAAGCTCCACCCACCTTCATCACTTGAGGTCTTGGTAATAAACGTAACTGGTCACAGAGTGACCTTCTCTCAAGTATGGGCCTCGTGTGCATTTATACTGCATAGTAAGGACATATCATTGGCGACGAGAAACTGGGATTTAAACCACGCGAGCATGGCCACTAGCAGCACAGAAGAGAGGTACTGTGTTGATGATGATTGGGATGACTTTATTGAGAGACTACAGCAAAGTTTTGTCACTAAGGAATGGTTGGGACAGGATTCGGCCGACAAACGCAGGGCTCATCTCCTGACGGCTTGTGGATCCAGAACGTACTCCCTGATGAAGGACCTTCTAGCGACAGAGAAGCCGGCGGACAAGTCGTTCGAAGAGCTCAGTATGTTGATCGGGGAACACCTTAAACCGGCGAGCAGCATGCACATGGCGAGACACCGGTTTTACACATACCGGCGACGAAAAGGGCAAAGCGTTCCAGACTTCGGCGACTGGCGAGCCTATGTAAGTTCCCAGATACATGCAGAGCGGAGATGCTGCGAGAATTTTTTTATAGAGGGCATCGGGCATGCTGGGGTTTTCTGGAAACTGATTGAGACCAAAGACTTGACCTTGGAAGCGGCGGCTCTGATAGCCCAGACATTTATCTCAGGGGAGGAAGAGACCAGAATGAAGTATGACAAAAATCTTGGCTCAAATCCGGCAAACGACCAGGGAGTCAACATTGTTAACGCGGCACACAGTTCCCTAGGCAGGCAGGGCAATCGGACATGCCCCAGCATGTAGTCGAACCCAAAGGGGGAATTCAACAGAGACAATGGCTAGCTGAACGGCGATTCATGCCATCGCAATGGACAATGAGGCCAGTAATGGGGCCATCAATACCTGTTAATGGTGCGCTTAAGGACAGTTACAGAGACAGTCAGAGACGATCGACTGGTAATGGACCTTTTGTTTCCAACAACTGAGCCTCCAGCTCATGCTGGAGGTGTGGAGGCAAACACCCAGCCAGAGCTTGCAGGTATCAGCAATACACCTGCAGAAGCTGCAACGTCAGCGGTCACTTGGCGCGTATGTGCAGGAAGCCTGCAGCCAGGTTGATGTATGAGGAGGACGGGCCCGATGTAAGCCCTACGAGGCCAAATGAATACTGGGGGAAATCGCTGGAAGCTGAAGTTCAGCGAGTTCATGTGGAGCACATATACAGTTCATATACCAGGAAGCCACCGATAATGATGAAAGTGCTCCTCAATGGCATCCCAGTATTAATGGAGCTAGACACAGTCAGTCACTGATGAGTATTAAAAAGTTCGAAAGGTTGTGGGTGTCCAAGGCCATGAGGCCAAAATTATTGCCGATTGACGCACAGCTACGGACATATACAAAGGAGATCATTCCGGTGCTAGGCAGCGCCACGGTAGTCGTGACCCATAAAGATTCGGAGAACAGGTTGCCACTCTGGATTGTCCCAGGGGACGGTCCCACACTACTGGGGAGGAGTTGGCTTGCTGTCATGAACTGGAAATGGGGCGATGTCAATGCAATTTCTTCTGTGGAGCGAGTATCATGCTCACAGGTCCTGGACAAATTTGACTCATTATTTCAACCCGGCATCGGCACTTTCATGGGGACCAAGGTAGTGATTCACATGAACCCAGACACCAGACCAGTACACCACAAGGCCAGAGCGGTGCCGTACGTGATGCGGGAAAAGATAGAAGACGAATTGGACCGCTTGCTGAGGGAAGGCATCAACTTGGCATTCGAATTCAGTGACTGGGTGAGCCCGATCGTGCCGGTGCTCAAGGCGGATAGGTCGGTCAGGATATGGCGATTACAAGGTAATCAATCGGGTGTCACTCCAAGACCAGTACCCGCTACCTTTCCCAGAGGACCTCTTTGAGACTCTATCCAGTGGCAAACTTTTTTCAAAATTGGACCTGACCTCAGCTTACATGACCCAGGAACTGGCGAGTGAGTCGAAGAAGCTGACCACCATCATGACACACAAGGGGTTGTTTGAGTACAACAGATGTCCGTTCGGGATTCGTTCGGTCGCCGCGATCTTTCAGGGAAATATGGAAAGCCTCCTCAAGTCGATTCCAAAGACGGTGGTTTTTCAAGACAACATCCTCATCACGGGTCGCGATACTGAAGAACACCTCCACAACCTGGAGGAGGTGCTACGCAGACTGAACCGGGTAGGGCTGCGACTGAAAAAGGCGAAGTGCGTCTTCTTAGCTCCAGAGGTAGAATTCCTGGGGAGGAGGGTAGCAGCAGACGGGATCAGACCTACTGTGTCCAAACCGGAAGCGATCCAGAGAGCACCCAGACCCCGTAACACGATGGAGCTGCGTTCGTTCCTGGGGCTCTTGAACTATTTTGGCAACTTTCTTCCCAAATTGAGCACGCTGTTAGAGCCGCTACATGTGCTCCTACGCAAAGGTCGCGATTGGGTCTGGGGGGACAGCCAGGAAAGGGCTTTTGATAGAGCACGCAATTTGTTATGCTCCAACAAACTGTTAACGTTATATGACCCGTGTAAGAAACTTGTTTTAACGTGTGATGCGTCGTCCTATGGTGTCGGGTGTGTGTTGCAGCATGTGAATGCCAATGGTCAGTTACAGCCGGTAGCTAATGCCTCCAGAAGTCTGTCCCAGGCAGAAAGGGGCTACGGGATGGTAGAAAAGGAAGCGCTAGCATGTGTATTTGCAGTAAAAAAAAAATGCACCAGTACCTGTTTGGCAGGAAATTTGAGCTGGAGACAGATCACAAACCCCTAACGTCCCTTTTGGCTGACAACAAGGCCATAAATGCGAATGCATCGACCCGCATACAGAGGTGGGCACTTACATTAGCCGCCTATGACTACACAATTTGGCACAGACCGGGCACTGAAAACTGCGCCGATGCACTCAGCAGGCTCCCACTAGCCACCACTGAGGGGGCAACTGAGCATAATGCTGAGATGGTCATGGCTGTTGAAACTTTCGAAAGCGAAGGCTCACTTGTGACAGCCCGTCAGATTAAAGTCTGGACAAATAAAGACCCGCTACTGTCTTTAGTTAATAAATGTGTCCTGAATGGGGACTGGGCAGCCATGTACGGGGCATGCCTTGAGGAATTTAAACCGTTTCATAGGCGCAAGGATGAATCCTCGATTCAGGCTGATTACCTACTGTGGGGAAACCGAGTAGTCATGCCCCAGATGGGCAGAGAGGTGTTTATCAGAGAACTTCACAATGAGCACCCGGGCATTGTCATGATGAAGGCAATTGCCAGGTCACACGTTTGGTGGCCAGGGATAGATGCAGACCTGGAACTTTGTGTTCGCAGGTGCAACACGTGTGCTCAGCTGGGTAACGTACCCAGGGAAGCCCCCCTTAGCCCCTGGCCCGCCAAGCCATGGTCATGCATCCATGTGGACTACGCAGGTCCCCTACAAAGCCGCTTATCACACCTCCTGTTGGCCAATAGATCTTGACCACACTCGCTCACAGGGGTTCCACCCGCAGAGCTGCTAATGGAAAAAGATACTCAAATCCAGGTTATCCCTTATACACTCTACTATGAAAGAAATTGTTGAGAGTAGGCGTCAGTCACAATGTGACTACCATGACAGGAATGCGAGGGCATGATGTATTGACTCTGTTTTTGTCCTTAATTACGCTGCAGGGCCTAAATGACTTGCAGGCACTGTGATTGCCAAAGAGGGGAATAGGGTTTTGGTAGTTAAACTTACCAATGGGCAAACCCATAGAAGAAGCAGAGGAAGAACACGACATAGAGTTTACTCCACCACAGGTGACCGAACACCAGAATCAAGTGCAGGAGAGCCCAGTCACTGTGGGCAGTCCGGATAGGCCTGAGGCACCGCAAACAGCAGACACTCAGGCCAGCACCTAACAACCGGAGCCCCAACTCAGGCGCTCTACAAGGGAATGTAAACTATCAGAGAGACTTAACCTGTGATCCCAATCAGACTTTGGTGGGGGGGGGGGGAGAGATGATGTCATGTATTCAACTATCAGTGTAACCCATGTATAAGATGACCTAAGTTGTACACCTTGAGAACATTGACCACAAGGGGGTGAACTTGTGGGAGACACTCCTAACCTGGACTTTCAGGTATAAAAGGGGAAGCTCCACCCACCTTCATCACTTGAGGTCTTGGTAATAAAGGTAACTGGTCACAGAGTGACCTTCTCAAGTATGGACCTCGTGTGCATTTATACTGTATAGTATAAGGACATATCAGTAATATTGAATTTATACAAAACATTACTTAGGATACAGTTGGTATATTGTGTACAGTTTTGTTGAAACTGTGCATAAGTTTTTTTAAGGATATTAGATAATTGCTTGAAAAAGGGAATTATTTAAGGACATGAGCGAGCAGTAGAGTGGGATTCGACAATGTGGGATATTAAAGGGCATGTGGAGTGAGCAGGGGAGTGGGATTAGACTATTGGTGCCATGAGATCGTTTCCGTCCACCTGGGAGGGCAGACAGGGTCTCAATTTAAAGTTTCATCTGAAAAACAACACCTCTGATGGTGCTGCACCCCCTCAATCCTGCACTGAAGTGTGAGACTAGATTATGTGCTCAAGTCTGGGCTGGGAATAGAACCCATGACCTTCTGACAGTGTCCTGACCAATATTTATCCCCCAACCAACACCACTAAATCAGATTATCTGGTCGTTATCATATTGCTGTTGGAGAGACCTTGATGTGTGCAAATTGATTGCTGTGTTTCCTACATTACAACAGTGACTACACTTGAAAATGTTTCATTGGCTATAAAGCACTTTGGGATGTCCTGAGGTCATGAAAGGCGCTATATAAATGCAAGCCTTTCTTCTCTTCACTTTTGAATCCGGGGAGGAGACACTCCAGCTCTGGGCTGCCCCATGTTGTTGCATCTCGGGACTGGAATCTGCCACGGGTGCACGGAAGTGTGTGGCTAGAATCTTGGCTCTTGCGCATCTTCTATTTTACTTGATGAATTGCATTGATTGATTGTGGATGGAGTGAAGCCGTGTGTAACAGGCATGGTTATAATCCGTTGTTGCAATTTCTTCCAGCATGACAAATCTATTGTGAATACAAAGAAGGAGGTTTTGTCATACCCATCGGGATCCAGCTCCAACACTTGAGCTTGCTCACAAAGAAAGATGGCAGAGGGTGGGGCAGGTGGGGTCTCTAAGAAAAAAGTTGATCTGAGAGGTAATGAAAAAAGGTTTTTTTTAAAATGGGTCATAATAGTATCACTATTATTAATTTGGACCAACAACAAAACTTTTATTTGTACATTGCTTTTAACATAATAACACATCCCAAGACACTCCACACAGGAGAGAAAGTGAGATCAAAGATCTGAGAAAATTGGACAAAGGTACAATTTGATAGGGAGGTATTCATAGGAAAGCAGCAAGAGATATAGGGAAGGAAGTCCAGAGAGTCACTGAAAGCTCTGTCACCAAGTGAGGAAAACTGGTAGAGGTTTTCCAGATCCCTAAAGCATTAGTTCTCATAAAAATATCCTTTTTAATTCTTTTTGGTGTTCTGCGAGCAGAAATAGTCTCTCCCATTAGCCATTTTAAGAGTCATTGGATGCGATGACATAGAATCATAGCGCTAGACTTTCCACTTCACATCGCCCATCTAAAGCCCATCTATCGACCAAAACTGACCTCTATCGTCCATTTTGAGGAAAAAGTGGAAACTAGGCCCAAAACATCGCTGAAAAAACAGGTTCCCAAGTTTCAGCTCACTTCCTGAAATGATCGCCGAATTGATCACCCATACAAGCCCATCCCAAGTTTTGGCACCAAGCATGCACTTCGCTGGGCTGATGCAAGGTTCAAAAGATCACTGAGAAATAGTTCCTTTTACTGGACTTAACAGAAGGAAATGGGCACTACGGACGCCATTTTGACGATCGGAGAAAGAAGGGTGGAGGCAACAGAAAAGCAGGAGCTAAATAGTTGTGAGTTATTTAGAGAGTTATTTAAAGATAATTCAACTCATAATATTAGATTAGGGTATATATAATATATTAGATATTGTATAGGCATTTTTTTGTTAAGTGCTTTTATATATAGTGAAATTAATTACTGATATTGTTGGCGCCTATTAGACTGACCGGTATACAGTGTAGAGAGTACAGTGATTAGACAGTAGAGGCTTTCCCTGCCATTACTTGTAACTGCTCACACACTGGTTGCTGAAAGAATCAATCGAAGAGGTGGCAGAGTAATGTGTAGACAGAGACGAAGACCGAGGAGGCGACCATACAGCCAATAAAGGTATTTGGAAAAGCAATCTTACCTGAACTTGTTTGAAAACGCTTGTCTTAGGAGGCTGCGATTCCGGAAGGAGATCATTGATGAGATATGCCAACTCGTTAAGGATGATCTGCAGCCTTCCAGCACCATCAGAACCACACTCTCCGTTGAGGTGAAGGTTACTGCTGCCCTAGCCTTCTATGCATCGGGATCTTTTTAGGCTTCAGCTGGCGACACCTGCCATATCTCTCAGCACGCTACACACTGCTGCATTCGACAGGTGACTGAAGCCCTTTACGCTCGCAGGATGGACTTGATAAGCTTCCCAATGACCAGGGAGGCACAGACCGAGAGGGCTTTGGGTTTCTACAGGATATCACACTTCCCCAAGGTACAGGGAGCAATAGACTGCACGCACATTGCCCTGAAAGCACCCTTAAAGAACGCAGAGGTGTTTTATAACAGAAAGGGATTCCACTCCCTAAATGTGCAGCTTGTTGTCGACCACAATCAAACAATCATGACAGTAAATGCTACATCCATGATGCGCACATCCTATGTGAGAGTACTATCCCTGACCTGTTTGTCAATCAGCCAGAAGGTCACGGTTGGATGCTGGGGGATAAAGGATATGGCCTTGCCAGTTGGCTCATGACCCCTCTGCGTAATCCCGTCACTGAAGCAGAGAAGCGTTATAATGAAAGTCACATAGCGACACACAAAATCGTTGAAAAGACAATTGGAGTCCTAAAGCAGCGCTTCTGACGCCTGGATTGTTCTGGAGGCAGCCTACAGTACCAATTATACCAGGTCGCTGAGTTTATTGTGGTGTGTTGCATGCTGCATAACCTAGCTATAAGGAGAGGACAAGTAATGCCAGATCGGGCTGCAGGCCCACCTCCAGGAGGAGGGGAGACAGAAGAGCCAGCCGGCGAGGAGGAAGAGGAGGAAGAGGACGCAGGCGAGGACCTAGGGGAGCGCAATCAGCCTGGTGATCTAGCACCGGTACCACCATCCGCCTCCCGAAGACCAGTATCCAGTGGCAGTTACACGGCTGCTAAGCTGTTACGTCAGCAGCTAAATAATGAACGCTTTGCATGAACTATCATTGTTGATATTCAAATTTTCAATTACAGTTAGGGTTAATCAAAAGTTTCATTTGCGTGGGGTTTCATTTTTGTCTTGCCTACACCGACCTGTCATCGGAATTAATGCTTACTTTAAGTACGGCTATAATAAAAGACTGAACAAATAATGATGAACAACTGTAAATATGTTATGAAAATGTTATCCTTAATGTAACTAATGTAACTAAGAGAGAAGGCACCAAACAATTGTTGAATTCAAGAATTTTTTTTTATTAACACAACGAACGAATGAATTAAAAAAAAAAATTAGTTAACAACACCCTCCCTTGCCCCCCCACCCTTGCCCCAAACCCCAAACAACCATGAACAAAACGTTAACAATTTTCAAACAACCATGAACAAAACACAATTTAACAATGAAAACACACCCCCCTCCCTACCTGCAGCCACGTTTCCCTCCAGGTCCTTTCCCACCTGCCCGTTTTGGTCTACGCAGACCGACACGAACGTGTTGTGCAGTGTGGGACGGCAGGACTTCCTGCCGTGGTGGAGGTGACGGAGTGGAAGCAGAAGCCTGAGGCTCCACTTCTGAGTCAGGAGGAACTGTGTCCTCTGTACTCGCTTGCGTGCTAGGGGTCTTGCTGCGACACCTTGAGGTGCAGCGCCGTGTCCAGCCAGCAACGCATGCCGAAGGGCATTGGTTGCGGCGGTCTGCTCACGTATGGCCTCCAAAGTCTCCCGTGCTATCTTGGTTTGCACGGAAGACCAGTTGGAGAAGTTCATGCTGAACTCACTCCAGGTTGTTGGAAACTGGCTGCAGTTCGTGGAGAACTGGCTCCAGTTTGTGGAGAAACCCTCGAACCCCTGGATAAGGTCGCGACCGATCGTGACCGTCTCCCTGCACAGGGATATCAAGCACTCCGTCTGCCGCTCCGAGGTAGGCGATTGCTCACCTCGCTGACCCGACCTCCGTGGGGTCGGCGTATGCAAACTTTCGCGCCTTGGCGTCGCCACCTGCACACCGCTTGATCCCGGTGCCTCATCCATCTCAATAGAGATGGATGCAGGTTGCTCCCACCCACAAAAATGTTTATTTCCTCCTCTTCCTCCTCCTGCTCTTCCTCCATACTGACTCTTGCCTCATCTTCCTCCTCCGAGGTGGTTGATGGTGCAGGAGGAGTGGATGGCTCCACTGACACGACCTTATCAGGTTGACCTTAAAAAAGACGAATGACATTTCGAAACAACTTATTAGGACATTAACGGTGCTTATTAATCATAAAACATACATATCAATATTTTTCAATAACCCATAACATAACAATACTTTTCAATACCCCATATGCACAAGAGTTCACTAGGGCTGCTATGACATCATTCGTACATCATTCGTACATCAAAAGTATATTGCATATTGCATTATAATTGCAGGACATTACATGCGTAACTAAGAGAGATTTTTAAAATGTCTTTAATAATGTTTGATACATTGCACAGTTCCCATTACTCACGAAACTCAAGGGTGGGTTCGGCCACACCATGGGTTGTGACCAAACGGCTGTCAGGTCCCACTAAAGTGACTGCAAGCTCCTCATATTCTGACAGCGGCTGTATATGAGCAGAGCCGCTGCCCATTCTCTTCTGTCCTGTGCGATTGATAGATATCTTCTTCTATAAATGATAAGAGAACATGGCATGGCAAAAGCTAAAGGACTTGGTAATAAACATTTAAGAATGACAGATTTAAATGTTCAATTAGAAATTTGCATTGCATTGCATATGAACAATATTTCATAATATAAAATTCAATTTACTGTTAGGATGCATAAATTAATTCATAATTTAATTAATTAATACTATAAAGAAATGACATTCAAGATTCCAATTAAAATTTGCATGCATCATTAAAATAATACATATGTAACCTTTAAAATATAACTTGCAACTTACTCTGGCTGCTGCCAACAAGCTGTTCCACCTTTTCCGGCACTGGTCAGGTGTCCGTATTTCATTTGATGCCGATGTAAACGCCATCGGCAATCTCTATCCATATTTTGCGGTATGCATGGGGTGGAGGTTTCCCACCTGCCCCGTACAATATTCACCAGGGCCTCGATGGCCTCCTCGCTGAAGGGTTTCGCCCCCCTTCCTCTCACTATCACCCTCCATTTTAAATTATAAGTATATAGTACAATATTAGAATTTCAGAAATATTTTCACTAATTTCAGTTCAATAAAACACTGTAAAGTAATATAATATTAATTATTTTTTACTACAAAGAATCACAACACTCCAACCAGCCCAACAAATCTCGCCTTCCTCTCTTCCATCTTCACTCGCTCTGTCTGCACTCTCTCTCTCTCTCTCACCATCCCTGTGCCTTCTGAGCATGTGTGAGACACCTGACCTCTCAAAATGTGGCAAAGAAACTCGACCAAAAAAAAAAATCCCACACATGCGCAGAATAACGTTGCTAGGGAAGCTTTTTTTTTAACTTCTGTTTTCGGTGGGCAATCATGAGATCGCCGAAAAATCACCGCCCATTTGACATCACTGGGGTAAGGCCGAGTGGAAAATCGCAAAAAAAAAATGGGCCTTGTGCCGGCAATCAGCAAGGTCAAGATGTCCCACATCGCTGGACCAAGGCCCATTTTTTGGGGCCTTAGCCACCTAGTGGAAAGTCTAGCCCATAGAATGTTACAGCAAAGAAGGAGACCATTCAGCCCACTGTGTCTGTATCGGCTCTTTGAAAGAGCTATCCAATTAGTCCCACTCCCATGCCCTTTCCCCATAACCCTGTAAATATTTCTCCTTCAAGTATTTATCCAATTCTATGCTCTGTTTAAAAATGTTTCCTCATGTCTTCTTTTGACAATCACCTTAAATCTGTGCCCTCTGTTTACACCGCCGCTGGAAACAGTTTCTCCTTATTTACTCTATCACACATTTCATGATTTTGAACACCTCTATTAAATCTCCTCTTAACCTTCTCTGCTCTGAGGAGAACAACCACAGCTTCTTTAGTATCTCCACATAGCTAAAGTCCTGCATCCTGTTAGAAAACATACGGTTATGCGAATGAAACTGTGATGTGAATAATGCTGTTTTTACATGGTTGTTGTGTATCTGTAAAGCATGCACTCCCATGTTCTGCCACCAGGGAGCGCATCCCCTGAAGTCCCAAGGGATCCCAGCATCCCTTGGGAGCACTGTGTATAAGCCGGCCCTGAAGGCCTGTTCCTGACTCTGAAGTGTCTTACTAAAGACTGAGGTCACTGTTACTTTAACCTCCCTGTGTGCAGCCTCATCTGTGTTAGGAACACAATAACTGGCGACGAGTATACGAATCTAACGCAAAGATGCAGCAAACTGTAGGCATCCTGGAGAAGTTCTTGGAGGGTGACAACTGGAAAGCCTATGTTGAACGGCTAGACCAGTACTTTGTAGCCAACGAGCTGGACGGAGAAGGAAGTGCTGCAAAAAGGAGAACAGTCCTCCTCACAGTCTGCGGGGCACCGACCTACAGCCTCATGAAGAATCTTCTGGCTCCGGTGAAATCCACAAATAAGTCATATGAGGAGCTGTGTACACTGGTTCGGGAGCATCTTAACTCGAGGGAGAGCGGCTAATGGCGAAATATCGGTTCTACATGTGCCAGCGATCTGAAGGTCATGAAGTGGCGAGCTACGTCGCTGAGCTAAGGCGACTTGCAGGACAATGTGAGTTTGATGGCTACCTGGAGCAGATGCTCAGAGACTTTATTGTACTGGGCATTGGGCATGAGACCATCCTACGAAAACTTTTCACTGTAGAGACACCGACCCTCAGTAAGACCATTGCGATAACACAGGCGTTTATTGTCCACCAGTGATAACACCAAACAAATCTCTCAGCACACAAGTGCCAGCAATGTTCATAAATTAACTGGAACTGTGTTTGTGAGCAGAAATGTACAGGGCAGGACCCACAAGTCTGCAACTGCCACCAGGCCTCAGGTGACCCAGATGACTCAGAGTCCCCAACAAAGGATGAATGCAAGGCAATTCACACCTTGTTGACGTTGTGGAGGCTTCCATTCAGCCTATTCATGCTGCTTCAAAGGGTATGTTTGCAAGAGCTGTGGAACAATGGGCCACCTCCAACGAGCTTGCAGACGAGCTGCAAGCTCTGCAAAACCTGCTAACCACCACGTGACAGAGGAAGATCGGTCCATGGTGGATCAAAGCAATTTAGAGCCTCAGAGAGAGAGGGCAGATGCTGAAGTACACGGGATGCACACATTTTTGATGAAATGTCCACCTATAATACTAAATGTAAAATTGAATGGCTTATCCGTAGCCATGGAACTGGACACAAGTGCTAGCCAATCCATCATGAGTAAAAAGATGTTTGAGAGACTGTGGTGCAACAAGGCACTCAGACCAGCCCTGAGCCCCATATACATGAAACTGAGAACGTACACCAAAGAGCTCATCACTGTCCTGGGCAGCGCCATGATCAAGGTCATCTACGAGGGCACGGTGCATGAACTGCCACTCTGGATTGTCCTGGGTGATGGCTCTACATTGTTTGGAAAGAGTTGGCTGGGCAAAATCTGCTGGAACTGGGATGACATCCGAGCGCTATCACATGTCGATGAGGCCTCATGTACCCAGGTTATTAACAAATTTCCTTCCCTTTTTGAGCCAGGTCACGCAGGAGCTGGAGGAGTCTTCGAAGGGCTTCACCTGCATCAACACGCACAAGGAACTGTTCATCTACAACAGATGCCCGTTTGGAATTCGGTCAGCTGCAGCGATCTTCCAGAGAAACATGGAGAGCCTACTCAAGTCCTTACCATACATGGTGGTTTTTCAGGACGACATATTGGTCACGGGTCGGGACACCGTCGAGCACCTACAAATCCTGGAGGAGGTCCTCCAGCAACTGGATCGCGTAGGGCTGTGGCTGAAGGGGTCGAAATGCGTCTTCATGGCAACAGAAGTGGAGTTTTTGGGGAGAAAGATCGCGGCGGATGACATTCGGCCCACAGACACCATAACAGAGGCTATCAGGAATGCGCCCAGGCAACAGAATGTCACGGAGCTGCGGTCGTTCCGGGGACTCCTCAACTATTTTGGTAACTTCCTATTGGGGTTAAGCACCCTCTTAGAGACCCTACATGTGTTATTGCGTAAAGGTATGGGGAAAAAAACAAGTAATTGCTTTTGACAAAGCCAGAAACATTTTATGCTCCAACAAGCTGCTTGTATTGTATAACCCGTGTAAAAGACTCGTTCTAGCATGTGATGCGTCGTCGTACGGAGTCGGGTGTGTATTACAACAAGCTAACATTGCGGGGAAGTTGCAACCTGTCGCCAATGCCTCCAGGAGCTTGTCTAAGGTTGAGAGGGCCTACAGCATGATTGAGAAAGAGGCATTAGCGTGTGAGTTCGGGGTAAAGAAAATGCATCAGTACCGGTTTGGCCTTAAATTTGAGCTGGAAACCGATCACAAGCCCCTCATATTCCTGTTCGCTGAAAACAAGGGGATAAATACTAATGCCTCAGCACGCATACAAAGGTGGGCACTCGCGCTATCAGCATATAACTATACCATCCGCCACAGGCCAGGCACCGAGAACTGTGCGGATGCTCTCAGTCGGCTACCATTGCCCACCACGGGGGTGGAAATGGCGCAGCCCGCAAATTTGTTGATGGTGGTGCAGCCCGCAGACTTGTTGATGGTCATGGAACGTTTGAAAATGATAAATTACCTGTCACGGCCCGCCAGATTAGGATTTGGACCAGCCAAGTTCCTCTGCTGCCCCAAGTAAAAAACTGTGTACTGCATGGGAGCTGGGCCAGCATCCCCGTTGAAATGCAAGAGCTAATCAATCCATTCCAGCGGCGAAAGGACGAGCTGTCCATTCAGGCAGAATGCCTATTTTGGGGTAACCGCGTAGTGCTACCAAAAAAGAGCAGGGAGACGTTCATCTTGGATCTCCACACCACACACCCAGGTATAGTAATGATGAAAGCGATAGCCAGATCCCACGTGTGGTGGCCCGGTATCGACTCTGACTTAGAGCCCTGTGTACGGCAATGCAGCGTATGTGCTCAGTTGAGCAACGCGCCCAGACAGGCACCAGTAAGTTTGTGGTCCTGGCCCTCCAGACCATGGTCGAGGATCCATGTCGACCAAGCGGGCCCGTTTCTCGGTAAAATGTTCCTGGTGGTGGTGGATGCTTTTTCAAAATGGATTGAATGTGAAATAATGTCGGGAAGCACCGCCACCACCACCATTGAAAGCCTGAGGGCCATGTTTCCCACCCACGGCCTGCGTGACATACTGGTCAGTGACAACAGGCCATGTTTCACCAGTGCCGAATTTAAAGAATTCATGACCCGCAATGGGATCAAACATGTCACCTCGGCCCCGTTTAAACCAGCCACCAATGGGCAGGCAGAGCGGGCAGTACAAACCATCAAACAGAGTCTAAAACGAGTCACAGAAGGCTCACTCCAAACCCACCTGTCCTGAGTACTGCTCAGCTACCGCACGAGACACCACTCACTCACAGGGGTGCCCCCGGCTGAGCTACTCATGAAAAGGACACTTAAAACCAGACTCTCGCTGGTTCACCCCAACCTGCATGATCAGGTAGAGAGCAGGCGACAGCAACAAAATGAAAACAATGGTCGCGCCACTGTGTCACGGTAAATTGATCTGAATGACCCTGTGTATGTGCTAAACTATGGACATGGTCCCAAGTGGATCGCGGGCACGGTGATAGCTAAAGAAGGGAGTAGGGTGTTTGTAGTCAAACTAAACAATGGACAAATTTGCAGAAAGCACCTGGACCAAATGAGGCTGCGGTTCACAGACTGCCCTGAACAACCCACAGCAGATACCATCTTTTTTGAGCCCACAACAAAGGATCAACGACACCACGCCGGACCAGGAAATCGAACCCATCACGCTCAACAGCCCAGCAAGGCCAGGCTCACCCAGCAGCCCTGCAGGTCCAACAACACGCCAGCCCAGTGAGGGCACAGTCAACACACCAGAACAGACATTTGTACTGAGGCGGTCCACCAGGGAAAGAAAGGCTCCCGACCGCCTCACCTTGTAAATAGTTTTCACTTTGACTTTGGCGGGGGAGTGATGTTGTGTATCTGTAAAGCATGCACTCCCATGTTCCGCCACCAGGGAATGCATCCCCTGAAGTCCCAAAGGATCCCAGCATCCCTTGTGAGCACTGTATATAAGCCAGCTCCTAAGGCCTGTTCCTGACTCTGGAGTGTCTTAATAAAGACTGAGGTCACTGTTACTTTAACCTCCTTGTGTGCAATCTCATCTGTGTTAGGAACACAATAGTTGTGTTAGAAATGAAGACAAAAGGTCTCCTCAGACTAGTATTAGAATGGCTAGATAGATGCTTGGAATGTGCAAATGTTTTGGTTTCTGGCTGATGTTATAGCACTCTGCACGGTGACCGCAATATACAATCTTTTTGTTGTCAAGCGATTATCTGTTGATTTTAAGGTAAAACTTGAACCTTGTTTATGTAGTTTATGTATACTGCTAATGTAGGAATTGAAGTTAGCTTCACAGAACTGCTTGCGAAGATAAGTAAAAATGAATTAGTATAGAAAGACTTAGAATGGAAGGAATTTGCGGAGGTTAAGGTAAACACAATCTCAGAATGGAGCAATTTGCTAGGTCGTAAAGACAGATAATAACCAGGTTGAAGTGAGACAGCTTTGGTTTGGGCCTCATGATTGGAAGGGTACAGAGCCAGACCTTGTACTAATTGTAACCAAGAGGATAAGGATGAGAGAGATAAGACAAATTCCTCAGGAAGAACCTTTAGAAAGTATATGCAGGAACAATGTGAACAAGATTATCTTTAGTGAGGGCTTTATTTCAAGAATTGACACAAAGAACTCAGCGTCACATTGGGTACTGAGTTTTTAGGGGAATCTCTATAGGCCAAAAGGTCTTGTCTATATCCCAATTTAAGGCCCACCCCTAAAAAGAGAATAAAAGTAACCTCCTGAGGGCTTATCGCTACAGACGGTGAAAGTGAGAGCTATACAGAAGTTGAGCTGGTCGAACACTCTTAGAGAGTGATCCCATGTTTATTGAAGGAGTCTCTAGATGACAGGAAGAGAGGCCAGAGGCAGAGAACTGCCTCGTGCACTAAATGGCTATCTGATCAGATTTGTACCAGCTATTTGTCGTGGTCGTTTGTTTTTGCTGCAGAACTAATGTGTTATATTCCGTCCTAAACTCTGATCAAACACAATATGCCCACCATATTGACTTGCACTCGAAGCTGATTATTTAAAGTGACCAGGGATAGCTGTAAACTGGTTATTTCTAACAATCCCTGGTACCATTGCACCCTCTCTAACGTCTTGACATCCTTCCTAACGTGTAGTTCTTGGAATTGGACACAATACTCCAGCTGTGGTTTAACCAATGAGTTATAAAGGCTTAGCATAACTGTCTTGCTTTTGTACTCTCTGGCCTAGAAATTGGATTAGGCCCGAAAACAGGCGGTGTCAAGAGTCAACGCTATTTGCCTGCGCCCTTTAAAGGTGGTCCAGGCGGCATGCAAAATTCGTGTTGCTTGCTCATTATAATGATTGGAGCGCTGATCTCAGTGCTAAAGACGCTAGGATTGGCTTAGCATTGAACAGGTGGGCCAATATCAGGTGCAGTCTAATGGCCAGTATTGTTTGGTCTCGGCTCTCTACACTACTTAAAGGGGAGGTGCTTTGTTGCAGCAGCGCCTCATTGTCAGTCTGGCTGAAGACATGGCTGAGCAACCTAGAGAGAGGGAGAGGGAGAGAGAAAGAGAGAGCACGAAGGTTCTCGGATGCTGCACTCGAGGCCATTCAAAGAAAGCGGGCTGTACTGTACCAGCAGGGTGACAGGAATCTGTCCAAGGTTACTTGCAGAAGGCTCTGGGAGGAGATAGTTAACTCTGTCACTGCTACCAGAGAGTTCTTCAGCAAATGCCATATCCCATCATCTGTACCATAAGCTGCACACACTGCTCAATGCACCATACCCCATCAATCACCTACCAACAGTCTCTACCTATCTCATGGCTTTAATTCACCCTACAACCTTACCACTGCTGCAACACACACACCCATTTATTATAAAAGGGATGGAGTATAAAAGCAGGGAAGTTTTGCTACAGTTATATAGGGTATTGGTGAGGCCACACCTGGAATACTGCGTGCAGTTTTGGTTTTTATTTAAGGAAGGATATACTTGCATTGGAGGCAGTTCAGAGAAGGTTCACTAGGTTGATTCCAGAGATAAGGGGGTTGACTTATGAGGAAAGGTTGCGTAGGTTGGGCCTCTACTCACTGGAATTCAGAAGAATGAGAGGTGATCTTATCGAAACGTATAAGATTATGAGGGGGATTGACAAGGTGGATGCAGAGAAGATATTTCCACTGATAGGGGAGACTAGAACCAGGGGGTATAATCTTAGAATAAGGGGCCGCCCATTTAAAACGGAGATGAGGAAGAATTTCTTCTCTGAGGGTTGTAAATCTGTGGAATTTGCTGCCTCAGAGAGCTGTGGAAATTGGACATTGAATAAATTTAAGACAGAGATAGACAGTTTCTTAACCGATAAGGGATTAAAGGGTAATGGGGAGCAGGCAGGGAAGTGGAGCTGAGTCCATGATCGGATCAGCCATGGTCGTATTAAATGGTGGTGCAGGCTTCAGGGGCCGTATGGCCTACTCCTCCTTTTTCTAATGCTCACATCTCGCATTTGCACATACTGACGGCTATTCAAGTATTGCAGATGTATCAAATTAAAAACCAATGCGTATAAGGTGGCCAAGGTTAGTGGGAAACTAGAAGATTGGGAAAATTTTAAACGACAGCAAAGAATGACTAAGAAAGCGATAAAGAAAGGAAAGATAGATTACGAAAGTAAAATTGCGCAAAACATAAAAATAGATAGTAAAAGCTTTTACAGATATATAAAACGGAAGAGAGTGACTAAAGTAATTGTTGGTCCCTTAAAAGATGAGAAGGGGGATTTAATAATGGGAAATGTGGAAATGGCTGAGACCTTAAACAATTATTTTGCTTCGGTCTTCACAGTGGAAGACACAAAAACCATGCCAAAAATTGCTGGTCACGGGAATGTGGGAAGGGAGGACCTTGAGACAATCAATGAAATGCATCCCAGGGTATTAAAAGAGATGACTGAAGTTATAGCAGATGCATTCGTTATAATCTACCAAAATTCTCTGGACTCTGGGGAGGTACCAACGGATTGGAAAGCAGCTAATGTAACGCCTCTGTTTAAAAAAGGGGGCAGACAAAAGGCAGGTAACTATAGACCGGTTAGTTTAACATCTGTAGTGGGGAAAATGCTTGAAGCTATCATTAAGGAATGAATATCGGGACATCTAGATAGGAATAGTGCAATCAAGCAGACGCAACATGGATTCATGAAGGGGAAATCATGTTTAACTAATTTACTGGAATTCTTTGAGGATATAACGAGCATGGTGGATAGAGGTGTACCGATGGATGTGGTGAATTTAGATTTTCAAAAGGCATTCGATAAGGTGCCACACAAAAGGTTTTTGCAGAAGATAAAGGTATGCGGAGTCAGAGGAAATGTATTAGCATGGATAGAGAATTGGCTGGCTAACAGAAAGCAGAGAGTCGGGATAAATGGGTCCTTTTCGGGTTGGAAATCGGTGGTTAGTGGTGTGCCACAGGGATCGGTGCTGGGACCACAACTGTTTACAATATACATAGATGATCTGGAAGAGGGGACAGAGTGTGATGTAACAAAATTTGCAGATGACACAAAGATTAGTGGGAAAGCGGATTGTGTAGAGGACACAGAGAGGCTGCAAAGAGATTTAGATAGGTTAAGCGAATGGGCAATGGTTTGGCAGATGGAATACAATGTCAGAAAATGTGAGGTCATCCACCTTGGGAAAAAAAAACAGTGAAAGGGAATATTATTTGAATGGGGAGAAATTACAACATGCTGCGGTGCAGAGGGACCTGGGGGTCCTTGTGCATGAATCCCAAAAAGTTAGTTTGCAGGTGCAGCAGGTAATCAGGAAGGCGAATGGAATGTTGGCCTTCATTGCGAGAGGGATGGAGTACAAAAGCAAGGTGGTCCTGCTGCAACTGTACAGGGTATTGGTGAGGTCGCACCTGGAGTACTGCGTGCAGTTTTGGTCACCTTACTTAAGGAAGGATATACTAGCTTTGGAGCGGGTAGAGAGACGATTCACTCGGCTGATTCTGGAGATGAGGGGGTTACCTTATGATGATAGATTGAGTAGACTGGGTCTTTACTCGTTGGAGTTCAGAAGGATGAGGTGTGATCTTATAGAAACATTTAAAATAATGAAAGGGATAGACAAGATAGAGGCAGAGAGGTTGTTTCCACTGGTCGGGGAGACTAGAACTAGGGGGCACAGTCTCAAAATACGGGGGAGTCAATTTAAAACCGAGTTGAGAGGAAATTTCTTCTCCCAGAGGATTGTGAATCTGTGGAATTCTCTTCCCAAGGAAGCAGTTGAGGCTGGCTCATTGAATGTATTCAAATCACAGATAGATAGATTTTTAACCAATAAGGGAATTAAGGGTTATGGGGAGCGGGCGGGCAAGTGGAGCTTGTTGAATGGCGGAGCAGGCTCGAGGGGCTAGATGGCCTACTCCTGTTCCTAATTCTTATGTTCTTATGTTCTTATCACCCAAACACATTGCACCACACTCACTGACACAGTTCCCTTTCTCTTGCAGGCAAAGGTGGCACACAACCGGAGAGAGCAGCAGCAGATGGGAGGCTGTCAAGCTGCTATACAGAACATCAGCCACCTGGAGGAATCCATGCTCGACATTATTGGAGGGTCTGTGACAGAGGCCATGGCAACGGGAGAAGTTGTAGCCTTTGCTGAAAACGGCATTGTCTTTTCTAATCCTTCTTCTCACATCCCACTTACCACTCATTCCACAATCTCTCCTCATTTACATGCTGCTAATGGTGTGTACATGGATATCTTGCTTTCCTCACCTCCCCTCACCACAACCTGATCCTTGTGCCTTTCTGCTTTCAGATACCAAAGGAGTGCCAGCAGGCCAGCTTGTCCCTCAGGTTGTGGAGTGATGCAGGAGCAGAAAAAGACACACCATCACTGCATCTGACAGTCGCAAACTCCAGCTCAGAAAATGGCACTGTGGGTAGTATAGAGGCAGGATCAGCACGGGATGAAGCACTGGGCACGAGTGGGCTCCAGCAAGGCCAGGGGGAAAGCTTCCCGGAGGGCAAGTTCGTGCACGAGTTCTGCTGCACAGGACTCTTGAGGATCTCGATGGGGCGGCCTTCAGAAGGTTGATGGGCATGCACACTGACCTGCTAGGTGCCATGGCAAGCGTGCCAGAGAGCCTCTTGGCAATGTCAAGGAGCATGGAGGAGTCCGGCTCCAACATTGCACGGGGCTTTGCGGAGAGCCCAGGATAGCCAGGCTGGAAATGATGGAAAACTCCTGAAGAGACCGTGTCAACCCAGAAATGATGCTACGCGTGTTGGTGAGTCACAGCTTCCGTTGCAGCACAGGCAGAAGTGACCCAATGTCTCAGTGCCTCAGCGGACATGCAGACTACTCTCATGCAGTCTCAGCTTGCTGCCACACAAGCCCAGACTGCTGCCATCGTCACTGGGTTTACGAGTGTCAAAAGGGACTTGCAGGGTGTCGTAGCAGTCTAGCAATCTGTCCTCTAACACATTGCTAGGAATGTTGAGGTGCTGCCCTGGGGGAGTGGCAGTGGTTCTTTGGAGCAAGAACTTGCTGCCTTCTCTCAGGATAACAGAATTTCTACTCCCACCACTGCCATTCTGCCCTTGCCCTTGCCGCTGCCTATCAGCCAGCCAGAATGCTGCCACACATGCCAAAGTGGTAACGTCTGCAGCCGAGACTTCTAGGCCCACAGCTGGTCGAGCTTGTCTGCAATACCATCTGTAGTCTCCCCCACTGAGAGTTAGCAGCCTTCCATCAGCCATGCTGCTGCCATTGGAGGAGCACTGCATAGGAGCACTGGAGTAGGAAAAGGGACTGAATTAACAGTCACTTGGATAGGGGTGGATTCATTTAGGAAAGCCAGCACAGATTTGTTAAAGGCAAATCGTGTTTAACCAACTTGATTGAGTTTTGTGATGAGGTAACAGAGAGGGTTGATGGATTCCCAAAAGGCGTTTGACAATGTGCCACATAATAGGCTTGCCAGCAAAATTGAAGCCCATGGAATAAAAGGGACAGTGGCAGCCTCGATGCAAAATAGGCTAAATGAGAGGAAACAGAGTCGGGGTGAACGGTTATTTTTGGATTGGAGGAAGGTATGGAGTGGTGTTCCCCAATGGTTGGTTCTAGAGCCACTGCTTTTCTTGATGTATATTAATGACTTGGACATGGGTGTACAGGGCACAATTTCAAAATTTGCAGGTGACACAAAACTTGGAAGTATAGTGAACAGTGAGGAGAATGATGATAGACTTCAGGAAGAAATAGACAGGCTGGTGAAATGTGCAGACACGTGGCAGATGAAATTCAATGCAGAAAAGTGTGAAGTGATGCATTTTGGTAAATAGAATGAGGAGAGGACATATTAACTAAAGGGTATAATCCTAACGGGGGTGCACGAACAGAGAGACCTGGGAGTATATGTGCATAATTCGTTGAAAGTAGCAGGGCAGGTTAAGAAAGGAGTTTAAAAGGCTTATGAGATCCTGGGCTTCATCAATAGAAGTATAGAGTACAAAAGTGTGGAAATTATGATGAATCTGTATAAAACACTGGTTCGGCCCCAACTGGAAACCACAATTCAGGAAGGATGTGAAGGCCTTAGAGAAGGTACAGAGAAGAGTTAGGAGAATGATTCCAGGAATGAGGGACTTCAGTTATGTTGATAGACTGGAGGAGCTGGGGTTGTTCTCCTTGGAGCAGAGAAGATTTACTGGAGATTTGATAAAGGTGCTCAAAATCATGAGGGGTCCGGAGAGAGTAGATAGAGAGAAACTGTTTTCCATTGGCAGAAGGGTCGAGAATCAGAGGACACAGATATAAAGGTGATTGGCAAAAGAAGCAAAGGCGACATAAGAAAAAACTTTATTACACAGTGAGTGGTTAAGATCTAGAATGAACTACCTGAAAGGGTGGTGGAGGCAGACTCAATTTTATCTTTCAAAAGGGAGATGGATAAGTATCCGAAGAAAAAAAAAATTGCAGGACTACAGGGAAAGGACAGGGGAGTGGGACTAGCTGACAGTCAGCTCGACGGACCGATTAGTTTTGTTCCGTGCTGCAACCATTCTATATTTTCCCCAATTATCTGCGCCGTTTAGCTAACTGGTCTATAGTTTCCTCTTTTTGACTGCTTCCTTTTTTAAATAGGAGCGTTGTCATCTATCTTCCATGGCCACTGTTGGCACTATCACAGAGGGCACAGCATTGGGAGACTCGTAGGTTACCTGTACAGGTATGCCTGGCCTAGTATAAAGGCAGGCCACCAGGTGTGATCTTCACTCTGGAGTTAACTAATAAAGGACTAAGTTCACTACAGTTCAAGTACAACACACTGCCTCGTGGAGTCATTGTTAGAGCATCTAAGGATACAACTGGCAACGAGAATACGAACTTTCACGCGGAAATGGCTACCCTTTGTACGTTGCAGCAGTTTGCCGATGGTGATGATTGGGACGCCTTTGTGGAGAGGCTCGACCATTTCTTCACAGCAAACGACCTGACAGGAGATGACCCGGCCACATTGGCTGATAAGTGCCGTGCTATCCTGCTAACCAGTTGTGGGCCCAAATGCCTATCGCCTCGTCAGGGACTTGCTGGCACCAGCGAAGACAACGACCAAGTCGTACAAGGAGCTCATAACCCTGATCCAGGAGCAACTCAAGCCCAAGGAGAGCATCCTCACAGCCAGACACCGGTTCTACACCCACCGACGGCCCGAAGGCCAGGAAATCGCGAAGTACACCGCAGACCTCAGGAGGCTGGCAGCACCGTGCAAGTTCGGCAACCACCTCAACGAAGCGCTGCGGGACATTTTTGTCATTGGAATTGACCACAAGGGCCTTCTTCACAAGTTACTGTCGGTGGATACCACAGTCACACTGTAGAAGGCCATCTCTGTGAGTCAGTCATTCATGACCTCGACCTGCGGCTCTAGGCAGATGTCTCACCCTCAGGACTCGAACCCGGCAGGTACTATGCACAGAGTGGCACTGTTTAGAGGCTGGACTGTAGAGCGTGAATCCTCTCAGGGAAGAGAGAACAGGTCCCCGAGTCCCTTAACTCAGAGTCCGCTGAGGGGGGCTAATCCAGTAGCACCATGCTGGCGTTGCGGAGGGAATCACAGGGCTCACCAGTGCCGTTTTAAAGACTATGTTTGCAAAGGCTGCAGCATAAAGGGCCACCTCCAGAGAATGTGTAAGAGAAATAGGACTCACTGTGTCGATGAGGAGTCTGCAGATGGCCATGAATCCAGCATGGATTATGAATTGTTAGACAGAGAGGCAGCCCAGTCCCACGGGGTGGTACACACCATGTTTACCTGCACCACCAAGTGCTCCCCTCTGAAGATGGAAGTCGAGATAGAGAGAAGTCCAGTCTTCATGGAAGTGGACACGGGGGCGAGCCAGTCAGTGATGAATCAAGGAGCCTTTGAGAGGCTATGAGACAATCAGACTGAACGACCCGAGTTGGCCCCAGTTCAGGCAAAACTGCGCACCTACACCAATGAAATCATCCCAGTCATTGGTAGTGTGAATGTAAAGGTACTCCATGATGGTGCGATGCACAAGTTACCTCTGTGGATTGTTGCAGGTGATGGACCAACGTTGCTCGGCAGAAGGTGGATGGAGAAGATCCAGTGGAAATGGGAAGATTTCACCCCTCCAGCGATCGAAGCCCTCTGCGCTCAGAGGCAAAGCAAGCCCTCACCTGAAGGTGGACCCGGCACTGGAGAGCTGACCAGCACAGCACCCGGGACACAGACTGCTCAGCACGACTGCGTGGAGATGATCCAGCTGAGACGACCCGAACGCATCTTCCAGGCTCCAGTGGCAGGACTCAGGAGGGAGAAAATCGGATCCAGCAAGGACTTCCCAACTGCGGAGGCAGAACCCGGGGAGAAGAGGATCACCGCAGTCAAAAGATGGCGCCCGAACCATGAGGTGATGCGCTGAAGACAAAGATGGCCGCGGCCAGACCACGAGGTGCAGCGCTGATGGAGCAACACGTGGCACCAAACAGAGAAGCGGATTGGGGTACAGCAAGCAAGGCTCTCTTAAAGGAGGCCTGCAACCCACTACAATTAAAGGGACAGTTCCACACAATTAAGCAATGTAACAAGAATTGTAAGTTAGAGATTAAAGGTGTAATGGATTATGTAAAGTGTGTAACTGACCATGTAAAATGTGTAATTGATAATCAGAATTGTATACATGCAACAAGCGAGGAAAAGTCGCGCGATTAAATACAACGTGTAATTGATGATTTGAACTGTGCATATACAACCAACGAGGAAAAGTCGTACGATCGTGATCGGACCCCTAGAGTGTCCATCATAAGTAAGGAAAACCTGTGCGATGCAGGATTCCCACTGCACGCAGCCAATCAAGCGGGTAGATACCCATCGGGTGCACAGGTCCAGCAAGCTACCCAATACTGTAGCCTGCGTCCCAGGGATCAGAGTCATGCACCACGAAGTGTGGCCACAAGCAGCCAACACACACGAGCTCGAAGCAAGCGACCTCAGCAGGGCAAAGGCACCCGCAGTGATACCATGCCCTGGGTCCCCTCCATCTCTCAGGCAACCGATGGCACCAACTGCCACGAGCCTGAAGGAGCAGACTGCACTAAGGCCATACCCCTAGATGCAGGGTCACCCACCACTGTTTCCCCAGAGGAAACAAGCACCAGCCAGGGTCTCAAACCAAGCGACGCTCAGGCCAGCGAGTCAGTGGTCCCCTGTGCACTGCTAGACGATAGCTCCTCAGGGAGCAGCTGGGACCCAAGGCATAAAAAAAGGACAGGGGAGGTCACAGACATCTGTGAACCTGCCTGCCACTAGAGACCAAGGCAACAGCCCCAAGAACAGGCTACGCGAGCCAACCGGCTTTCCATTGCCAGCACCGGGCACTGTACCACCACCAGACTGCAGGGACACTACCCAGCAGCTCTGGAACTAGCTTGTCCTCATGCACTGGTCACCGCATCGACAAGGCATCTAATGCTCTTGTCGCACCACAGAACCACACACAAAAAAAAATGCAAAACCCACTTACCTGAACTTGTATGTACATGAATGCCAGGAGCCCCTGCCACACCAACGTGGGAGGGGGGAAGAATGGAGTGGTCAGGAATATACACACACACACAAACAGCAATCACCAGCACGCTACTGCACCAACTACCCACTCAAGGTTGAGCTGGCCCACAAGAGGTCTACCAGACAGAACCCATATAGAGCTAGCTAAGCCCAGAGCATAGTTAATGCAGAGGTGATTTGCACTGAGGGTTCAGGGGGAGTGATGTCATGTATCTTACATGGTCACTGTTGGTACTATATCAAGGTGTGCCACCAGAAGGCACAGCAGTGGGATACTCATAGGTTACCTGTACAGGTGTGCCTGGCCTAGTATAAAAGGCAGGCCACCAGGTGTGATCCTCACTCTGGAGTTAATTAATAAAGGACTAAGGTCACTACAGTTCAAGTTCAGCCTCATGGAGTCATTGTTGAAAATCTAAGGATACAACAGGCGTTACATTTGCCATTTTCCAATCTGCTGGGACCGCCCCAGAATCCAAGGAATTTTGGTAGATTACAACCAATGCATCCACTATCTCTGCAGCCACCTCTCTCAAGACCCGAGGATGTAAGTCATCAGGTCCAGGGGACTTGTCCACCATTAGTCCCATTATTTTACCGAGTACTACTTCATTAGTGATAGTGATTGTATTAAGTTCCTCCCTCCCTATAGCTCGTTGATTATCCACTATTGGGATGCTACTGACCACTTGGTCAGCTGGGCGTGATTAAGAGATCCTGGTAAGTTGAGCAACAGTGAAAATGGCAGATCGGGTGTCAAGTGAGCTTTGTACACACATTGATGTCACGATCTGCCTAATCTAAATGTCTGCAGCAAGCGCAGGCATCAGCAGTGCTACCGACCTGCCCAAAATGGCAGTCTCCATGGGACACACCAGAAACGGGTGAGGCAGCTGCCATTTTTCTTTCAAAACGAGCTTCAACAGCCAGCGCTAAACCTTCAAATTTCTAGGCCAAAGCCTCTGTTTATAAAGCCAAGGATCCTGTACACTTTTTAAAAAACCACCATCTCAACTTGTCCTGTCACCTTAAAAGATTTGTGTACATACACCTCCAGGTCTCTGTTCCTTCACCTCCTTTAAAATGGTACCATTTAGTTTATATTGCCACTCCTCATTCTTCCTACTAAAATGCGTGACTTCACACTTCTCTGCATTGAATTGCATCTGCCAAGTGTCTGCCCATTTCACCAGTCTATAGATGGGAAGGGACTGTAGGTTGCTCTGGTTAGATGGGATTGGTAGGCTAAATGGTTATGCAAGGAGGCAACAGGAAAACGGTTCATACAGCAAGGAAATATAAAATAATTGACAGCAGGACACTTGCTCGTAGATCAGTAGAGAAGTATTACATTTTCAGATAAAGGCTTTCATTGACAACAACAACAACTTGTATTTATATAACACCTTTAACATAGTAAAACATCCCAAGGTGCTTCACAGGAGTATTATGAGACAAAAAAATGAGACACAGAGCTACATAAGGAAAAATTAGGGCAGATGACCAAAAGCTTGGTCAAAGAGGTAGGTTTTAAGGAGCGTCTAAAAGGAGGAAATGGAGGTGGAGAGGCGGAGAGGTTTAGGCAGGGAGTTCCAGAGCTTGGGGCCAAGAAGGCACGGCCACCAATGGTTGAACTATAATCAGGGATGCTCAAGTGGACAGAATTAGAGGAGTGCAGATATCTCATGGCGGGGGGGGGGGGTGGGGAGGAGATTACAGAGATAGGGAGGGGTGAGGCCATAGAGGAATTTTTTAAAAAGGATGAAAATTTTGAAATCGAGGCGTTGCTTAACTGGGAGCCAATGTAGGTCAGCGAGCACAGGGATGATGGGTAAACGGGATTTGGTGCAAGTTAGGACACAGGTAGCTGAGTTTTAGATCACCTCAAGTTTACAAAGGGTAAAATGTGGGAGGGCAGCCAGGAGTGTATTAGAATAGTCAAGTCTTGAGGTAAAAAAGGCATGGATGAAGGCTTCAGCAGCAGATGAACTGAGGCAAGGGCGCAGATGGGCGATGTTATGGAGTTGGAAATAGGCAGTCTTAGTTATGCTGCGGATATGTGGTAGAAAGCTTGAAAGTAACCAAAAACAATGGCTTCGGTGTTCCGAATATTTAATTGGAGAAAATTTCTGCTCATCTAGAACTGGATGTTGAATAAGCAGTCTGGCAATTTAGAGAACGTGGAGGGGTCGAGAGAAGTGGTAGTGAGGTAGAGCTGAGTGTCATCAGGGTACATGTGGAAACTGACGCTGTGTTTTTGGATGATGTCGCCAAGGGGCAACATGTAGATGAGAAATAGGAGGGGGCCAAGGATAGATCCTTGGAGGTCACGAGAGGTAACGAAGTGAGGGCGGGAAGATAAGCAGTTGCAGATGATTCTCTAGCAATGATTAGATAGTTAAGAATGGAACCAGACGAGTGTAGTTCCACCCAGCTGGATGACAGTGGAAAGGCGTTGGAAAAGGATAGAGTGGTCAACCATGTCAAAGGCTGCAGACACGTCAAGAAGGACAAGAAGGGATACTTTGCCTTTGTCACAGTCACAAAGGATGTCATTTGTAACTTTGATGAGAGCCGTTTTGGTTTTGTGGCAGGCACGGAAATCAGATTGGAGGGATTTAAATATGGAGTTGTGGGAAAGATGGGCACGGATTTGGGAGGCGATGACACGTTCAAGGATTTTGGAGATGGGGTGGTAGTTTGCAAGGACGGAGGAGTCAAGGGTTGCATTTTTGAGGAGAGAGGTGATGACGGCAGATTTGAGGGAGAGGGGGACAGTAGTTGAGGAGAGAGAACCATTAACAATATCAGCTAACATGGGAGCCAAAAAAGGAAGTTGGATGGTCAGCAGTTTCATGGTAATAGGATCCAGGGAGCAGTAAGTTGGTCTCATGGACAAGATGAGCTTGGAGAGGTCATGAAGGGAGATCAGAGATAAACTGGAGAAAGATGTAAGGTCAGGGCTAGAGCAGGGGGCATCCTTAGAGGAAGTTTGGTCCGGTAGGCTAGGGGAAGGAAGGGAGGGGGGAGAAGTGGCTGAACGGATGATCTCAATCTTAGAGAGAAAGAAGTCCATGAGCTCCTCAAAGTTACTGCTGGAGGTGCGGGTGGAGACAGGGGAAAGTGGTTTAAGAAGACGGCTAGCAGTGGAGAATAGAAGCCGGGGTTTATCTTTGCATTCCAGAATGATTCTGGAATAATGAATAATTTTGGCAGACGAGAGCAGGACCCGATAATGCTTTATGTGGTCCAGCCAGATCTGGCGGTGAATGGCCAAACCAGTTATCCGCCATATCCGTTCAAGTCTGGAGAAAAGCACTATTTAGCTAGATTTTTACCTTTTCTGCTTCAGTGTCCTGTTGCCTGTGCAAATTGTAACTAGCTACCTCTTCTGCTTCATCAAATCATAGAACTGTACAGCACAGAAGGAGGATATTTGGCCCATCATGCCTGTGCTGGCTCTTTGGAAGAACTATCCAATTTGTCCCACTCTCTTGCTATTTCATAGAAACATAGAAACATAGAAAATAGGTGCAGGAGCAGGCCATTCAGCCCTTCTAGCCTGCAACGCCATTCAATGAGTTCTTGGCTGAACATGAAACTTCAGTACCCCCTTCCTGCTTTCTCGCCATACCCCTTGATCCCCCGAGTAGTAAGGACTTCATCCAACTCCCTTTTGAATATATTTAGTGAATTGGCCTCAACTACTTTCTGTGGTAGAGAATTCCACAGGTTCACCACTCTCTGGGTGAAGAAGTTTCTCCTCATCTCGGTCCTAAATGGCTTACCCCTTATCCATAGACTGTGACCCCTGGTTCTGGACTTCCCCAACATTGGGAACATTCTTCCTGCATCCAACCTGTCTAAACCCATCAGAATTTTAAACGTTTCTATGAGGTCCCCTCTCACTCTTCTGAACTCCAGTGAATACAAGCCCAGTTGATCCAGTCTTTCTTGATAGGTCAGTCCCACCATCCCGGGAATCAGTCTGGTGAATCTTCGCTGCACTCCCTCAATAGCAAGAACGTCCTTCCTCAAGTTAGGAAACCAAAACTGTACACAATACTCCATGTGTGGCCTCACCAAGGCCCTATACAACTGTAGCAACACCTCCCTGCCCCTGTACTCAAATCCCCTCGCTATGAAGGCCAACATGCCATTTGCTTTCTTAATCGCCTGCTGTACCTGCATGCCAACCTTCAATGACTGATGTACCATGACACCCAGGTCTCGCTGCACCTTCCCCCTTCCGAATCTGTCACCATTCAGATAATAGTCTGTCTCTCTGTTTTTACGACCAAAGTGGATAACCTCACATTTATCCACATTATACTTCATCTGCCACGCATTTTCCCACTCACCTTACCTATCCAAGTCACTCTGCAGCCTCATAGCATCCTCCTCGCAGCTCACACTGCCACCCAACTTAGTGTCATCTGCAAATTTGGAGATACTACATTTAATCCCCTCGTCTAAATCATTAATGTACAATGTAAACAGCTGGGGCCCCAGCACAGAACCTTGCGGTACCCCACTAGTCACTGCCTGCCATTCTGAAAAGTATCCATTTACTCCTACTCTTTGCTTCCTGTCTGACAACCAGTTCTCAATCCACGTCAGCACACTACCCCCAATCCCATGTGCTTTAACTTTGCACATTAATCTCCTGTGTGGGATCTTGTCGAAAGCCTTCTGAAAGTCCAAATATACCACATCAACTGGTTCTCCTTTGTCCACTTTACTGGAAACATCCTCAAAAAATTCCAGAAGATTTGTCAAGCATGATCTCCCTTTCACAAATCCATGCTGACTTGGACCTATCATGTCACCATTTTCCAAATGCGCTGCTATGACATCCTTAATCATTGATTCCATCATTTTACCCACTACTGAGGTCAGGCTGACTGGTCTATAATTCCCTGCTTTCTCTCTCCCTCCTTTTTTAAAAAGTGGGGTTACATTGGCTACCCTCCACTCGATAGGAACTGATCCAGAGTCAATGGAATGTTGGAAAATGACTGTCAATGCATCGGTTATTTCCAAGGCCACCTCCTTAAGTACTCTGGGATGCAGTCCATCAGGCCCTGGGGATTTATTGGCCTTCAATCCCATCAATTTCCCCAACACAATTTCCCGACTAATAAAGATTTCCCTCAGTTCCTCCTCCTTACTAGACCCTCTGACCCCTTTTATATCCGGAAGGTTGTTTGTGTCCTCCTTAGTGAATACTGAACCAAAGTACTTGTTCAATTGGTCTGCCATTTCTTTGTTCC
This sequence comes from Pristiophorus japonicus, assembly GCF_044704955.1. Lineage (NCBI taxonomy): Eukaryota > Metazoa > Chordata > Chondrichthyes > Pristiophoridae > Pristiophorus > Pristiophorus japonicus. Next base: position 66,670,086 of record NC_091977.1, on the reverse strand, counting down.
CCATTATGACTTCCCCTGATTCTGACTGCAGGGGACCTACATTTGTCTTTACTAACCTTTTTCTCTTTACATACCTGTAGAAACTTTTGCAATCCGCCTTAATGTTCCCTGCAAGCTTCTTCTCGTACTCCATTTTCCCTGCCCTAATCAAACCCTTTGTCCTCCTCTGCTGAGTTCTAAATTTCTCCCAGTCCCCAGGTTCGCTGCTATTTCTGGCCAATTTGTATGCCACTTCCTTGGCTTTAATACTATCTCTGATTTCCCTCGATAGCCACGGTTGAGCCACCTTCCCTTTTTTATTTTAATGCCAGACAGGAATGTACAATTGTTGTAATTCATCCATGCGGTCTCTAAATGTCTGCCATTGCCCATCCACAGTCAACCCCCTAAGTATCATTCGCCAATCTATCTTAGCCAATTCACGCCTCATACCTTCAAAGTTACCCTTCTTTAAGTTCTGGACCATGGTCTCTGAATTAACTGTTTCATTCTCCATCCTAATGCAGAATTCCACCATATTATGGTCACTCTTCCCCAAGGGGCCTCGCACAATGAGATTGTTAATTAATCCTCTCTCATTACACAACACCCAGTCTAAGATGGCCTCCCCCCTAGTTGTTTCCTCGACATATTGGTCTAGAAAACCATCTCTTATGCACTCCAGGAAATCCTCCTCCACCGTATTGCTTCCAGTTTGGCTAGCCCAATCTATGTGTATATTAAAGTCACCCATTATAACTGCTGCACTTTTATTGCATGCACTCCTAATTTCCTGTTTGATGCCCTCCCCAACATCACTACTACTGTTTGGAGGTCTGTACACAACTCCCACTAACGTTTTTTGCCCTTTAGTGTTCTGCAGCTCTACCCATATAGATTCCACATCATCCAAGCTAATGTCTTTCCTAACTATTGCATTAATCTCCTCTTTAACCAGCAATGCTACCCCACCTCCTTTTCCTTTTTTTCTATCCTTCCTGAATGTTGAATACCCCTGGATGTTGAGTTCCCAGCCCTGATCATCCTGGAGCCACGTCTCCGTAATCCCAATCACATCATATTTGTTAACATCTATTTGCACACTTAATTCATCCACCTTATTGCGGATACTCCTTGCATTAAGACACAAAGCCTTGCAAAATGTTCCTTTTGTATGTGACCCCAAGATCTCTGTGTTCCTGCTGCCCCTTTAATACTGTACCATTTAATTTATATTGCCTCTCCTCATTCTTCCTTCCAAAATGCATCATTCACACTTCTCTCTATTAAATTTCATTTCACCAACTATCTCTGTCCTCCTTACATCTGCTACTATCTTCCTCATGGTTTACTACATTTCCAAGTCTTGTGTCATCGCAAACTTTGAAATTGGTGGCTATCTTATATTGATGGCCCCTTTGTTCTGGACTCATCCACTTGGAAACAGTTTCCCCACATGTTGTGTGTCATCTGCAACCTTTGAAATGATGCCCTGTATTCCCAAGTCCAGGTCATTAATGTATATTGTAATGTATAATGTAATCTTGGAATCAATTATTAAAGATGAAATAGCAGCGAATTTGGAAAGCAGTGACAGGATCGGTCCAAGTCAGCATAGATTTATGAAAGGGAAATCATGCTTGACAAATCTTCTGGAATTTTTTGAGGATGTAACTAGTAGAGTGGACAAGGGGGAACCAGTGGATGTGGTGTATTTGGACTTTCAAAAGGCTTTTGATAAGGTCCCACTCAAGAGATTAGTGTGCAAAATTAAAGCACATGGTATTGGGGATAATGTATTGACGTGGATAGAGAACTGGTTGGCAGAAAGGAAGCAAAGAGTGGGAATAAACGGGTCCTTTTCAGAATGGCAGGCAGTGACTAGTGTGGTACCGCAAGGTTCAGTGCTGGGACCCCAGCTATTTACAATATAAATGATTTAGACGAAGGAATTGAATGTAATATCTCCAAGTTTGCAGATGACACTAAGCTGGGTGGCAGTGTGAGCTGTGAGGAGGACGCTAAGAGGCTGCAGGGTGACTTGGACAGGTTAGGTGAGTGGGCAAATGCATGGCAGATGCAGTTTAATGTAGATAAATGTGAGGTTATCCACATTGATGGCAAAAACAGGAAGGCAGAATATTATCTGAATGGTGACGGATTAGGAAAAGGGGAGGTGCAACGAGACCTGGGTGTCATGGTACATCAGTCATTGAAAGTTGGCATACAGGTCCAGCAGGCGGTGAAGAAGGCAAATGGTATGTTGGCCTTCATAGAGAGAGGAATTGCGTATAGGAGCAGGGAGGTCTTACTGCAGTTGTACAGGGCCTTGGTGAGGCCACACCTTGAATATTGTGTACAGTTTTGGTCTCCTAATCTGAGGAAGGACATTCTTGCTATTGAGGGAGTGCAATGAAGGTTCACCGGACTGTTTCCGGGGATGGCAGGACTGACATATGAAGAAAGACTGGATCGACTAGGCTTATATTCACTGGAATTTAGAAGAATGAGAGGGGATCTCATAGAAACATAAAATTCTGACGGAATTGGACAGGTTAGATGCAGGAAGAATGTTCCCGATGTTGGGGAAGTCCAGAACCAGGGGTCACAGTCTAAGGATAAGGGGTAAGCCATTTAGGATCGAGATGAGGAGAAACTTCTTCACTCAGAGAATTGTGAACCTGTGGAATACTCTACCACAGAAAGTTGTTGAGGCCAGTTCATTGGATATATTCAAAAGGGAGTTAGATGTGGCCCTTACAGCTGAAAGAATCAAGGGGTATGGAGAGAAAGCAGAAATGGAGTACTGAAATTGCATGGTCAGCCATGATCATATTGAATGATGGTTCAGGCTTGAAGGGCCGAATTGCCTACTCCCGCATCTATTTTCTATGTTTCTATGTTTCGATATCCAAAAGAGCAGTGGTTCTAATACCGACCTCTGGGGAACACTACTGTATATTTCCCTCTAGTCTGAAAGACAACCGTTCACTACTATTCCCTGCTTTCGGTCTCTTAGCCAATTTCGTGTCCAGGCTTCCACCCCTTTAATCCATGGGCTTCACATTTTGCATCCTATAAAATTTGGATTCACATGTAATTAGGGCCAGCCTATTCATCGCACTCCGTCTCTGAACCATTCATCTGCGTTTTCTCTATACAGAGGCTGATTGACCTGCACTGAGTTTCCAGTATTTTCTATTTCTTTTTCAGATTCCAATATTTGCAGTTTTTCCTTTTCACTTGCCATAATTATCTTGCTGCACTGCTAGACGATTTGTCCTTTGTAAATAATCTGTTTGAAGTTATTCCCTATTAACAGATGGTTATGTTTTCAGTTTTCACAGCAGCTGTAAGAGAGATAGACAGGGGAAGACAGCCACTGTCTGAACTGCGAGTCAGCAGATCACAATCTGCCAATTCTTTCTGTGTGTGTAAAATGCACCTTCTCAGTATCTGAACCTTACATCAATCAAGTCTGCTCTGAGCACACTCACTATCCTCGCTTGCAGCAGTCATGACGTCGTGGGCATGATATCGAAAATTACAATCTGCATTTGAAATTAAACCTTTCTGCCTAACATAGGAACAGATGTAGGCCATTCAGCCCCTCGAGCCTGCTCCACAAGCTGAAGGTAACTATTTCAACCGTTGTGGCATTTAAAGAATTGTTACTTTGGCTAAATGTTGTAGCATATACCTCCTTTACATCAGCTTCACTCTACATAAAAGGAAATATGTCACCTTGTAAAATAATACAGAGATGGTTATTCTTTGGGATATACAAATTCTACAGGGCCAATTCAAGCTCATGCAGTCCAATGTAATGATATTTTCGAAAGAGCCAATCTGTTACATCACCCCCAAACGGGGCAATCAAGTTCCAGTCTTGAAAGATTCTTTAACACCATGATATGGGGCTTTTAGGGTTACTTTGCCCTCATTTTAATCTGAAATTTGAATATTTTAAATAAAAAATGTGCATCAAACTGTTCAGCTGCTAAAGTATCATCATCAAATATTTATAAAATCCGATTTAAAAATTCAGTGCCAGACTGCCATCACGCGAGACATTTGGAAGGATTTTTCTTACCCCAAATCTATTTTTTTTTAAACACAACTTTTGATTTGGTTATATCCTGATCCTCAAAGAGTTAACTGACATGCTTGATGATTGACTGTGTACATTACACACAATTAGATATTTTATCCTTGTTAATGATGAGCAGCAGACTCTGTCAGGGATTCTTAGATTCTTCTGGTCTTATTGGTGCAGTCTATTCCATAAGTTGTTCTGTAAATGGCCACATATGGCTTTGTGTCTCTTGGAGTGATGATAGTACAGCTGGTTTTCATCGCCCACCAATTTAAGGAGACCCGCTTCTTTGTGAGGCTGTCAGTGCAAAGAGCTTTGTTCCTTTTGCAAAATATATCTGTTTTCTAATTGTCTATTTATCACCTTCCCGGCCTCACAGGCTCCCTATCACAGAGTGAAGGAGAAAGGCCGTGTGATGATTTCAGCAGCACCCATCCTCTCTAAATGAGAACCGAGCCACTAAACAACTAATTTAGCTCTGCTATCAAGCTGAAAAAGTGGGTATTCGATGTAAAGTGCCGACTAGGGAATTGATTATCTCGACTCTTAGCATGCATGGTAAAACCGTCAGATCTGGCCACTGCTGGATATTGTAGGTAGGTCCCCAGTGTCTCTGAGATTGTCTTCATAGAGAATGAGCCCAGAATTTCCAGCATTAGTTAGTTCATAATTTTTTTTTTTAAGTATTATTAAAAACCTGTTCTTGTAGTATTTCTATTCCCTGTGTAAAAATGAATGACATTGCAAATAATTTAAGGTCACGATTACTGGACATGGAGAAAGCAAGAGCTGTAAAGTTATTTACTGCCAAAAAACTTAACCAGGAAATTGGTTTAAATGTGGATCTGCATCCTGTCAGGATCACCAAAATATCCTCAATTTAGGCTCGACCATTTCATTTATCTGAAGGAGCCTGATTATTCCAGCTATAGTGAGAATTCTACAATACAGGCTGTGAGAGATTGGTGCAGGAGACATCACTGTCTCATGTCTATACATTTTATATACAGCTATATAGTATATAGGCATGTGATATTATGTGTGCACATATACACACATGCAAACACATATGCACACAGACACACGCAAACACATATACACACACATGCAAACACACAATATATATATTATAATAATGGTTAGACACTTGGGAAAGTGATTTACTAGGGCCAATCTAATCGAGAAGATTTAGATGCCATCATAAGGTGCACCTGCAAACATCATGTGAACCCTGAGATTAGACGGCAGCATGATATCAAATATCTATTAAATATATGCACACACTCACGGATCATATATATATATATATATATACACACACACGTACACACGTAATATATATATAGAGAGAGATATATACATGTGATATTGTGACCTGCTCATTCCAATTCCCAATGGGGGTTCTCGATAGATGAAGCTTTACACTTGGAGTACTAATTTGCAACTTCAATTCCAAGCTGCAAGAATGCATCTTTTCCATGCACCTTCTACAATCTCACCTTCCTGTACATCAACAGTTCCATCTAAGCAGTGCACATTGAACTTGCAACAAACCTCAGAAAAGAACAACTCGATGTTTAGGAAAGCCCATTTGTAGCAGCACCCCAAATAGCTTCATACGGCTGATCCAACCAAAAGCACCTAACACCAAGCATTGCCTCCTCATTTATGAATCACAGGAGGTTAATTTAACCTGACCCGCCTAGCAGGAAACTGACAGCATCAGATCGGCCACCCATTTTAAACCCCACCCAGTTATATCAATGTTTCTCAGGACAACTTGGAATGGGCAATAAATGCTGGCCTTGCCATTGATGCCCACATCCTGAGAATGAACTTTAAAAACAAAGTCCAATGATTTATTCACACTTCTTTGAAATATAATGTAAAAGCTCTTTAGTTATCAACATGGCCACCAGTACCACAACCATGTTGTAGCAGCCCCTTTGAGAATTACTACAGGCACTTCCAGCTGATCTTCTTGGTGAAGCTCAGGGATCCTGCCAAAATTATGCAATGGACCCTGAGCGGGGGAAATCAGGTCTGGTCATAGAATCATAGAATGGTGACAGCACAGAAGGAGGCCATTTAGCCCGTTGAACCCGTGCTGACTCTCTGCAAGAGCACTTCAGCTAGTCCCACTCCCCCGCCCTTTCCCCATAGCCCTGCAAATTCTTTTCTTTCAGGTACTTAGCCAACTCCCCTTTGAAAACCGTGATTGAGTCTGCCTCCACCACCCTTTCAGGCAATGCATTCCAGATCCTAACTACTCGCTGCGTAAAAAAGTTTTTTTTTATGTCGCATTTGGTTCTTTTGCCAATCACCTTAAATCTGTGTCCTCTGGTTCTTGACCCTTTTGCCGATGGGACTAATTTCTCTCTATCTACTCTGTCCAGACTCCTCATGATTTTGAACACCTCTATCAAATCTCCTTTCAGTTTCTCCAGTCTAACAATGTAACTTAAGTCCCTCATCCCTGGAAACATTCTCCTAAATCTTTTCTGCACCCTCTCTAAGGCCTTCACATCCTTCCTAAAGTGCAGTGCCCAGAATTGGACACTATACTCCAGTTGAGGCCAAACTAGTGTTTTATACAGGTTTATCATTATTTCTATGCTTTTGAACTCTATGCCTTTATTTATAAAGGTCAGTGGTACATCTTTGTGATGAGTGAAAGCCCTGCCAGGTCAACGATATGCCCCACTTCTGGTACTGCAGTAAATCTAGACCAAGGTGTTTTTTTTGCAAAAAACAGCCACAATCAGAATTGTGTCTCCAGTCTAACACAATACAATTGTTGTGAATATTTTGCTCCAAAACCTGAGGGAGTAGACAAGTCACATTCAAACACATACTGTGTGATTTGCTGAGTTATGTATATGACTGGTAGTTACTTGAATCCAGGAAACCTTGGCAACCTTGGGGTATTCAATGAGTTGACCTGTTCAGCAAGCTGAGTTGAGTTGAGTCATTTGGAACCGTCAAAAAAATAGGTTTGTCCAATTCTGCTCCCAGTTAAAAAGAAAGAAAAATATATAATGGGGCAGAAATTGTGGTATCTTCGACGGTGTTTGCCGTCGTAATCCATCTCAAAAGCCCTGCAACTTCTGGGCCTCTGCATGTGCTTGTACATGCACCGAAACCCGGAACCAAAATACAATCAGTATTGTTGGTGCAGAGTTGAATTGAAATTGAAATTCAGAACATTTATACTTATTAGAATTATGTAAATTGTTTAATTATTTGGGGATTCCATTCAGAAGTGACTGCAATGGAATCCTTCTTTGTGATTGGAGGACCAAGCCCACGTGATCCCAGGAATGTTTCCGAGCCGCCTGCGCCCCTGGGATCTGTGGGCCTTTACGCAGACGTATGTCTGGAGGCCCGAGATCCAAACTCTCCGCAGCTTGGGTAACAGCAGGTGAGTGCGGAAATGTTTCGCGGATTGGAGGTGTACTCCGGAGGTATGCCTCAGATCGCAATTTCTATGCCTGTGTGTTTATAGACTAACTGCAAATAATAGCTTAGCATAAATATTACAACCATTCTTTGCCTTCTCATTGGAGGAGCTGCCTAGTATATCTTCTATAAATATATATATAATTTACAGAAAGTTTTTTGTTCATAAGCTCGCTATCAAAAATGTCTTAGATATCAGGGCTGGAAAAGATACACTCTACACCACAAGTGAAGACTCCACCCATGAGAGAAGAAGAAGAACTTGATTTATAAAGCACCTTTCATGATTTCAGGACGTCCATAAGCGCTTTACAGCCAATGAAGTACTTTTTGAAGTATAGTCACTGTTATAATGAAGGAAACACGTTAGTCAATTTGCGCACAGCCAGGTCCCACAAACAGCAATGTGATAATGACCAGATCATTTGTTTATTTATTGACATTGGTCGAAGGATACATGTTGGTCAGGATACCAGAAGAGAGCTCCTCACTCTTCTTCAAAAGAGGAATTTGCCTACATAGCAATAGTGACTGCACTTCAAAATAATTAATTGTCGTTGAAACACTTTGCGGCTTTTTGAGAATGTGAAAGGTGCTACAGAAATGTAGATTTCCTCTTTCTATTGTGCTTAAGCTGCTTATATGAATCAATGTATAAAGTGTGATACTTTTTTTTCCTCTACTACAGATGTGTAATGTTTAATGCCATTCACAGATTAATTGTGTGATATGAATATGTTTTACTGGTGTGCAGATTTTAAAAATTAGTGAGCCCAGTGCAGAGCTTTGCATGATGAGAGTGACTACCGGGAAATTGGGGGCAGAAGCCAATTCACCCTGTGTGAGTTTCCATCCATAAAATGGTACAGGACACACTGACCTACAACCCCGAATCCTGAGTATGTGCTTCTGTGACTCAACACTCTGTACCTGGGTGTTAATTCACCAAATCTACTCTGATATTGATAGATATTTGTGTTGTGTTAGGCTTTTAATTTAACTTTTTATCTCTGGATATGCGTAAAGCATTGTTTTTTCACACTATCCTTTTTATGGCAATGTTTGAACTTGATGTTTGCTGAATTTGCTCAGCACCATTAATAATACATTTCTCGGCATTGATATTAATGATCTTGTCATTCCTCTGAGCGTTAATGCCATCCTCAGTGTTGAACAATTGTGGCTGTCTGTTCCCACTGTCCTATCCAGACTTTTACTTCAGCAACTGATCTATTACAATGCAAGCCCTGTTATGCACAAAGACTCTGCAAACTCAGCGAATGGAGGACATTTTGTCTCTCTGATAGTTCATCCATTTGGAAACCCCAAGTTGAATTAAAGTCTGCCTCAGTTAATCATTCTCATTGCCTTGACAGAGAGGCCTTAGATTGTGTTTGTCCTGGTGGTCACTGTCAAGCTAAATACCAATTTGAACCAGGATTATCTGAAATGGTTAATTCCTCAAGTATTAAGACTGGACTCATTAAGTACAATATTCTGCTGTTTGTGAATGTAAGCAAAAATATAAACTCAAGGGAAGGCTGCGGCATGGAGTATGATGGACAAATCACCTGTGCCTGATATTACTTCAAGCATTCTCCCTCAAACCCAGCAGTAAAATCCACTGGGAAAAGTTTTTATTAAAAAAGGCTATTTTACCTGGTTATCCCCTGTTAAAGGCCCCGAAGGAGAAATTTGTGCAGTGAATTGCAGTTGTACAGGTCACATCAAAAGAAGAGAAGGTCAGGACTTGAGTTACTGAGGAGAATTAAGTCAATGAGTCCTGAGGAATACGAAGGCAGAGGAGTTTAATAACCCTGAGCATGGCATTAGCAGCAATTCAAGGTGGAGTAGGAGGGGGAGCGGTAGATCTGGAGCTGCAGAGGGCATAGGAGGTGAATGACTTACAACAGGTATTACCCCAGGAAGCAGGTCATGATGAAGGAACAGTGCCTGAGATGCTGGCTTACCAGGGAGGTATAAACTGCTACACATAGGAAGGAAAAATAGATGACACATATACTCCATGGATGGAATTGAAATAGCCAAGGATGAAGTTCAAATAGACCTAAGAGACTTGACATGTCCAATCAGCGCAGAGCATCAATCAACAAAGCCAATAGGATGTTGAACCACATAGCCAAAGAAGTAGAATATAAGTCAATATAGGTAAAATGATCAAACGTATAGTGCTCTGGTTAGACCACACCTTGAGTACTGGTCCAGTTCTGGTTACCAAAACACAAGGCATTCAGTCAGTGGAGGCAGAGAAGAGCCACAAGGCTGGTCCCCCAGTGTTATGGGGAAAGACTGAGACGTTCTAGAGAAGAACTGTAAAATAAAGGTGTGTATGCTGCACAATATTGCTATGCATGGTAAGGTTCCCAGTTCAGAATTGTAAACTTCACAAGAAACTGAAGTCCAAACCAGAGTCCAAGGAGATAGGGAGGAAGATCGGGTCTATTAAAAGTGGCATCAACTGGGGAGCTAGACCGCATCATGTGCAGTGCAGGGGATTTCTGGCTGTAGTTTCAGGGTGAATATCAGTGGGTTGTAGGATTACTACTAGTTACAGGTAAGATATTGGGTCGTTACACTTATTATTATCAGTTACTATCAGTACTAAAGGTACAGCAGTTATCATGGGCGACTTTAATCTACATATTGACTGGGCTAACCAAACTGGTAGCAATGCGGTGGAGGAGGATTTCCTGGAGTGTATTAAAGATGGTTTTCCAGACCAATATGTCGAGGAACCAACTAGAGGGCTGGCCATCCTAGACTGGGTGATGTGTAATGAGAAAGGACTAATTAACAATCTTGGGGAAGAGTGACCATAATATGGTAGAATTCTTTATTAAGATGGAGAGTGACACAGTTAATTCAGAGACTAGGGTCCTGAACTTGGGGAAAGGTAACTTCGATGGTATGAGACGTGAATTGGCTAGAATAGACTGGCAAGTGATACTTAAAGGGTTGACGGTGGATAGGCAATGGTAAACATTTAAAGATCACATGGATGAACTTCAACAATTGTACATCCCTGTCTAGAGTAAAAATAAAATGGGGAAGGTGGCTCAACCGTGGCTAACAAGGGAAATTAAGGATAGTGTTAAATCCAAGGAAGAAGCATATAAATTGGCCAGAAAAAGAAGTAAACCTGAGGACTGGGAGAATTTTATAATACAGCAGAGGAGGACAAAGGGTTTAATTAGGAGGGGGAAAATAGAGTACGAGAAGAAGCTTGCTGGGAACATAAAAACTGACTGCAAAAGCTTCTATAGATATGTGAAGAGAAAAGATTAGTGAAAACAAATGTAGGTCCCTTGCAGTCAGATTCAGGTGAATTTATAATGGGGAACAAAGAAATGGCGAACCAGTTAAACAAATACTTTGGTTCTATTTTCAAGAAGGAAGACACAAATAACCTTCCGGAAATACTAAGGGACCGAAGGTCCAGTGAGAAGGAGGAACTGAAGGATATCCTTATAAAGCGAAAAATTGTGTTCGGGAAATTGATGGGATTGAAAGCCAATAAATCCCCGGTGCCTGACAGTCTGCATCCCAGAGTACTTAAGAAAGTAGCCCTAGAAATAGTGGATAAATTGGTGATCATTTTCCAACAGTCTATCGACTCTGGATCAGTTCCTATGGACTGGAGGGTAGCTAATGTAACACCACTGTTTAAAAAAGGAGGAAGAGAGAAAACGGGTAATTAGCCTGACATCAGTAGTGGGGAAAATGTTGGAATCAATTATTAAAGATGAAATAGCAGCGCATTTGGAAAGTAGTGACAGGATCAGTCCAAGTCAGCATGGATTTACGAAAAGGAAATCATGCTTGACAAATCTTCTGGAATTTTTTGAGGATTTAACTAGTAGAGTGGACAAGGGAGAACCAGTGGATGTGGTGTATTTGGACTTTCAAAAGGCTTTTGACAAGGTCCCACACAAGAGATTGTTGTGCAAAATCAAAGCACATGGTATTGGGGGTAATGTACTAACGTGGATGGAGAACTGTTGGCAGACAGGAAGCAGAGAGTCTGGATAAACGGGTCCTTTTCAGAATGGCAGGCAGTGACTAGTGGGGTACCACAGGGCTCAGTGCTGGGACCCAGCTATTTACAATATACATTAATGATTTAGATGAAGGAATTGAGTGTAATATCTCCAAGTTTGCAGATTACAGTGTGAGCTGTGAGGAGGACGCTAAAAGGCTGCAGGATGACTTGGACAGGTTAGGTGAGTGGGCAAATGCATGGCAGATGCAGTATAATGTGGATAAATGTGAGGTTATCCACTTGGGGGCAAAAACATGAAGGCAGAATATTATCTGAATGGCGGCAGATTAGGAAAAGGGGAGGTGCAACGAGACCTGGGTATCATGGTACATCAGTCATTGAAAGTTGGCATGCAGGTACAGCAGGCGGTGAAGAAGGCAAATGATATGTTGGCCTTCATAGCTAGGGTATTTGAGTATAGGAGTAGGGAGGTCTTACTGTAGGGCCTTGGTGAGGCCACACCTGGAATATTGTGTTCAGTTTTGGTCTCCTAATCTGAGGAAGGACATTCTTGCTATTGAGGGAGTGCAGTGAAGGTTTACCAGACTGATTCCAGGGATGGCGGGACTGACATATGAGGAGAGACTGGATCAACTGGGCCTTTATACACTGGAATTTAGAAGGATGAGAGGGGATCTCATAGAAACTTACAAGATTCTGACGGGACTGAACAGGTTAGATGCGGGAAGAATGTTCCCGATGATGGAGAAATCCAGAACCAGGGGACACAGTCTTAGGATAAGGGGTAGGCCATTTAGGACTGAAATGAGGAGAAACTTCTTCACTCAGAGAGTTATTAATCTGTGGAATTCCCTACTGCAGAGAGTTGTTGATTGGATATATTCAAGAGGGAGTTAGATATGGCCCTTACGCTAAAGGGATCAAGGGGTATGGAGAGAAAGCAGGAAAGGAGTACTGAGGGAATGATCAGCCATGATCTTATTGAATGGTGGTGCAGGCTTGAAGGGCCGAATGACCTACTCCTGCACCTATTTTCTATGTTTCTATGAGTTATTGTATTACTGTTGGTTATGAGGGGAATCTGAATGTTAGCAGTGTTACTTATCGGTGCAATTTCTGAGAGTTACTGTTAGTTATTGGCGAATCAAAGCTCCTCCCACCTCTCTGCGAATCCCTCTCCCACCTTCGGTTCTCCACTCCCCCGCCCTCAGATTCCTCTCTACCCCCACTCTTGGTTTCTCCTCTTCGCCTGCTCGGGACTTCTCGCACAACAACTGCCGGCGCTAAACCATGAGCAAAGATACTCAACTATAGGTGCCCAACGTTTATAAGGTAAATGCAACAACACTCCAGGATTGCCTGCAACCAGAGTTGGCAGCCTTAGTTCAAGCCCCACACCAGGGACTTGAGCACATAATCCCAACTGACACTTCAGTGCAGTTCAGAGTGAGTGCTGCAATGTTGTACGTTCCGTCTTTCAGATGAGACTTTATATCGGGTCCCCATCTGCCCTCTCAGGTAAACATAAAAGATCCCAGGGCACTATTCGAAGAAGAGCAGGGGAGTTCACCCCAGTGTCCTACCCAATATTTAACCCTCAACCAACATCACTAAAAACAGATTAACTGTTCGTGTGATTTTGCTGTGTGAAAATTAGCTGCCATGTTTGTCTTCATTACAACAATGGCCGCACTTCAAAAGTACTTTATTTTCTGTAAAGCACTTTGGGATATGAAGGGTGCTGTATAAATGCAAGTTCGTTCTATGTGCCTGCATTCTGTAGCACTGTGGGAATCTTTGCAAACCAGCATCCTGATATAGACATTGACTTTTTCAATGAGCAAATATTAAGACTCCCAGGTGTTAAGACACGGAAACCTCCTTCTGGGATCCCCGAGTTAGACTGTTAACTGAAGTCATATTTATTTCAGGTTTCATGAGGGGCTTTTCCACCCAGAGCAATTGGTTCAATGGAAACAGTCCACTTCCAATTAATTGCAACAAAACTAAACAAACAGATGATGAGTTATCAAAAGAACAATTTAAGTAATTTTTAAAGGGCCGTGGAAATTTAAAGGTACTTTCTATGCTTCATTCAGAATGCGATGAGCTGCATGCTAAATATATAACACATTCAGTCAATGTTTTAAAAATGAAGTGTACAGCACTGAAGGATTTATAGTGAGCAGTTTTCAAAAATAATTAAACCGGATGGTACGCTGTTTAAATAATTAGCAGTTGACCATTGAACTTTTAATACTAATTCCATTCCATTTTTCCAACAATTATCTTTGCATAACTTACTGGCAAAGTACATATAACTCTGGGAGATTTTTCTGCATTCCTTTTATGAAAATTAAAATCTTATTTGAAGCAGGAAGTAGGTGACAAGTCAAGTGACGATCCCATGGGGGAGATGCGGGGGATGCGCGGGGGTGGGGAAGGCCTGACAGTGAAATGAGACGTTTTACTCACCACCTTGAAGAGGTGAACTGATGCCCATCACCAATCAGAATGGAAATGTATGCAGATTTTCTTTTAAATGTTCTTAGTAAGCTATCTGGTGTAGCAAATATATCTCTGGTGGTCCTAAATATTGCATTTCAGTGAAGCCCGTGCTCTGACTTAGCTCTGCTGTAATGCACACTAACTCAAATAAACCACAGCATCCAGTTTGGTAAATAAATCTTTCAAAGATTCCCACAGACAGTATCTTCAAAAACTCAATGTGATGCTTGTGGCTTTTACTCTATGCAGCCACCTACTGCTGGTCTGAGCAATGGATGCAGAGCCAGGTCCTAAATGGCAAAATCATTCACTTGTTAACCCCTTTGTATCTCTCCCATTTAACCTGAAAAAGTCACCTTTACCTGTGGCAGCTGACAAGCACCTCCCATCATTCCCTGGGCCTGTCAGGCAGCTCTAGAACTGCTTTTTAATAGACTCCGAGTAATTTTGCCTGAGTGAAGCCCTAAAAACTCCCCAAGGAGAGATCATCAAGCAGACCGGTCCCCAATGGAGGATTTATTACCAGTCAGGATGAGAAGGTTGATTAGCTTCTGTGGCTGAACAGACACGCTGTCAGGCAGTCCTCTTAATCCAATCAGTTACCTGTCGGAGAGAAACTGTCTGTGTTCCTGATCGGGGCAAGGGAGCATGACCAGTCCACTTCTGTCTCCTTAACCACACAACACTTACGCTGCAGCCATTTTGCACACCGCCTGCCTTTAGACTTTCACATCCGACAGAATTTTTGATTTTAAATTCTTTTAGCTCCAAGCTGGTTCTTAATTCTGTGCAATATATCGTCCATTGTCTCTGTTTAATTAATTTTAAAGGCAGCCTCAACTCCTATACATAATACAAATTGGCTTGCTCGTTAGATAAAGCCTCCTGAGTATGGCTACAGGATAGCTTACTTTCACTCCCTAATCTACAGGCCGGACAGTAAAGAACATTGAAGTGTGATGAAGGAAAAACGTGAACACTATTGGATGAGACAGGACTCTAATTCCATCAGAGATTGTACCACTGAAAACCTAAATAAGTGGAACTTAACACCAAAACTGTGAGTGCACAC
Source organism: Pristiophorus japonicus (assembly GCF_044704955.1). Lineage (NCBI taxonomy): Eukaryota > Metazoa > Chordata > Chondrichthyes > Pristiophoridae > Pristiophorus > Pristiophorus japonicus. The sequence goes on along the minus strand of NC_091977.1, from coordinate 66,654,951 downwards.
AACAAGAACAATATAATATTTTTAATGAGTCTAACATTTATGATGATTCATCCCTGGCCACAGTGTTTTTCTCCCCTTGTGAATTTTTAGTCCCTCTTTTTGATTTATAACTTTTAGTGAAGTTTAAGTTTAAGCGTGTTAGTTCAGGGAATGGAACACTTTTCTGCTTTGGCTGGCCAATGTCACAATCAAGCATTTCTGGGTTAGATATAGCATAGCCAATGGCTGAATAACGTCCCCTCTATACTTCTCCAACAATATCTCTTAACCCACATTTCAGAATAGCATCCCTGGCTTTCCTCCCTGTTTCAAGAATGTTTTCCAGCTGTAGACAATGGTGATATCTGGTGTATGGTGTGGAGTGTGATGGATACACTACACACACACGCAGATTTCCTGTAGCGTTGCCCGTAGTAAGTCAAATGATTCACTGTTTTATCAAATGGCAGGCAGTGACTAGTGGGGTACCGCAAGGTTCTGTGCTGGGGCCCCAGCTGTTTACACTGTACATTAATGATTTAGACGAGGGGATTAAATGTAGTATCTCCAAATTTGCGGATGACACTAAGTTGGGTGGCAGTGTGAGCTGCAAGGAGGATTCTATGAGGCTGCAGAGCGACTTGGATAGGTTAGGTGAGTGGGCAAATGCATGGCAGATGAAGTATAATGTGGATAAATGTGAGGTTATCCACTTTGGTGGTAAAAACAGAGAGACAGACTATTATCTGAATGGTGACAGATTAGGAAAAGGGGAGGTGCAAAGAGACCTGGGTGTCATGGTACATCAGTCATTGAAGGTTGGCATGCAGGTACAGCAGGCGGTTAAGAAAGCAAATGGCATGTTGGCCTTCATAGCGAGGGGATTTGAGTACAAGGGCAGGGAGGTGTTGCTACAATTGTACAGGGCCTTGGTGAGGCCACACCTGGAGTATTGTGTACAGTTTGGTCTCCTAACCTGAGGAAGGACATTCTTGCTATTGACGGAGTGCAGCGAAGGTTCACCAGACTGATTCCCGGGATGGCAGGACTGACCTATCAAGAAAGACTGGATCAACTGGGCTTGTATTCACTGGAGTTCAGAAGAATGAGAGGGGACCTCATAGAAACGTTTAAAATTCTGACGGGGTTAGACAGGTTAGATGCAGGAAGAATGTTCCCAATGTTGGGGAAGTCCAGAACCAGGGGACACAGTCTAAGGATAAGGGGGAAGCCATTTAGGACCGAGATGAGGAGGAATTTCTTCACCCAGAGAGTGGTGAACCTGTGGAATTCTCTACCACAGAAAGTTGTTGAGGCCAATACACTAAATATATTCAAAAAGGAGTTAGATGAAGTCCTTACTACTAGGGGAATCAAGGGGTATGGTGAGAAAGCAGGAATGGGGTACTGAAGTTGCATGTTCAGCCATGAACTCATTGAATGGCGGTGCAGGCTAGAAGGGCCGAATGGCCTACTCCTGCACCTATTTTCTATGTTTCTATGTTTCTATGATTCACTGCATTGTGGAATGTAACAATAAACATACTTTTCTGTTGCTGAGGTGAAGCTGTGTACCCCCAAGGCCACAAAGTCTAATTGCTGTTAAGCAAACATTGGGTGAGTTCATGCAGAGGTTAATTAAAAGGTTGCAAATATTCTGGCTCTTTTATTTTCTATTCCTGGAAAGTTTCATTGTACATTTCAAATGCCTGCCTTTGTTTATTTCTGCTTTATTTTTGAAGTGTGACAGAAATCGAAGTGTGATGTTTGAAAGTGTGATTGGCTGGAAATGCGTTTACTATTTTTTCACTTTAGAAATCTATTTATAGATTGGTTACTTACAGCCAGTAGAGATTCAAATCCAAGCCTCAGAGACTAACCCGCTGTACACCTAAACCCTCAATCATTACATTTCATACCTCAGGTCCGGCCGAAGGAGTTGATGAGTTTATATTATACACGTCTGAGCTTTTTTGTGTTTGTGAACATTGCAGCTGAAAGAATATTAGAGATGGTACTTGTGCCCAAAATCCTTCACCCAACATGCCAGCCAATGAATATTTGATGATAAAATTCAGCTGTTCTCTGTGGTTAATCTCTCGTTTAATTGGTGCACTCTGATATTCTAGCACAAGGGTCTTTGCGGTAAGGTCAGGCGAGCATCATTTCCTTTCATTGTCATGTGCCGAACAGAAAATTCTTTCCCCTGCAGCAGCTAACAACTCTGCTGTTTACCAAGAGTACCACAGCAGTCTTCATGCCCTGAACCTGTGTTTTATCTGATTGTTATCCCTTAGACTATGGAAAGCTATTCACAATTCTCTCGAGTCATTCTTGCAATCCTATCTGACCTTCCAGCCTCCACTTCTGTGAATTATGTGTCGACAACAGGACAGCAATTAGGAATTAGTCCTGTTTGAAGATTCTTCTAAACTGGTATTGTGGCTCTACAGGACAGTATCATAATTTTCTCTCCTTTGTATAGAACATGTGCATGCTATAGCATGGTGTTAACTATGAAGTATCCATGAATTGATACTAAAAGGCCCACAATTAATTAAGGAAAAACTTGTGCTGAACATCACTGGACAGTTCCCATCTCTTTAATATATTCATGTATGCAGATTGTCAGGGCATTGCAATACCAAGGACTGTTCTTGCAGGCAGAGAGAGTACCCTTTCCTATTAACAATCTAATTGTTCAGCTTCCTGGATCATTAATAAAAGGTTGATGTATTGTAACGAGATTATATTAGATGTGAAATACAAGTACAGCTACACAGGATCTACGGCATGACATTGCTTTTGGATGGTGCATATTTTTTTCTGATCAATAGAATTACAAAACTTGTCTTGCAAGAAAGAAGTTGCATTTATATAAAGCACTTTTCTTGTTTTCAGGATGTCCCAGTGCCCATTGCAGCCAATCCATTACTTTGGAAGCGCAAAGGACTCATCAATTTCAGTTTTGAAAGCTCCAATTAACCCAACATCCACATCCTTTTAGGAAAGAGAGTAAAAGATTTATACTATCTTGTGTGTGTAAAAGTGCTTGCTGATCTCACTCCTGAATGGCCTGGCTCTAATTTTAAGATTATATTGCCTCTAATGTTCCTGTTAAGCTGTGCTGTTGTGCAGCGGTCTGGAGGTCCCGCGCAGGCGGCTTGTCAGCTTTACAATGAAAGAAACACACATACACAGAGATTTGAATGAGCCGCGCAGCCCGTTAAAGGGGCCCCACAACCCCCCTCAAAAAATTAGAGGGACCATTGATTGCCTCGTTCTTGATTCCTCTAATCAGAGGAAATTGTTTCTCTGGGCTAAATTTTCCTCAAAGCTTATTTTTGGCGTACTTGAAGAGTTACGCCCATTTTTGGGGGGCCCAAGTACGCCCCCAAAAAATTTTCCAAGTTTCACTGTTTGATTTTTTCATTTTGGCACAGCCTAACCTGTCCTTTAGCTTTGGGGGTGGAGCTTTGATCTGCGCCAAAAAGATTGTGTTGCCACGGTAACCAGGATACAATGCGGACTGAGGCTGCAAAGTGAAACATACAGCCAGCTCGCAACACATTAAAATACAGTGGAGCAACTTACCTCCAATTATTAAAATGTACCCCCCCCCCACCTCCCGATGCCGGTGCCAATCCCCGCCCCTATCCCAGGCTGAAGGGCCTCCCGGTCCACTCCCCCGGCTTCCCCTAGCCCCGAGTGCCTTGCCAGTCTGCTTCCCCCACCCGCCCCTAGACCCGAGTGACTTGGCGGTCCGCTCTCCTATCCCTAGCCCTGGCCGAGTGGCCTGCCAGTCCGCTCCCCCGCCCCTATCCCAGGCCGAATGGCTTCCTCCCTCCAGGTCCCCGCACCTAACTATACCCAAAAGACTTCCCCACCCACTCTCTCCCCCTCTCTCTTACCTCTCCTGCTGCTGCTGTCCGGGCATCTGCAGCACTTACCTGCGGCGATATCCTTACCTGCGGCGATTTCTTTAACTCTCCAGAAGGTTTTTCTGCAGAGGCCACATACGCTGGCCTAAGCAGAACTGAAGTAACTCTCAGCTGGCCAAACTTCCCTAAATGGCCAGAATTGGCGCGGGTGGCAGGTTATGCCCCCTTTGGCTGAAAAGAAAAGTACCTCAAAAAAATCGTAACTGAGTTACGCTGGTGCAAATTGATCGAGGGAAAAAAAGCAATCTGCTCCAAAAAAAAGGCGCAAATCACTGGGGAAAATTGAGCCATCTGTATCTACCCTATCAAATCCTTTTAACATTTTAAACACCTTGCTCAGATCAACCCTGAGCCAATTGGAGGTCAGCAAATTTGATTGGAGCAGACGGGTACAAGCATAGCACAGGTGCATCTCTCGTGTCCATCTGTCCCATGCAGCCTGAAAACCCAGCACATCCCTGCTATTGGGGTGGGTAACTCCTCACCACCACCCCCAGTCCCAAACATCATCATCATAGGCAGTCCCTCGAAGCGAGGATGACATGCTTCCACGCCAAAAAGGGTGTTTCAATGAAGGACCTAATATTGCAGATCTCAAATTACATTGTGAAGGGTGAAAGCTGCCTGAGCTTGGATTGTTTTAACGTGGGGTGGCCGTTGCACACCAGCCACCACTCGGGCTTGACAGAGCTAGGTCTTGGTCCAGTGGCAAGGATTACCCAAGACTAACTGGAGACCAGCTCCGCTGCACAGACTGACCAAGCGCGCACACATATTGCACTGTGTGATGGCCCGTGCTGTCCCTGGGCCCTCGCCTCTTCTGGGCCCCAGATTTACGCCTCTCCTGGGCCCCGGTCACTTCCCTCTACAAACTCTTGCCTCCTTCTCCTCTCCTGCTGTGCCTGCCCGCACTGCAATCAGCGACCTGGCTTCGTAGCCATTGCTCTCCTGCAGCAGCATGCGCTGCTCCCTGAAATGGTATGCCGCTGCACGCTGCTCCCTCCAATGGCCCCGGCCTGCTGATGGTTTTGCAGGCCAGGACCATGCCGATTTCCAGGCCGGGCCACCCCACGCTGCTTCCTCCAATGGCCCTGGCCTGCTCATTACCACAGGGAGTGGTTGAAGGGGAGGCTACATAAACACATTAGGGGGAAAGAAATAGAGGGTTATGCTGATAATTAGATGACGAAGGATGGGAAGGAGGCTTGAGTAGAGCATAAACGCCTGCATGGACTGGTTGGGCCAGACGACCTGTTTTGCTGTATATCCTACATAGGACAGTCCCAAGCACGCCCCCCTCGGCATACCGACCTTCATTGAAACAATGGGTTGGGAATGAGCCGGGCTAATGGGGACTCCCGCCTTATAGTGTGCCTGCTCTTGGCTCTGCCCTGGTGATAAATATTTGCTGTGTGCTTTTGCTGTGATTTAATTGCTTCCTTTAGTTAGTGTGTCCTACTGTTTTACTAAGTCACTCCATGAGGGGAGCAACTTCTGGTTGCTTCTGCTTCACACAAGCCCAGTTTCACCAACAGCAGTGTGCCCAGCTCATATTTCATCAGTGCCTTCTTATCTTTCTTTCTCCATAGCTCTGATGTAAGGTCAATTGGAGCGCCGATATGGCAAGCAAGCCCCAGGTGGGCAAAGGAAATGCTTCAAGGACACCCTCAAAGCCTCCTTGAAAAAGTGCAACATCCCCATCGACACCTAGGAATTCCTGGCCCAAGACCGCCCAAAGTGGAGGAAAAGCATCTGGGAAGGCGCTGAACACCTCGAGTCTCTTCGCCGAGAGCAAGCTGAAGCCAAGTGTCGACGGCGGAAGGAGCGCATGGCATCCTCCCATCCTCCCATCCCTCCAACCCTCGTCTGCCCCACCTGTGACAGAGACTGTAGGTCCCGCATTGGTCTCATCAGTCACCTGAGAACCTCATTTTTAGTGTGGAAGCAAGTCATCCTCAACTCTGAGGGGCAGTCTATGATGATGAAGTTACGCTGCTGTGAGGTGGAGGAGGGGCAGGTCTGAGGTATGAAAATGGGGGTAGGGCTTTACATTGTCAATGAAAGAATTTAGGAAGATGTTTGTAAACAATCTCCCACAGTCATTTTTTTTTTTGCTTTGTTCCTCTTACCTGTAAGTAGATAAATAAATGTGTTCCCTCACATCTCTACATACACAAATTTAAAAAGTGAATGTCTGCATGTAATAACTGTTCATCTGTTTAGAGTAAGCTTTTATTGCAGAGGTCAAGAAATATATAAAGAAATAGTTAATCTTTTATCTATATTCATCTTGCTTTTCCAAATATTTCTGCAGCAACCTTTTGGCAAACATTTTAAATTCAGATCTTTTATTCAGAGCTTCAAACTTCAATGCTTGTCCTCTCCTTCCAGAACAGCCTCCTGTTTATATGAACAATCGTTGTTTTTAAGTCCTGAGTATAAACACACAGAAAATAAATAGCGTAATTGGTTACAATATGTTACAAAATATAAAGATCCCACATTGAAATTTGGTATTCTTTTTAATTTAATTTAATAGATATTTGTTAGGCAAGGGTATTTCAGGTTATGGAACAAAGGTGGATAGATGGAGTTAAGATACAGATCGGCCATGATCTAATTGAATGGTGGAACAGACTCGAGAGGCTGAATGGTCTACTCTTGCTCCTATGTTACAGATGTAACATGTTTTAATGTAGAATCTTTTTTCTCAAGGTTTCTATCTCACCCTTTCTGTAAGTATCTTCTTCCCTCTGTTTCTTTTGTGTGTCTCCCGTGTCTCAGTATAACTCTCACACATATTCCTTCATTGATGTTATGATAGAAGCAACTTTATGATCCAGAAAATTGTGGGTACCACGTGCCTGAGTTTCCAGTGGTCAAGACTCCTCAATTGCATTCAAGACCTGTAAAAATACCACCAATATATATACATTTCTTTTTTAATGCCCAAGTTTTTCAGGAAAATGGGACACAACGTATATCAGGTTCTGGTTGGGGGCAGGAAAAGACCTCTTCAAGTGCAACATGAACACTTGAGTGGAAAGATGGAGCAAAGGGTCAAGCCAGGACTGGGAGTTGTGGCAATATGGGAGCAGGATTTTGGGGTTGGAGCACGGGAGGAAGGAGAAGAGGGAGCTGTTGCCCAGGAGAGATTGAGGGGGGGGGGCAGGATTTAGGAGTTAATCCTGTGTTGTGGGAGCATTAGGGTCTGTAATAGGTAGAGTCTCAATTGATCCTATCATCTGAAGAATGGCACTTCCAACAATGTAACATTCCTTCAGTTCTGCATGGAAGTCTTAGAATTTGCTAACTTTCTTATCCCAATCAAAGTTCTCCCCACTGAGCTAGGCTGACACACACAGCACATAACATGAATAATGATCCTGCTTATACTTAAATGCAAGGAGAGATGGTTAAAATGCCAAATAGTTAAGGACCAATGAGTAGCAATTACCAGTGACTGATGACGGGTGAGATTTTTCAACCATGTCATTCCAAGAACCAGTCAACAAACCAGTCAACTCACTCAGCAACCCTCACTGATGATAGTCGGGCAGATTTTCTGTTCTCATGACAGGTGGTAACGGAACAGAATGAGCGAGTGAGGCCAGGAAATCAAGTGGAATTTATTGCCAAATCTACGTCCTTTGTCTGTCGCAGACACTCTTTTAGACCAACCTAGAGACTCTAGCACAATGACAGGCAAAAGGCTCATCTCAATATGAAAAACATTTCAGATTATATTGAAATTAGCTCAGGAGCCTATTCTTGCAGGGAATGTGCACTGTCCTCAGATTGTCCGCGTATGACAGACATTCAGGGTTAGGTGTGTTCAGACTGAAGACTCTTTTTAAAGGGCAGAAACTTATTTGGATCATGCATGAAAGTAGCATTTAACTTTCATCATCATCATAAGCAGTCCCTCGAAGACTTGCTTCCATTCTAAAAGTGAGTTCTCAGGTGACTGCACAGTCCAATACAGGAATTACAGTCTGTCACAGGTGGGGCAGACAGTGGTTGAAGGAAAAGGTGGGTGGGGAGTCTGGTTTGCAGCACGCTCCTTCCGCTGTCTGTGTTTTATTTCTGCATGCTCTCGGCGACAAGACTCGAGGCACTCAACGCCCTCACGGATGCTCTTCCTTCACTTTGGGCGGTCTTGGGCCAGGGATTCCCAGGTGTCGGTGGGGATGTTGCACTTTAACAAGGAGGCTTTGAGGGTGTCCTCTGCCCACCTGTGGCTCGCTTGCTGTGTAGGATTTCCAAGTAGAGCGCTTGCTTAGGGAGTCTCGTGTCAGGCATGCAGACAATGTGGCCTGCCCAATGGAGCTGGTCGAGTGTGGTCAGTGCTTCGATACTGTGGATGTTGGCCTGAGCAAGAACACGGACGTTGGTGCGTCTATCCTCCCAGTGGATTTGTAAGGGTCAATGAAGAGTCCTCCTCCATTTCAGCTGCCCCAAATGTTTGTCACCAGCCTCCGCCTGCTCCATGATGACATGCAAGCTGTGAACCTGACAAATGGATCCACCACAGACCCAATCCACGTCCAGACTGGGGTCAAGCAGGGTTGCGTCATTGCACCAACGCTCTCTTGATCTTCCTTGCTGCAATGCTCCATCCCACTCTCAACAAGCTACCCGCTGGAGTGGAACTAAACTATAGAACCAATGGGAACCTGTTCAACCTTTGCCGCCTTCATGATAGATCTAAGGTCGTCTCATCCTCTGTCATCAAACTTTAATTTTAGGTTTGTGACAACTGAATTAATCAACTTTTGTTTTTGTCTCTGTTAATTTGTTTTTAATTTGGTAGGTGTTTGTTCTAGATTTCTGTCGGCAATATTTATCATTATTATGATGAAAGTTTTGGAGAGGGCAATTCCAATGGGAATTCCTCTGCTTTTGTGTTATTTGGAGGAGGAGGAAGAAAACCCAGGAACACCTACCTGGAAACGTTCAAGGAAATCTGCCTTCGGAGGCTGTGCTTCGGGAGAAGGCTTTGCAGCTGGCTCCACCAGCTGCACTGCTGCAATGGCAAACTGCTCCTGCCAGCCTTCTGCCATATCAATTGTCATTTGAGGGGGATTGGATGGACCAGTTCTGGTTTCCCCCAAGAAACAGCCTCAGCATGTCCATAATCTGTGATCTACATAGGGCAGACATCAGGGCAATTAAGAGGGACTGTATACTGGCTCTCTCCATCTAATCCCCCAGGGCATTGAAGCTGGAAAATCATTCCAAAAACTGTGGATCAGGGAGAGCAATGTACTATGGTCACAGTCATTTATGATTTTGTTTAGTGTGGTTTCAGAGCTGTAGCATGGTTGGAAACCTGATCAGAGAGATTCAATCATGGAGTTGCGGAAAAAAATGGGCACAGATTTGAGAGGTAACAACATGTTCAAAGACTTTTGAGAGGAAAGGGAGCTTGGAGATGAGCATTAGTTTACAAGGACAGTGGGTTTCATGCAAATGGGGTGATCACAAAGGTTTTAAGAGAAGGGGATAATGTCTGAGGAGAGCGAACTGTTTACTGTTTACAGTGTCAGCTAGTACAGGAAGGGAAGCTGTGTGATCAACAGTTTAATAGGAATAGGGTTAAGGGCGAAGGAGATGGGTGTCATAGAGGAAATGAGCTTGGAAAGGGCCTGAGGGGAAAGAGCAGAGAAACTGGAGAAATACATAAGTTCAGGGCTAGGTGAGGGAGAACTCGGGGGAAGGTTTAGGAGTCAGGGTGTGAGGAAACTCTTTCTGGCAGGGATAATTTGCCAATCCAATTGGTATAGCAAACTATTAGCTCACTATGTCTTGGAAGACTTCCTCAGACTGTTACATTTTTTTTCACTTGTTCCCATATTTGTCAGCTGTTGCACAGAGCACTGACTCTATCTACTACCGCATGGAGTATCTTTGGGGAAGGTACTCAGCGGTCTCAGACATGGCAATGCTCCTTTCCTGCACTTCTGGCACAAGCAACTCCAAAGCAGCATTGAGAAAATGGGCATGCTCCATGACTTTGATCACCTATTTCCAGGTTTGTGCCAAACGAGGGTTAGGAAGCCCCTCTTTAATAGCAGTTGCAACCCTTAAGAGCTGCATTTTATTAACATAGGAACAGGAGTGGGCCATTCAGCTCCTTGAGCCTGTGCCACCATTCAATCAGATCATGATTGCACTGTATGTTAACCCATTTACCAGCCTTTTCTCCATATCTCTTGATACCCTTACCTAACAAAAATTAAGTGATCTCAGTCTTGAACATTTTAATTCACCACAGCCTTCTGGGGGAGAGAATTTTAGATTTCCACTACCCTTTGTGTGAAAAAGTGTTTCCTGAATTCACTCCGATATAGCCTAGTTCTAATCTTAAGATAATTGCATCTTGTTCGACATTCCCCCATCACATGAAATGGTTTCTCTGTATCTGCCCTATCAATTCCCTTTATCATTTTAAAAGCCTCAATTAGATTACTCCTCAACCTTCTAAAGTCAAGGAGATACAAACCAAGTTTATGCAACTTGTTCTCATAATGTAGCCCCTTTGCCCTGGTATTATCCTGGTGAATTTGTGCTGTACCCTCTACAAAGTCAATATATTGTTTTTTAGGGCTTAATGTCCAAAACTGAATGCAGGTAGAGTCTGACCAAGGCTCTGTACAGCATCACTTTCTTACATTTGTATTTCAATCCTTTTGAAATAAAGGCCAACATTCCATTAACCTTTTTGATTACTTTTTGTACCTGTGCACTAGCTTTTAGTGATTTATGTACATGGACACCCAAATCATAAGAACATAAGACATAGGAGCAGGAGTAGGCCATTTGGCTCCTCTATCCTGCTCTGCCATTCAATAAGATCATGGCTGGTCTGATCATGGACTCAGCTCTACTTCCCTGCCCACTCCCTATAACCCTTTACTCCCTTATTACTCAAAAATCTGACTATCTTTGCCTTAAATATATTCAATGACTCAGCCTCCACAGCTCTCTGAGGCAGAGAATTCCATAGATTTACAACCCTCTGAGAGAAGAAATTTCTCCTCGTCTCAGTTTTAAATGGGCGGCCCCTTATTCTAAGACTATGTCCTCTAGTTTTGGTTTCCCCTATGAGTGGAAGTATCCTCTCTGCATCCACCTTGTCAAGCCCCCTCATTATCTTATAAGTTTCAGTAAGATCATCTCTCATTCTTCTGAACTCCAATGTGTATAGGCTCAATCTACTCAACCTATCCTCATAAATCAACCCCCTCATCTCCAGAATCTACCTAGTGATCCTTCTCTGAACAGCCTCCAATGCAAGTATATCCTTCCTTAAATATGGAGACCAAAACTGTACCAATACCTTGTACAGTTGTAGGACTTCTCTGCTTTTATAGTCTATCCCCCTTGCTCTGAAGGCCATTTGCCTTCCTGATTACTTGCTGTACCTGCATACTAACTTTTTGTGTTTCCTGCACAAGGAGCTCCAGGTCTCTCTGTACTGCAGCACTTTGCAATTTTTCTCCATTTAAATTATAATTTTCTTTTCTATTATTTCTGCCAAAGTGGATAATCTCACATTTTCCCACATTATACTCCATCTGATAAATTTTTGACCATTCACTTAGTCTGTCCTGCTTTCCCACCCATCTTTGTAACATTAGCAAACTTGGCTACATTACATTCGGTCTCTTCATCCAAGTCATTAATATAATTTGTAATTAGTTGAGGACCCAGCACTGATCCCTGCAGCACCCCATTAGTCACTGTTTGTTAACCAGAAAATGACCCATTTATCCCGACTCTCTGTTTTCTGTTAGTTAACCAATCCTCTATCCACGCTAATATATTACCCCCAACCCCGTGAGCTTTTATCTTCTGCAGTAACCTCTTATGTGGCCCCTTATTGAATGCCTTCTGGAAATCCAAATACACCATATCCACTGGTTTCCCCCTTATCCAACTTGCTCGTTACGTCCTCAAATAACTCCAGCAAATTTGTCAAACATGTTTTCCCTTTGCTCACTTTGAAATCACTTTGCTTCTCCACACCTCCTGGTCTCAAACCATGAAGAAAATATTCCAATTTATCTTTCTCGGATCCAAAGTGGAGGACCTCACACTTCCCCATATTAAACTCTATCTGCCACAGTTTTGCCCACTCACTTAGTCTGCCTATGTCCCATTGTAACTTTCTACTTTCATCTACACAACTTACTGTATCTCCTAACTTAGTCTCATTTGAAAATTTGGATATCTAAGTCATTAATATACATGATGAAAAGCTGAGTCCCCACTACAGATATGCCAGCGGAACAAAACTTGTCACATCCTGCCTTTCAGAAAATGAACCCTTTATCCCTACTCTCTGTCTCCTACCTCCGAATCAATTACCAGCACGTCACAATTTTACATCCAATTCCATGCGCTCTCATTTTTGCTAATAATCTCTTGCTTAGAAGCTTATTAAATGCCTTTTGGAAGTCCATATAGCCAACATCCACATACACTTCCTATCCACCATGCTAGTGACCTCCTCAAAAAATAGATTAATCAGACCCGATCTACACCACTTTTTGTCCATTATAGCCCACCCTCGGAGTCACAGGGGCTGAAATTCACCCCCGCTGGAAAGGGGTCGCACCTACCATTTTTCTTGTGTTTTGGGCACCGCAATGGATGCGGCAGCCCATCTGTCAATAATGAGTTAAAATAGTGAGGTAATCCTGACACTTTATAAAGTGCGACCACACTCATTATTGACTTTTTAATACATCCCAACATCTGATTTGCTTTACCAGCTGCACCGTGCATTGTTGCAATACAGGTACTTCAATTTATTTTCAATCAGGATCCCCAGATCTCTTTCATTTTGAATGCACATTATTTTCTTTTCATTTAAATAATGGTGCCTTCCTGGATTCTGATGTGAAGCACTTTGAATTTCATCTGTCATCTGTCTGCCCAATTTAAAGTATATTCAAATCCTCCTTCACCTTATCCTGTTCAGCTTTGGAGTCTACCACCTTCATTAGCTTTGTATCATCTGCAAATTTCACCACTGGGCTTGTGACTCCTAGTTCTAGATCATTTATAAAGAGGTCCCAAAACAGACCCCTGTGGGACCCCAGTGGTAACATTCTCACATGCAGATGACAATCCCTGTTTCAGAGCATCTGGGTTCTATTGCTCAACCAATTACATATCATTGAAAAGCATAACACAGTTGCTCAATTTCAACAACAACAACAACTTGTATTTATATAGGGCCTTTAATGTAGTAAAACATCCCAAGGCCCATCATAGGAGTGTTATAAGACAAAACAAATAAATTTGACACCGAGCCACATAAGAAAAAATTACAGCAGAAGACCAAAACTTAGTCAAAGAGGTAGGTTTTAAGGATCGTCTTAAAGAAGGAAAGAGAGGTAGAGAGGCAGACAGGTTTAGGGAGGGAGTTCCAGAGCTTAGAGCCCAGGCAATTGAGGGCACAGTCACCAATGGTTGAGCAGTTATAATCAGGGCAGAATTTGAGGAGCGCAGATATCTCAGGGGGTTGTGAGGCATAAGGAGTTTACAGAGATAGGGAGGGACGAAGCCATGGAGGGATTTGTAAATGAGGATGAGAATTTTGAAATCGAGGCGTGCTTAACCGGGAGCCGATGTCGGTCAGTGAGCACAAGGGTGATGAGTGAGCGGGACTTGGTGTGAGTTTACGACACGGGCAGCCGAGTTTTGGATGACCTCAAGTTTACGTAGGGTAGAATGTGGGAGGCCAAGCAGGGAGTTGGAGTAGTCGAGTCTAGAGGTAACAAAGGCATGGATGAGGGTTTCAGCAGCAGATGAGCAGAGGCAGGGGCGGAGACATGCAATGTTACAGAGGTGGAAATAGACGGCTTTAGTTATACTGTGGATGTGTGGCCGGAAACTCATTTCAGGATCAAATGTAACACCAAGGTTGCGAACAGTCTGGTTCAGCCTCAGACAGATGCCGTGGAGAGGGGGATGGAGTTGGTGGCCAGGGAACGAAGTTTGTGGCCGGGACCAAAGACAATGACTTCGGTCTTCCCAATATTTAATTGGAGAAAATTTGTGCTCATCCAGGACTGGAGGTCAGACAAGCAGTCTGACAATTTAGACACCATGGAGAGGTCAAGCGAAGTGGTGGTGAGGTAGAGCTGGATGTCATCAGCACACATGTGGAAACTGACGGGGTGTTTTCAAATGATGTCGTCAAGGGGCAGCATACAGATGAGAAATATATTCACCATGGATGCATGGACACTTGGTTTGGATAACTTTTCCCATGTGTGCTGTAGAAGTTTCTCTTTCTCATTTCTGCAACTTCTTAAATGTTTGATTCCCCCAAATACAAAAATGTAAAGAAAACAAAAACTAAAATGAGCTTGAAAATGCGCTGAGATTACTCCATGGTCTGGAAATAGCATTGGTCGATGAATGTTAATATGTCAATAGGCTGCCTTGGCACTTTTATATGAGACTCTATATGGGACTGGAATTATATTGCATCTGGTGTGAAGTCAGACAAGTGTGAGGGCCTCCTGGAGATGTTATAATATAGACATGAAGCTCTCCAGAAAAAATCTAGAATATGAACATTGCTTGAAGCACCTGTTCTTCTCTGAACTCCACGGGGTAGATTTATACAACCACTTTAACATAAATATGAAATGGTTTCAGGCGCACAACAGTGCAAAATGGTGCTAAAGAGCAAATTTTCCAATGCAAGGCTCCGTATGCAATAACGAATAGGTCACAGCACTAAAGTGCTGATTCTTCAACTCACACTCCCATCTAGTGAGACAAAATTTGCAAGTTTTATATTTATAGCCGGGACATCAAATCTGGATCTGACTCCACAGCTCACTGAAGCCAAGTAGCATGACAACATCTCCAGGAGGCCACCTTATGCCGTTTGGTGTTGGGAAAAGAGGCAGTATAACTTCAATACATTGTGAAGCTACATTTTTAAAACTTACCTTTCAACATTAAGGGAAAGTGTGTTTTCTTACCAGCAGCCCTGTATCATTAAAATCTATTCACTCCTGAAGTGAAGCACTAAGCATACATTCTTTGCCAGTAACCTTGGATCTGTCCCTGTGATTACATTCCACAGGTACTGGCCAGTGATTGGCTGCTCCAATGACTGCAGCTGTGCACATATAAATGTCACCTGTATTAACTAGCATTGTTGAATGTGACTGAGAACATTCTCCATATGCCAAAATTAGAGCCTAGCTGGAGAAGATCTGTGATTGGAACTCTTGCTGAGGTTGGGTCCACACAAGAACAGCATCACCTTTTCTAGATATTTCTACAAAATTATTTTCTGATTTGTTATTCACCTACTGTTCATTTATATGAAATGTGTTGTGTCCTCTGACATCACAGAGTGAGATGTCCTGCTTCAAATTGGCAAAAGCCTACAATTGTTAATACGCAATCTTTTGTTGCCAACGCATAACATGTTGTCAGGCTAGGGGATGATTCAGCCGCAATCTAGAAAGTAGGAGACACTAACATCATAGTCAGTTGTCTACAACACTAACCTGAGCTAACATATGGCCTTTAATGTCACACCGGGGGTAAACACATATACTGCATTCCCAAAGATAATTAATTAGGTCACAGGTGAAATTAACCCTGCTCTTAAACTAAGGACCCAGGATGCCATCAGCATGCTCTAATGAAGGACCATACATGATTCAAATCTAATCTAAAGAGCTGACACCTAGTTCTTGGATGTAACACTGAATCGGCCTTGATAAGATGTCAAAACCTCGTCTGCAGCAAGAGTTAGGATGGAGCAAGATGATGTGGGCTGTGAACTGCAGATTTAAGTAGCAGGAAAGGACAGTACATAATTAAGTCTGCTCTAACTGGTTGATCACTTTATTGGGCTATTAAAGGCAGGTGGCTTTGTCTGCTTATTTAAACCACAATAAAAAAAATTGAAGATAAATGAAGGTCACAGGGGCAGATGCACAGTCTGTCTTCCTTCACCTCTGCTACTGAATTAATTTGAAGCATTGTACTTACTCATCACCATCAACATAGTTCCAGATGGCCAACCAGCCCATGTCAGCCCAATTACCAGTCCATTGACTCTCTCATTTGACTTAGCAGCAATTTCACACCCAACAACGGCCCCTTGATTTACTGTATATAACTGTACTCAAACTGCAATAAAACTCTTGTGGGTTGAAGCGGTTCCTGTTGAAGGAATCACAAGATGTAAAAATTGGAGAAATGGCCAACGGAGAATTTGTCCATGTTAATGCTTTTCTGAAATGCCTTGCTTTTGGCAACAGTCTTGATGAACAGTAACAACCCGCATTCAGAAAGTTAAATGTTGCTTGTCACAGTTTTGTTAAAGGAAGCCGCGAAATTTTGGACTTCCTGTGTGAATGGTTTATAGGACAAATTAGAAATACTATTGAACCAGCAGAAGGAGCCCAAACAATCAGCACATCGGTTACAGAATTTTATATTACAGTGGAACTTTGTAGACCACAGCATTGGTGTAGAGGTCACTTTTGCCACTGTAGAGGGAAGGAGGATGGGGAGAGAGCAGTCTGGGTGTGCAAAGGGCACGAGAAACAATGAATCCCCTCAGTTGGGTAGCTGGGCCTTGATATGTATGGTACTTGCATATTGTTAACTGAATAATAGATGGCCCCTGATAGAACGAGGAAGAAATCTTACATTTATATAGCGTCTTTCAACAACAACAACTTGTATTTATATAGTGCCTTTAATGTAATGAAACGTCCCAAGGCGCTTCACAGGAGTATTATGAGACAAAAAATTTGACACAGAGCCACATAAGGAGAAATTAGGGCAGGTGACCAAAAGCTTGGTCAAAGAGGTAGGTTTTAAGGAGTGTCTTGAAGGAGGAGAGCTAGAGAGGCAAAGAGGTTTGGGCAGGGAATTCCAGAGCTTAAGGCCGAGGCAACAGAAGGCAAGGCCACCAATTATTGAGCGATTATAATCAGAGATGCTCAAGAGGGTTGAATTAGAGGAGCACAGACATCTCGGGGAGTTGTGGGGCTGGAGGAGATTACAGAGATAGGGAGGGGCAAGGCCATGGATGGATTTGAAAACAAGGATGAGAATTTGGAAATCGAGGTGTTGTTTAACCGGGAGCTAATGCAGGTCAGCAAGCACAGGGGTGAATTGGTGCAGGACTTGGTGCGAGTTAGGATACGGGCAGCCGATTTTGGATCAGCTCTAGTTTACGTAGGGTAGAATGTGGGAGGCCAGCCAGGAGTGCATTGGAATAGTCAAGTCTAGAGGTAACAAAGACATGGATGAGGGCTTCAGCAGCGGATGAGCTGAGGCAAGAACATAAGAAAATAAGAACTAGGAGCTGGAGTAGGTCAAACGACCCCTTGAGCCTGCTCTGCCATTTAATAAGGTCATGGCTGATCCGATCATGGACTCAGATCGACTTCCCTGCCTGCTCCCCATAACGCTTTATTCCCTTATCAGTTAAGAAACTGTCAATCTCTGTCTTAAATTTATTCAATGACCCAGCTTCCACAGCTCTCTGAGGCAGCGAATTCCACAGATTTATAACCCTCTGAGAGAAGAAATTCCTCCTCATCTCAGTTTTAAATGGGCAGCCACATATTAAAGATTCTGCCCTCTAGTTCTAGTCTCGCCAATCAGTGGAAACATCCTCTCTGCATTTACCTTGTAAAGCCCCCTCATAATCTTATACGTTTCGATAAGATCACCTCTCATTCTTCTGAATTCTAATGAGTAGAGGCCCAACCTACTCAACCTTTCCTCAGAGGTCAATCCCCTCATCTCCAGAATCAACCTAGTGAACCTTCTCTGAACTGCCTCCAAAGCAAGTACATCCTTTCTTAAATATGGAAACCAAAACTGCACGCAGTATTCCAGGTGTGGCCTCACTAATACCCTGTATAACTGTTTTTATACTCCATCTCCTTTGCAATAAAGGCCAAGATTCCATTGGCCTTCCTGATCACTTGCTGTACCTGCATACTAACCTTTTGTGTTTCATGCACAAGTACCCCCAGGTCCCGCTGTACTGCAACACTTTGCAATTTTCTCCATTTAAATAATAACTTGCTCCTCGATTTTTTTTCTGCTAAAGTGCATAACCTCATACTTTCCAACATTATACTCCATCTGCCAAATTTTTGCCCACTCATCTAGCCTGTCTATGTCCTTTTGCAGGTTTTTTGTATCCTTACACGTTGCTTTGTATCATCAGCAAACTTAGCTACGTTACACTCGGTCCTTTCATCCAAGTCGTTAATATAGATTGTAAATAATTGGGTTCCCAGCAGTGATCCTTGCAGTACCCCACTAGTTACTGATTGCCAACCAGAGAATGAACCATTTATCCAGACTCTGTTTTCTGTTAGTTAGCCAATCCTCTATCCATGCTAATATATTACCCTCAACCCCGTGAACTTTTATCTTGTGCAGTAACCTTTTATGTGGCACCTTGTCAAATGCCTTCTGGAAGTCCAAATACATCACATCCACTGGTTCCCCTTTATCCACCCTGTTCGTTACATCCTCAAAGAATTCCAGCAAATTTGTCAAACATGACTTCCCCTTCATAAATCCATGCTGACTCTGCCTGACTGAATTATGCTTTTCCAAATGTCCTGCTACTGCTTATTTAATAATGGACTCCAACATTTTCCCAACCATAAATGTTAGGCTAACTGATCTATAGTTTCCTGCTTTTTGTCTGCCTCCCTTTTTAAATAGGGGCATTATATTTGCAGTTTTCCAATCTGCTGGGATCTCCCCAGAATCCAGGGAATTTTGGTAAATTACAATAAATGCATCCACTATCCCTGCCACTACTTCTCTTAAGATCCTAAGATGCAAGCCATCAGTTTGAGGGATTTATTCGCCTTTAGTCCCATTACTTACTGAGTACCACCTCCTTAGTGATTGTGATTGTGTTAAGTTCCTCCCCACCCATAGCCCCATGGAGTTGATGGGATATTTTTAGTGTCCTCTACTGTAAAGTCTGATACAAAATATTTGTTCAGAGGCGGAGATGGGCACTGTTATGGAGGTGGAAATAGGCAGTCTCACTTACGTTGCGGATATGTGGTTAAAAACTAATTTCAGGGTCAAATATGACACCAAGGTTGCGAACAGTGTGGTTCAGCCTCAGACATGAGTTGAGGAGAGGGATGGCGTCAGTGTCTAGGAAACGGAGTTTATGCCGGGGACCGAAAACAATGGCTTTGGTCTTCCCAATATTCAAGTGGAGAACATTTCTGTTCATCCAGAACTGGAAGTCGGACAAGCAGTCTGACAATTTAGAGACATTGAGGGATTGAGAGAAGTGGTAGTGAGCTAGAGCTGGGTGTCATTAGCGTACATGTGGAAACTGATGATGTTGCCAAGGGGTAACATGTAGATGAGAAATAGGAGGGGGCCAAGGATAGATTCTTGGGGGACACAAGGATGTCCCAAAGCATTTTACAGCCAATGAAATACTTTTGATGTCACTGTGTTAATGGCGGCAGTAAGCACATTATGGCAATTATACTCCAAGGTCTTCTCTTGTACTGCTTTGTTATTCTTTGAAGGAATATTCTTGAGGGTCTGTAAATAAAAGCAGCTGGTTATTACCACACCAATATGAGTGTTTATTTGTACTTAACAGGCCCGATAGAAGGGCAGTACTCAAGGAACCTCAGGTTCTAACGTTGGGGATGACTGACCTGCTACTGCATGATCCAACAGCCCCAGGCACAGTGAGAGTGATCCTGATACCCAGCATCAGTGAGAAGTATGTCCTATGCTGCACTCTCTATAGACTGTATACCTTCTGAGGCTCCCAGTACTACATGTGCAAAACTGCAGAATGACACAAAATCATAGCTGATATGAGAGATAACTGAATGTACCTGAGCTACTCCACACACACCTCTGTTGGACCTCATCTCCTCATAAAGCCCATTGGTCTCTGTTAGCACAGAGCAATAGATGTCAGTGAGGTTTCTTAAGGTTTCCCTCAGGCTTGGGTGTATTTGCTCTCCATGTGAGTTATTTTAACTCTCCCACCCGGGTGTGTGGGTAGTTCAAGTCTTCCAGGTTACTTACTTGGGTACGGTGCAGATTCACCAGAATGATATTGAGGCTCAAAGGGGTAAATTATGAGGACAGGTTGCATAAACAGTGTGTATTCCCTTGAGTTGAGAAGGTTGAGGGGTGATCTAATTGAGTATTTACATAGAAACATAGAAAATAGGTGCAGGAGTAGGCCATTCGGCCCTTCAAGCCTGCACCACCATTCAATATGATCATGGCTAATCATGCAACTTCAGTACTCCATTCCTGCTTTCTCTCCCTCCTTGATCCCTTTAGCCGTAAGGGCCACATCTAACTCCCTTTTGAATATATCTAACGAACTAGCCTCAACAACTTTCTGTGGTAGAGTATTCCACAGGTTCACAATTCTCTGAGTGAAGAAGTTTCTCCTCATCTCGGTCCTAAATGGCTTACCCCTTATCCTTAGACTGTGACCCCTGGTTCTGGACTTCCCCAACATCAGGAACATTCTTCCTGCATCTAACCTGTCCAATCCCATCAGAATTTTATATGTTTCTATGAGGTCCCCTCTCATTCTTCTAAATTCCAGTGACTATAAGCCTAGTCGATCCAGTCTTTCTTCATATGTCAGTCCTGCCATCCCGGGAATCAGTCTGGTAAACCTTCGCTGCACTCTCTCAAAAGCAAGAATGTGCTTCGTCACATTAGGAGACAAAAACTGTATACAATATTCAAGCTGTGGCCTCACCAAGGCCCTGTACAACTGCAGTAAAACCTCCCTGCTCCTATACTCAAATCCCCTAGCTATGAAGGCCAACATGCCATTTGTCTTCTTCACCGCCTGCTGTAGCTGCATGCCAACTTTCAATGACTGATGTACCATGACACCCAGGTCTCATTGCACCTCCCCTTTTCCTAATCTGTCACTATTCAGATAATATTCTGTCTTCCTGTTTTTGCCACCAATGTGGATAACCTCACATTTATCCACATTATACTGCATCTGCCATGCATTTGCCCACTCACCTAACCTGTCCAAGTCACCCTGCAGCCTCTTAGCATCCTCCTCACAGCTCACACTGCCACTCTGCAAACTTGGAGATATTACATTAATTTCCTTTGTCCAAATCATTAATGTATATTGTAAATAGCTGGGGTCCCAACTGAATCTTGCGTTACCCCACTAGTCACTGCCTGCCATTCTGAAAAGGACCCGCTTATTCCTACTCTTTGCTTCCTGTCTGCCAACTAGTTCTCTATTCACGTCAATGCATTACTCCCAATGCCATGTACTTTAATTTTGCACAATAATCTATTGTGTGGGACCTTGTCAAAAGCCTTTGAAAGCCCAAATACACCACATCCACTGGTTCTCACTTGTCCACTCTACTAGTTACATCCTCAAAAAATTCTAGAAGATTTGTCAAGCATGATTTCCCTTTCATAAATCCATGCTGACTTGGACTGATCCAGTCACTGCTTTCCAAACGTGCTGCTATTTCATCTTTAATAATTGATTTCAACATTTCCCTCACTACCAATATCAGGCTAGCCGGTCTATAATGCCCTGTTTTCTCTCTCCCTCCTTTTTTAAAAAGTGGGGTTACATTAGCTACCCTCCAATCCATAGGAACTGATCCAAAGTCTATAGAATGTTGGAAAATGATCACCAATGCATCCACTATTTCTAGGGCCACTTCTTTAAGTACTCTGGGATGCAGACTATCAGGCCCTGGGGATTTATCAGCCTTCAATCCCATCAATTTCCCTAACACAATTTCCTGACTAATAAGGATTTTCTTCAGTTCCTCTTTCTCGCTAGAACCTAGTATTTCTGGAAGGTTTTTTCTGTCTTCCTCAGTGAAGACAGAACCAAAGTATTTTTTCAATTGGTCTGCCATTTCTTTGTTCCACATTATAAATTAATCTGATTCTGACTGCAAGAGACCTACATTTGTCTTCACTAATCTTTTTCTCTTCACATATCTATAGAAGCTTTTGCAGTCAGTTTTTATGTTCCCTGCAAGCTTACTCTTATACTCTATTTTTCCCCTCCTAATTAAAATAAAATTTAAAATGAAAAAAGGGCTCGATAGGATCGAAACAGAGATACTATTTCTTCTGGTATGGACATCCAGAAAAAGGGGGCATAATCTTAAAATTAGAGCCAGGCCATTTTGGAGTGAGATCATGAACCTCATTTTCACACAAAGGGTAGTAGAAATCAGGATTTCACTCCACCGAAAGACTATATCTGCTGGGACAATTGAAACTTTCAAGACTGAGATCAGCCATGATCTGATCTTCTTCTGTTGTTTGGTAGTAGCAAAGCAAATCAAACGTCAATATTCAAGTTGGATATCCAGGCTAAAGCTTCCGGTGTAATAGCATGGATATCCAGTTCTGACAAAAGGTCATCGACCCGAAATGTTAACTCTGTTTCTCTCTCCACAGATGCTGCCTGACCTGCTGAGATTTCCAGCATTTTCCACACTTTTATTCGAGATTCCAGCATCCGCAGTATTTTGCTTTTGTATTAGCGTGGATATCTTGTAGGCTGCCTGCAAATTTCCTCTGAGGGCAGTGCTCAGTGATGTGCTCCGGGGTCTGATTAGGAGCTCTGCAGTCACAAGATGGGGATGCGTTAATCTTCCACCTATGGAGAAGATGGCAGCATCTACCATGACCACTTCTGAGGCGGTTGATCATTTTCCACTGTTTACGAGGAAGGTTTGATCTTACAGGTTGTACTGTGGGGACCTCTATAAGGAATCCATTCTGTATGTCACAATTCTTTCAAGCATTTCGTCATCAGACATCAAGGCTGAAGGGAGATCGCTGAAGGGCTTTGGCGATGGTCCAAAATGGCCTTCTAGATTTGAGACGGTTTGGTGGTAGGTTGTTCAAGTTGGCCTGGATCGGCATGTCTTTGCTGGTGTAGCGGTTGTATTCCCTGGAGACTGTATATTCACAGCATAGATGTGGTGAGATGCTTGCAAGCACGGGGAGCCACGGTGTTGGTGTTGATAAAAGCGTACCGGTGATAATTCTTATTGTGTTCCTAACACAGATGAGACTGCGCACAGGGAGGTTAAAGTAACAGTGACCTCAGTCTTTATTAAGACACTCCAGAGTGAGGAACAGGCCTTAGGGGCCGGCTTATATACAGTGCTCCCAAGGGATCCCAGCATCCCTTGGGACTTAAGGGGATGCGCTCCCTGGTGGCGGAACATGGGAGTGCATGCTTTACAGATACACAACATCACTCCCCCCCAAAGTCAAAGTGAAAACTATTTACAAGGTGAGGCGGTCAGGATCTTTTCTTTCCCTGCTGGACCGCCTCGGTACAAATGTCTGTTCTGGTGTGTTGGCTGTGCCCTTGCTGGGCTGGCGTGTTGTTGGCCCTGCAGGGCCGCTGGGTGAGCCTGGCCTTGCTGGGCTGTTGGACGTGATGGGTTCGATTTCCTGGTCCGGCGTGGTGTCGTTGATCCTTTGGGTGTGTGTTGTGGGCTCGAAAAAGGTGGTGTCTGCTGTGGGTTGTTCAGAGCAGTCTGTGAACCGCAGCCTCGTTTGGTCCAGGTGCTTTCTGCAAATTTGTCCATTGTCTAGTTTGACGACAAACACCCTACTCCCTTCTTTAGCTATCACCGTGCCTGCGATCTACTTGGGACCATGTCCATAGTTTAGCACATACAGGGTAATTCAGATCAATTTCCTGTGACACAGTGGCACGACCATCGTTTACATTTTGTTGCTGCCACCGGCTCTCTACCTGATCATGCAGGTTGGGGTGAATCAGCGAGAGTCTGGTTTTAATGAGTAGCTCAGCCGGGGGCACCCCTGTGAGCGAGTGGGGCCTCGTGCGGTAGCTGAGCAGTACTCAGGACAGGCAGGTTTGGAGTGAGCCTTCTGTGACTCGTTTAAGGCTCTGTTTGATTGTTTGTACTGCCCGCTGGTGGGCCGTGACAGGTGATTTATCATTTTCAAACGCTTTCATGACCATCAACAAGTCTGCGGGCTGCGCCATCATCAACAAGTTTGCAGGCTGCGCCATTTCCACCCTCCATGGTGGGCAATGGTAGACAACTGAGAGCATCTGCACAATTCTCAGTGCCTGGCCTGTGGCAATTATACGCTGATAGCGCGAGTGCCCACCTTTGTATGCGAACTGAGGCATTGGTACTTATCCCCTTATTTTCAGCGAACAGGAATATGAGGGGCTTGTGATCAGTTTCCAGCTCATATTTGAGGCCAAACAGGTACTAATACATTTTCTTTACTCCGAACACACACGCTAATGTCTC
The DNA here is from genome assembly GCF_044704955.1 of Pristiophorus japonicus. NCBI lineage: Eukaryota > Metazoa > Chordata > Chondrichthyes > Pristiophoridae > Pristiophorus > Pristiophorus japonicus. Next base: position 66,630,668 of record NC_091977.1, on the reverse strand, counting down.
TTTCTCAATGATGCTGTAAGCCCTCTCGGCCTTAGACAAGCTCATGGAGGCATAGGCGACAGGTTGCAACTTCCCCACAACGTTACCTTGTTGTAATACACACCCGACTCCGTACGACGACGCATCACATGCTCGCACAAGTCTTTTACACAGGTTATACAATACAAGCAGCTTGTTGGAGCATAAAATGTTTCTGGCTTTCTCAAAAGCAATTACGGTTTTTCCCCATACCCAGTTCTCACCTTTGCGCAATAACACATGTAGGGTCTCTAAGAGGGTGCTCAACCCCGGTAGGAAGTTACCAAAATAGTTGAGGAGCCCCAGGAATGACCGCAGCTCCGTGACGTTCTGTGGCCTGGGCGCATTCCTGATAGCCTCTGTCTTGGCGTCTGTGGGCTGAATGCCGTCCGCCGCGATCTTTCTCCTCAAAAACTCCACTTCTGTTGCCATGAAGACTTATTTCGACCTCTTCAGCCGCAACCCTACGCGATCCAGTCGCTGGAGGACATCCTCCAGGTTTTGTAGGTGCTCGACGGTGTCCCGACCCGTGACCAATCTGTCGTTCTGAAAAACCACCGTGTGTAGTACCGACTTGAGTAGGCTCTCCATGTTTCTCTGGAAGATCGCTGCAGCCAACCGACTTCCAAACGGGCATCTGTTGTAGATGAAGACTCCTCCAGCTCTTGCGTCATGTAGGCCGAAGTCAGGTCGAGCTTGGTGAACGTCTTGCCTCCTGCCAGCGTCACAAATAGGTCGTCTGCCTTAGGTAGCGGGTATTGGACCTGTCGCGAGAAACGATTAATAGTTACTTTATAATACTGACCGTGCCATCACTTTTGAGTACTGGAACAATCGGGCTAGCCCACTTGCTGAGTTCCACTGGGGTGATGATGCCCTCGCGTTGCAGCCTGTCCAGCTCGATTTCCACTCTCTCCCTCATCATGTGAGGTACCGCTCGCGCCTTGTGGTGAATGGGTCGTGCCTCTGGGACCAAGTGGATCCACACCTTCGCCCCGGAAAAGTTTCCAATGCCTGGCTCAAAAAGGGAAGGAAATTTGTTAAGAACCTGGGTACATGAGGCCTCATCGACATGTGATAGCGCTCGGATGTCATCCCAGTTCCAGCGGATTTTGCCCAGCCAACTCCTTCCAAGCAGTATGGGGCCATCGCCCGGGACAATCCAGAGTGGCAGTTTGTGCACTGTGCCCTCGTAGGTGACCTTGACCATGGCGCTGCCCAGGACAGTGATAAGCTCTTTGGTGTACGTTCTCAGTTTTGTGTGGATGGGGCTCAGGGCTGTCTTGTTGCACCACAGTCTCTCAAACATTTTTTTACTCATGATGGATTGGCTAGCACCAGTGTCCAGTTCCATGGCTACGGGTAAGCCATTCAATTTTACGTTTAGCATTATAGGTGGACATTTCATCAAAAATGTGTGCACCTCGTGTACTTCAGCATCTGCCTCTTCTCTCTGAGGCTCGAAATTGCTTTGATCCACCATGGGCCGATCTTCCTTTGCCACGTGGTGGTTAGCTGGTTTTGCAGAGCTTGTGGCTCATTTGTAAGCTCGTTAGAGGTGCCCCATTGTTCCACAGCTCTTGCAAACATACCCTTTAAAGCTGCATGAATAGGCTGAATGGAAGCCTCCACAATGCCAACAAGGTGTGAATTGCCTTGCATTCATCCTTTGTTGGGGACTCCGAGTCATCTGGGTCACCTGAGGCCTGCTGGCAGTTGCAGACTCGTGGTTTCTGCCCTGTACATTTCTGCTCGCAAACACAGTTCCAGTTAATTTATGAACAATGCTAGCACTTATGTGCTGAGAGATGTGTTTGGTGTTATCACTGGTGGACATAAACACCTGTGCTATCGCAATGGCCTTACTGAGGGTCGGTGTCTCTACAGTCAAAAGTTTTCGTAGGATGGTCTCGTGGCCAATGCCCAGTACAAAAAAGTCTCTGAGCATTTGCTCCAGGTAGCCATCAAACTCACATTGTCCTGCAAGTCGCCTTAGCTCGGCGACGTAGCTCACCACTTCCTGACCTTCAGATCGCTGGCACGTGTAGAACCGATACCTCGCCATCAGCACGCTCCCCCTCAGGTTAAGATGCTCTTGAACCAGTGTACACAGCTCCTCATACGACTTACCTGTGAGTTTCACCGGAGCCAGAAGATTCTTCATGAGGCTGTAGGTCGGTGCCCCGCAGACCACGAGGAGGACCACTCTCCTTTTTGCAGCGCTTCCTTCTCCGTCCAGCTCATTGGCTATTAAGTACTGGTCTAGCCATTCGACATAGGCTTCCCAGTCCTCACCCTCCGAGAACATCTCCAGGATGCCCACAGTTTGCTGCATCTTTGCGTTGGATTTGTATTCTCGTCGCCAGTTATTGTGTTCCTAACACAAATGAGGCTGCACACAGGGAGGTTAAAGTAACAGTGACCTCAGTCTTTAATAAGACACTCCAGAGTGAGGAACAGGCCTTAGGGGCCGGCTTATATATAGTGCTCCCAAGGGATGCTGGGATCCCTTGGGACTTCAGGGGATGAGTTCCCTGGTGGCGGAACATGGGAGTGCATGCTTTACAGATACACAACATTTTCTTTACTTTCCCAATGGGGCTAGGACACCGGGATTGCTGCTATATGGAAAGCTTATGCAGCCGCTGGTCTGGGCTTCTCCCCTCCCTTCCCGAATGTGAGACCCCCATGAGATGGTTCCGGAAGCCGATTCCTAAACCTACCTGTGTCGGTAGGCAGCCCCTGGGCTGTGGGATTTAAATGAGGCCCGGGAGCTAAAATATCCTGGTATTCATTTCTGGAGCAGCAGATGAGTTTCCAAGTCCCCTCTCTAACCACCCACCTAAAACCTGCCTGGATTTAAAATCAGGGCCCATGTGTTAATGCTGACCTTCATAGGGGCAGTTCTGGTTGCAGCAGAGTAAGGATTCATGAGAGATGCTTCAACTCTCTGCATAACTGAGGCCTGCATTGCAGATGCTACTACAGTGGCAAACTGCAGTGCGACCAGCTGTTCCTGCAAGGTATTGGGTGCTGGACTCCCCCACACCACACTCCAATGTGTTGTGTTAGGATTTAAAGAAACTCCAGCAGAGGCTGTTCCTATTGCACCTTCCTCTGCTTGAAAGCTGACTAAGTAACATCTGCACCCCAATGTGTCTCAGCACTGCTCCTGTAACATTGGCCTCCTTGCGTCTTATGGGATTACCCTTATGGGATAAACGAACGCCTCATGACCCTTCGGCTCACTCTAACCCGGAACCAATATGCTATGGTCATCAGTGCATACGCCCCAACCCTAGTAGCTATGGACGAGGCCAAACAGGAATTTTACTCCAGCCTTGAATAATCCCTGTCTCGAGTCCCAACGGGCGACAAGCTGATTCTCCTTAGCAAATTTAATGCCAGAGTTGGAAAGGACACAGACCTGTGGAAAGATGTGATTGGCAGGGAAGGGGTAGGAAAAACCAACTCCAATGGTATCATCCTCCTCGTGTCGAATGTGAACTTGTCTTAACCAAAACCTTGTTTCATCAGGAAGACAAGTACAAGGCCTCATGGCAACACCTTTGTTCCAGGTACTGGCATCTGCTAGATTACATCATCGTCTGAGCGAGGGACTGCAAGGATGTCCGCATCACTCGTGCCATGACAGGAGCTGACGACTGCTGGACAGATCACCGCCTAATGCATTCTGTCATCTCCATTAACGAAGCCTCAAAACAGCAATGGCAATGAAATGCTGCCGTAGAAAAATCACGCTGAAGCACTCAAAGACCCTGCAAAGAAACCCCAATTCAGCCAACGTCTCACAGCCAACCTGACAACTGCCAATGAACCGGAGCCGCAGAGTGTCCACAGTGCCTGGTCTGTCCTCAAGTCCACCATAATTAGCATCTGTGAAGAGAATCTTGGTTACTCTACCAGAAAACATCAAGACTGGTTCGATGAGAATGGCCAGGAGATCCAGGAGCTAATAAACCGCAAATGCAAGGCATTTTTGAATTGGAAATAAAACCACAACTCGAGTGAAAGAAAGCAGACCTACAGACAAATGTAGGTCCAACAAAAAACTCGTGACCTAAAGAACAATAGGTGGGTGGAAAAAGTGCAGGAGATCCAGCAACTAGCCAACAATCACGTCATGCGTGGATTTTTTAGCACAGTCAAGACCACCTACGGCCCAAGCACTCAAGGTCTTTCCACTGAGAGCCAAGAAGGAGAGGTGCTCATCAAGGACAGAGAGGCAGTCAGTGCCCACTGGAAGGAGCACTTCAAGGATCTCCTCAAACAAAACTCTGTCTTTGACGTGAGTGTCCTTGACTCCATCCAATAGCATGCCACCATCTCAGCACAACCCCAGCCCGGCATGAGGTTGAAAAGGCCATCTGACAACTGAAAAACAACAAGACTTCAGGAGCAAATGGACTCCCCGCCGAAGTACAAAAGCACGGTGGAGAAGTAATCTTGGAGCGAATCCGTGAACTAATTTCTCTTATCTGGAAGGAGAAGAGCATGCCAGAGGATTTCAGAGACGCCGTAATCGTGACCAGCTTCAAGAAAGGTGACAAGTGCGATTGTGGTAATTACAGAGGAATTTCCCTGCTGTCTTCCACAGGGAAAACCATCGCAAGAATCCTCCTCAACCATCTCCTCCCAGTGGCTGAAGAGCTCCCCCCGGAGTCGCAATGCGGATTCCGCCCACTAAGGGGCACAACGGACATGATTTTCACCAGGTGACAAATCCCCTGGGAGGACAGGCGCACCAACATTAACGTCCTCGACCAGGCCAACATCCCCAGCATTGAAGCACTGACCACACTTGATCAGCTCCGCTGGGCAGGCCACATTGTTCGCATGCCAGACACGAGACTCCCAAAGCAAGCGCTCTACTCAGAACTCCTTCACAGCAAACGAGCCAAAGGTGGGCAGAGGAGACGTTACAGGGACACCCTGAAAGCCTCCCTGAAAAAGTACAACATCCCCACTGACACCTGGGAGCCCCTGGCCAAAGACCACCCTGAGTGGAGGAAGTGCATCCGGGAGGGCGCTGAGCACCTTGAGTCTCATCGCCGAGAGCATGCAGAAATCAAGTGCAGACAATGGAAAGAGTGTGTGGCAGACCAGTCCCACCCACCCCTTCCCTCAATGACTATCTGTCCCACCTGTGACAGGGACTGTGGTTCTCGTATTGGACTGTTCAGCCACCTAAGGACTCATTTTTAAGAGTGGAAACAAGTCTTCCTCGATTCCGGGGGACTGCCTATGATGATGATTAACCGAGGATTCCTCTCTGCTGTGGTTGGCAGTGCCCTCAACCGTATCCATCACATTTCACGCATTTCTGCTCTCACCCCTTCCCCTCCCTCCCAGCACCAGGATCGGGTTCCCCTTGTCCTCACTTTCCACTCCACCATCCTCCACATTCAACGGATTATCCATCGCAATTTACACCACCCACCACCAAACACACCTTCCTTCTCTGTCCTAGACTTCCTACACTGTTCTAATTAAGCTCAATGGAAGCTCGAGGAACAGCACCTCATCTGAACTCAACAGTGAATTCAATAATTTCAGATCATAACCACTGCTCCTATTTTGTTAAGGACAGCAGCTGTTGGTAATGATTCTGCTGTTGTCATTTACCGATCCTCTAAACCCAGCTTTTGTTTCTTTTCTTGTCCCATTACCACCCCCTGTTGCCTTGCACTATCATCACTTTGTCATTTAATCACTCTTGCCTTCCACCTTATCACAGACCTTCCCTTCTGTTCTCCCGCCTCACTACCCCCCACTTCCCAACATGACCTGTTTCTGCACTTGCTTAAAACCTGTTACATCTCTAACTTTTTCCAGTTCCGATGAAAGGTCATCGACTGAAACGTGAACACTGTTTCTCTATCCACAGATGCTGCCTGACCTGCTGAGTATTTTGCTTTTGTAGACAGATAGATGAGAAAAACAAAAAGATAAGTAGTTAATTAATGTCTCTTTATACATCAAAAATGTTGAGTTCCAGCATGAGAAATAAGAAAATGCTAATAAAATCAATTATACTAATCATATAATATTTCTAAATGTAAACGAGAAACTCAATGAATGCAAATTCTGTCTTTATGAAATATGGATGGGTCTGTTCACATTAGTGAATTGTTCAAATTCAGCCAGATTAATTTGTGTCAATGTGGCTTATTTGCAAACCAATTGCTCCTTTAGCTAAAACAGCATGGACTGTGAACCAGAATAATCCTGTTTGAACACCTGTTACCCAGGAATGTTCATAGTACTAGAATGGTTTATCAATCCTCAACTGAAGACACAAACTGGCAATCTGGTCAAGTGTTCCTGTCACAGCATTTGCTACCAGCCAATTGCCTGAATAAAGCATTCCATGCCGATGACACTTCTCTGCGGTACTAGTTACTCAAGTGGTCAACCCCTCTTAAAATAAAACATAAATAACCTGATAAAGCACAAATTAGTATTTGAAAAAGATTGTACATTATTTTCTTGTTAAGCTGCATCATCCTGCTATATGATAAGACACAGCTGCAGCTGTGAGTAAGAGTGACAGTGATACAAATCTAAATAGCGGAACCTCAAACAGGAAAGTTCAATGCAGAAAACAAAACAGGAAGAATGGACTAAATAGCATATGGTCAAAAGTAAGCTATTGGTTCTGGTACTAGACTAGCAACCCAGAGATTGAGGGGGCAGGGTGCTATCGGAGGCGCTCCGTGTTGAGGTAGGGGCGCTTGCGGGGCAGTAGTGCGCCACGCTCCGGAGCCCAGCACCCGCCAGCAACATGCGGCAGAACGCCCCTCCCTTTCAATTAAAGGGGGGGGTCGCCGTGCGCTCTGCAGTCCCTTTGGCGGCCGCCACTGGGCCACCAGGGACACCCTCGACCGTGCCAACAGCCTGGCACCCATAACAGAGTGCCAGCTGCAGAATGGTGGCCCGGTCGAGGAGAGGGCCACAATTGTTGGGATGACAGAAACATATGGCGGCCCCCGGCGCAAACAGCCTTCCCTTTAAGGGGCGCCCCGGTGGTGGATGTCCGCCAAAGCTGGCGGTGACATCGGCCGGTGCCATCCTCGTCACCCGTGGGACAATTCCCCGTGGGGCGTAATGGGATCGGCACGGGGGGGGGGGGGGGGGGTGAGGGGTCAGTGCGCAAGACGCTGATGTCATCGCCATGCGTGCGCCATCCGCGGGGCGCAGTGCTAATGGCACACCGCCCCCCCCAAACTTCCAGGTCAATTTCCCAGAGGTGCTAACGACCCCTTCCCCCGGACGATAACCTCGTTGTGCCCTATTAGCCCCCCCCCCACACCCCCAGAGGTGCTAATGGGGCTATAAAAAATGGCAATTTCGTTCTCTGTGAGTTCAAATACCACCATGGCAAATTATGAAATTGGATTCAATAAATCTGATAATCTGTAGGCTGGCACCAAATTAAATAAACATGAAAATTGCTGGATTGTCAGAAAAATGCAACTGGTTCACGAATGTCATTCAGGGAAGGGAACCTGCCACCTCTACCCAGTCTGGCCTACACGTGAATCCAGTCCAACACTACATGGTTATCTCTTGATGCCCTCAAGGCAACTAGCGATCGGCAATAAATGCAGCCTTATCCATGTTGCCCACAACCCAAGAACAAATAAATTGCTCTCCCCCCCCCACCACCACCTCACCACTTTTATAACACAATTGGAGTTTCTACAAGCAAGTCTGCTTCTGAACAGGAATTTATTCCTTTATGTTTGATATGAATGGGTTAGCATGGCACACAGGTAGCAATTTTCCTGGGTATTTAGCAGTGGAGATGCCATTGGTTGCCCACTGAATTTGCCTGTTTGATTCCATCGTAATATCTGCTTCAGGATGTACAGGTAAAACGTCCGAAATCCGGAGTTCTAAAAACCATAATTGTCTGAAAACCGGACATTGTGCAGATTGCAAGAGTCGTCGTCCGGAATCCTGAAATATTTTCCAAAAACCGGACTTTTAAGCTGTACAGACACATATCTTTCTCCAAGCAGGAATCCCAAAAAATACGCAGCCCGGCGCAACCTCAAGATTTCTGCTCCTCCGGTGTTTCCTCCTAAGTTGGGTCGGCGGGTTGTGTCCTGGGGCTGGCTGCTCCTCTTATCTCTGTTGCTCCTCCAGTGTTCCCTCCTAGGTCAGGGAGTCGGCGCGTTGTGTCCTGGGGCTGGCTGCTCCTCTTATCCCCACTGCCTCTAGTGTTCCCTCCTAGGTTGGGTCGGCGATGAGAAGGAGCGAGACCCGAGTTTTGCAGCCGGAGCGTGGCGTTTGCGTTCAGGAGCCTGAGCGCTGTTATCAGGACCCGGTAAGTCTAGGGCTGGCGTAACCTTCCATAGTCCAGAAAATTCTCTGGTCCAGTACTGGTCAGGTTCCAAGGGTGCCGGACCAGAGAGGTCCATGAGGTTTCCGGATTCGGACTGTCGGATTTTCGGCTCCGAAATCTGGAAATACACAAAAGTTGGCCCAAAGATTTCTGGATTCGGGCCACATGATTTCTTCTCCGAAATCTGGAAATACCCGAGACTCGGCCCAGGGGTTTCCGGATTTGGGACGTCAGGTTTCTTCTCTGAAATCCGGAAAGGCCTCGATCCTGAGGTTTCCGGTTTCGGGACACTAAATCTGTATTTCATACACAGTCCACAAGATTTACAGAGGTAAACAACTTTTAAAAGCTTGGATCCATACCATAAAATTTCTCAGGTTGTAATCCTGCAGTTACAGTGGAATCACACCACTGGTGCCATCTGGCATCAGCCATTCTAGAGTTTGAAGGGTGATTGAGAGATGCTCCTAATTTGCGGGGGGCTAGAGGTGCAAGCATCACTGAGGCCACATCTCTGATGCCTGCCTGCCGCATGCAGCTGGAAAATCTGGTGCCCGCCATCCATGGGAGGAAGATGGTTGTCCAGGTTACTCCAGATCAAAGATTATTGCCTATGCCCAGTCGACATTCTGGCACTGGGCATCCATTTCCTAGCTCAGCAGGGAAAACAGCTGCCATCTTAAATTTAGTTAGTTGAAAAACTGTCTGACTGTTCCATTCATAGACGGTAACACTATGGGCTGGAATGTGCAGTCGGAAGTGTACCTCCTGAGTACACCTCTGACCCGAAAGAAAAATCTGAACCTACCTGCTAGCTCGCAGGCTTCGGAAGGCGAACCTTGAAAGATCACAAGTTCCGGGTTTTCGCACATGTAGAAACCTGGAACTCGCAGACCCCGCAGAATCCAGGCCTATCTGTCTGCTCTATTCCCAGACGTTAAAACTATCTGTCTGTTCAATTCCAAGACGGTAACAGTATCTGTCTGCTCCATTCCCAGGCGGTAATGCTATATGTCTGTTCCATTTACAGACGGTTGCACAATCTGCCTTCCATTCCCAGGCGGCAGATCTGTTGCTAACGCCGATGAGTTTTAAAAATAATCCAAAGCTGTTTTGCGTGAAGCGGAGGAGTGAACTGAATGTGGACCTTGGTTTGTGGACTAATGGGGAAGGGAGGGGGTTGAAAAGAAATGTAAGTGGTCTGCTTACTAATTCAGTCTATTACCCAAAAGAATTGAATGCTCCTGTCTCAGTTTCCCATGTGCTTATTAGGAACTACAGAGACATTGGTGCTTCAGTTCTGATTCACATTTTTACATTTTGAACCCTATAAAATAATATATAAATCTCACATTTTAATTAACCTGGAAGTTCATCCCTAATTGCTGAATACCAAATCAAGTAACTTCACATTAATAGTGTCTCCAAATCATAAATCATCACTGGAAATGGAAATAATGACCGCATGCTTCCTTCTTTGCGCTTATCAGGTGAGGAATGTTATTAATAGCAAATGAAAGACCTCACATTTCACGCTCTGGCCCTGGTTTCTGATGGCAGTGTGCTCATGGACTGGGCTAGGGCTCCCAAACTCATCTCACATTGGACCTTTACAGCCAACAGAGAAAAAGAAGCCTTCAATTCCAACAGTCAGGTTATAGAGATGAAAGAATAAAGGCTCTAACACACTGTGCCATCAAATCCCCATAGACCTGCATGCATTAACAACAAGCAGCATTTGATACCTCTAGATGAGAGGGTAGATGTAAAAGTCCAAAGTGAGATTTGTTTGGGAGCCTCAGCCAGTTCCTGATGATATGGTTCCACAACACAAAAGTGATCATGACGGAGCTACAATTGGCAGTGTCATTAGAGAGTTCGAAGGGATGAATGGATGTTTTAGTTTCATTGTTGGTCTCTAATGATTCCTTCTCTCAGCCTCCCCCTTCCTTGTGTATTCCTTGTCAGCCGTGGCTCAGTGGTCGCACTCTCGCCTCTGAGTCAGAAGGATTGTTGGTTCAAGCCCCAGTCCAGAGACTTGAGCACAAAAAATATGCTGACACGTTAGTGCAGAACTGAGGGAGTTCTGCACTGTCAGAGGTGCCGTCTTTTGAATGAGACCCCATCTGCCCTGTCAGGCGGATGTAATAGAGCCCATGCCACTATTTGAAGAAGAGCAATGGAGTTCTCCTGATGTCCTGGCCAATATATATCCCTCAAAATCACTAAAGTAGATTATCTGGTATCACATTACTGTTTGTGGGACCTTGCTCTGCGCAAAATGGCTGCCGCGTTTCCCTACATTACAACAGTGACTATGTTCAAACATACTTAATTGGCTGCAAAGTGCTTTGGGAACTCCTGAAGTTGGGAAAGTCTGTTGTCTGTCTTTCTCTTTCCCTCTTTCTCTCTCTCCCTCCTCATTTAGGACCCTCCTTAAAACCCACCTCATTGACCAATCATCTGGTCACCTCTTCTGCTGGGCCAGGTTTTGCTGAAGTGGGGCATCTTGCAGTGTGCTCCGTTAGATAGATTTGTTTGTGTACGTTTAGGTTTCAACATTTTTTGACCATAGAGTTGATGGGAATGTGAGCTAAAAAGGCACAATGAGATCAACAGTTCACCTGGACCTTGGTGAACAATGGGGCAAACAGGAAATCTGCTTAACCAATGAGATTAAAAAATTAGAAATAAATATAGGAAGAAATGAGAAGGAAGGTGAATCAAACGGGGTGAATTCAATCATATCCGTTACAAAAAGCGAAATAAAGAGAGGGAAAGAAATACTGGATTAAGAGAGAGAAAAAGGAGACAGAAAGAAAAAAACAGTAAAACTTTAAATTTGACATGAGAACAATCTCCAACAACAATTCACAACCTTAAGGAATGATTCTCCAGACTTTTAAGTGTTTACTTTCTAGGCAAGAAAGGTTGATTGGCAGTCGTTAACAATTATCACATTGTTAAAGCGTTATTAGCAGCGTTAGCTGTGACTCAGTGGGTAACTCTCTCGCATCTGAGTCAGAAGGTTTTGGGTTCAAGTGAGCACAAAAAATCTAGGCTGACACTTCAGTGCTGTGCTAAGTGAGCACTGCACTCTCGGAGGTGCCGTCTTTTGGATGAGACGTTAAACCGAGGCCCCGTTTGCTCTCTCAAGTGGATGTAAAAGATCCCATGGCACTATTTCGAAGAGCAGGGAAGTTATCTGGATGCTGCATCTCCCACATTACAACAGTGACTACACTCCAAATATGTACTTCATTGGCTGTAAAGCGCTTTGAGGTGTTCGGTGGTCGTGAAAGGCGCTATATAAATGCAAGTCTTTTTTTCTTTCTTAAAAGTGTACTTGCGCTGTTTATTACTTAACTTAACTTTCTGTGGAAAGTTTAATGGGCAATTAATGTGCAAATGCAACAATCTCATGAAAATTACAGGGAGTTTAAGGCAAAACTAACAGCGAAGCGATGCAGATCATCCAGCAACTTGCGGCGATTCGCAATTCACAGGGTATCTCTTCCTCGCTACAAGTTGCTGGCCGATTTTCACGTTAATAACGGTGTGTGTTGTTCACTCTGCATTATTTTTTCAACAAATCCTGGGTCAATATCTCATTCTTCTTTGGCTCGCTGTCCATTTTTTAAATGTTTTCCTCTGTGAAGCACCTTGGGATATTTTTCTACATTAAAGGTGCTGCTCAAATGCAAGTTACAGTGAATGGTTTAATGTTTCTCCCCATTACTTGACTGAGAGGATCTGTTACATCATTCCTCTCGTGATTCCTCTCTGAGTCTGTCTCTTTTTAAAATATAAACATTTTCTCCATCCCTTTTGAGAAAGTTCACTGACATATCTCAATGCAAAATGCACACATTGTTAAACGTGTGCCGTACCCTATACTGTCCCAGCCACTTCTCACTGACACAACACTTTAACACTGGCTCCCCTGATGGGGTCATTAGCACTGACTTGAAGTGAAATCACACTGTGTGATATTAACATATAAACACATGGGCATATTCAGATGAAATTCCTTTGTCTGGTTATTTTAACACAATCATTCTTAGTTACCCCCTCTGATAAAATAACAGACAAAGAGATTTTAGAGATGTTTGCATGTTAATATCACGCAGCATGAATTCACCCCTGTAGTTTAAGCAAAAATATTTTAATAGTGCCAAAAATTTTATCAGGTCAGACAAAAAAAATCTCAAAAGTACATTAAGGTTACATGTGTAGCAATTAAAATTTTTAACAGGAGTCCTGATGGTGAAACTGCTTTCTTTCCTCTATAAATATTTGTTGCTTGTGTAAACGAATCCTTTGCTTGACTGTACGTTAAACAGTTTCCACCCAATTAGCATGTCTGCACCTTTTATTAATATTAATACGGTTTGTTCAACTTCTGCTAATTATTATCTTTTGACACTTGCTCAGGAAGGAAGAATAGAGATTTCAAAAATAGAAGAACTGAAATGTCTGCAAAAAAGAATTTGTGCAAAAGGACTCACTGAAAACCACAAAATGGTTCATTATTTCAGGCCCAGGTCCAGGCCCATAGTCTATCAGAAAGCAGCAGCTAGTCACTAGATACAAGGTACTTAGGAATGATAGAGAACATTCATCCTATTTTAATACATCCATCCAGAACAATCCCACATTCCCCCTACTACTGCATTTTCTTTTCATTTACTTGTTTTACAGTGTCAGCTGTGGCTCAGTGGGTAGCACTGTCTAGGTGGGAGGGGCTGGGAGTGAGCAGGCGCTGCTGATTACTGCAGGAGTTGGAGTGAGTTTGTAAAAAGTTGATGGTGGGTTTTTGGATTTATTTTTTTCAAATTTTAGGGCCTTTTTGGGCCATAAACATCAGTCAGATGGCTGCTGAGGGGCCTGGAGTGCAATGCTCCCAGTGTGAATTTAATCAGAGGAGAGAATGTCTTGAGAAGGGAGAATAAAAGGCCCAAAGATTTGGGCCGGGACCCCCAGGAGATTTGGAAAAGAAAACATGGTGGTGGTTCACTGCCAGGATAACGAGATACGAGCTTGGGATATCATCCAGGCAGTACATGAGGACTGTGGTGAGGGAAGTTGTTTTGCTTGCCAACCAAAGCCGAATGTTGGATTCAAAGTGACGGTCAGTGGCCGAGAGGAGGTGGAAAGACTTTTACTGAGCCTGAAGGTTGGTGAGAAGTACTTGGATGTGTCTTTGCTGTATTCCGAAGAGGTGTAGTTTCATTCTTAAATCCTGACGGTTTATGTTGAGGACGATGTACTGATAAAAAAAAGTTGGAGTCGTGGGACATTAAACTTTGCTCAGTACTAAAGATACTTTCCTGGAACGTGGGTAGTCGATGGAACCCGTTATGTAAAAGTGCGGTTCCCAGAGGGGGTGAAGTCATTACCCTACAACATGAAATTCGAGACAATGGAAGGAGTGCAGTACTTCCGGGTTCTACATGATAGCCAGGTGAAGGTTTGCTATTACTGTCTTGGACACGACCATTTAGTAAAAAGCTGTTCAGACCTATACTGTTCTAACTGTGGCAAGTCTGGACACATCGCTCAGAAATGCAGGGCAGAGAGCTGTGCGGTTTGTCGCAAAGGCCCCACCCGCTGTGAGTGTGAGGCAGAAAGAAGCTCCTTGAGGGACAAGGAGATGGGAGAAGGAGCAGAAGGTGTGAGTGGAGTGGCCAGAAGAGCGGAGCAGGCGGAGGACACCGCTGCCGAATGGAATGAGGAAAGAGCGCAAGAAGAGGCAGAGAATTGCGGAGCAGAAAATAGGATGGAGATGGTGGAAAACACACCAAGTATGGTGAAAAAGGACAAAGTCAGTGGAGGACATCACTGAGTAGGGAGAGAGTCGAGCCATAAGAGGCAAGTGTAAGTACTCCAAAGAGAGATGGGGAGTTGTACATCTTGGGGAGCAGGAGAGGACAAGACCAGGAGAGAGTGCAAGAGGCAACAGCCTTAAAGGGACAGCAGGATGGGAGTAGGGAGACGAAGATGCCAAAAAGGAGCAATATAGGTGGAGACGCACCATTGTCCCAAAAAGAGAAGAAACGGGGAGCAAGGGTCAGTGGTAGAGGTGAGGCTGAAGGGAGTGGCACTGTTGGAGAAACCATGTTAGCAGGAGGACTCTCTAAGGGAGATTCTGTATCTGATGGGGAACAGGGACGGGAGATTACAGAAGGGCTCGAGAGTGAGGAGTCAGAGGAGGATGGTGACATGGAATTGAGGGGTGGGGGGGGCATCATGTGGTAAGGGAAAGCTTAATGAGGAGCAGAAGGAGGGAGAAGGGGCAGTTCCACGGCCTAAATTTAATGTAAGGAAGAGGCTGAAACCACAGGGAAAGTTCAAACAGGAGGTAAAAAAGAGCCAGAGGCTGCAGGAAAAAACAATAGCTGCCCAAAAGGTTGGGAAGGAGCATGAGAGGAGGGAAGGGCTAGAGATTAAATGACGATGGGGGGATTATCAGGCACACTTCTTTTATTAGGAGCAATGATAACATTGGCCTCGATTAATATGAACAGACTGAGGGGGGAGAAGAAATTGCAGCAGTTGTTGCAGTGTTTTAAAGGCACTGACCTGTTGTGTCTGCAAGAAACCTTTTGGGATGAGGATATCCTAGAAAGAGTTTGGAAGTTTGGAAGGGAGAAGCGTTTGCAAGTTGCGCAAATAATAACCGTAGAGGGGTGGCTGTTTTAGTGAGTTTGTCCTTAAAAGAGAACGCTGCATTGGTGGACAAGGACACTGAGGAAAGAGTTTTACAGCTAAAGGTACAAATGGATGAATTGAATTGTGATCTCTTTCATATCTATGTGCTGAATGACCATTGCAAAATTTGTGAGTTTTTTCGGTGGTTATTCACAGAAGTGGCAGAGGTGGAAAATTCTTGTATAGTGGGGACTTTAATGTATTTTTAATCTCCGATGGACATTTCAGCCCAGATTACCTTTAAGGATGATAATTCCAAAGAGATGATTGTAAAAATGATGACAAATTTAAATTTGGGAGACTTATGGAGGGATCGGAACCCCATAAAAAGTGAGTTCTCCAGAAGAGGTTGTGTGAGTGATGTTTTAAATCAGTTGAATAGATTTTGTGTTAATGAGGGTAGGGTTAAGTTCTGAGGTGATGGAGATTTATTATAAAAAAGTATTTTTTAGTGACCACTCGGCTTTGGTTCTTAGAATTCAGAGTTAAGATCGGTCCAGGGGTGTGGATTTTAAATAATCAATACCTGAAAGGAATTGCTTTTAAAGAAGGGATTTTAAATATAATAAAGAATGCTTGGAAGGAACCTTTATTCTTGAAAAAAAAGGGTTTGGTGGAACAATTTCAAATATGAAGTAAAAGTTTTTTCGGTTCATTATGGGAAAGAAAGCAGCAGCTAACTGATTTCAAGAAGAGAATATAAAGAGAAGGTTTACAGATATTTGTAATGCAGTTGACGGAGAGGATAATGGAGCAGAGACCAAGTGGAAGGTTTTAAAAGAAGAGTGGGAATTATTGCAAGCTGAAAAATACAAGGGGGCCATTCTCCACGCAAAGGCTAAACATAGAAACATAGAAACATAGAAAATAGGTGCAGGAATAAGCCATTCGACCCTTCGAGCCTGCACCACCATTCAATAAGATCATGGCTGATCATTCCCTCAGTACCGCTTTCCTGCTTTCTCTCCATACCCCTTGCTCCCTTTAGCTGTAAGGGCCATATCTAACTCCCTCTTGAATATATCCAATGAACTGGCATCACCAACTCTCTGCGGCAGGGAATTCCACAGGTTAACAACTCTCTGAGTGAAGAAGTTTCTCCTCATCTCAGTCCTAAATGGCCTACCCCTTATCCTAAGACTGTGTCCCCTGGTTCTGGACTTCCCCGACATCGGGAACATTCTACCCGCATCTAACCTGTCCAGCCAGTCAGAATCTTATATATTTCTATGAGATCCCCTATCATCCTTCTAAACTCCAATGTATAAAGACCCAGTTGATCCAGTCTCTCCTCATATGTCAGTTCTGCCCTCCTGGGAATCAGTCTGATGAACCTTTGCTGCACTCCCTCAATAACAAGAACATCCTTCCTCAGATTAGGAGACCAAAACTGGACACAATATTCCAGGTGAGGCCTCACCAACGCCCTGTACAACTGCAGTAAGACCGCCCTGCTCCTGTACTCAAATCCCTTAGCTATGAAGGCCAACATACCATTTGTCTTCTTCACCGCCTGTTGTACCTGTATGCCAACTTTCAATGACTGATGATCCATGACACCCAGGTCTCATTGCACCTCCCCTTTTCCTAATCTGCCGTATTCAGATAATATTCTGTCTTCACATTTTTGCCCCCAAAATGGATAACCTCACATTTATCCACATTATACTGCATCTGCCATGCATTTGCCCACTCACCTAACCTGTCCAAGTCACCCTGCAGCCTCTTAGCATCCCCCTCACAGCTCACACCGCCACCCAGTTTAGTGTCATCTGCAAACTTGGAGCTATTACACTCAATTCCTTCATCTAAAAAGAACCCGTTTATCCCGACTCTCTGCTTCCTGTCTGCCAACCAGTTCTCTATCAATGTCAGTATATTACCCCCAATACCATGTGCTTTAATTTTGCACATCAATTTCTTGTGCGGGACCTTGTCAAAAGCCTTTTTAAAGTCCAAATACACCACATCCACTGGTTCTTCCTTGTCCACTCTACTAGTTACATCCTCAAAAAATTCCAGAAGATTTGTCAAGCATGATTTCCCCTTCATAAATCCATGCTGACTTGGACCGATCCTGTCACTACTTTCCAAATGCGCTGCTATTTCATCCTTAATAATTGATTCCAACATTTTCCCCATTACTGATGTCAGGCTAACCGATCTATAATTACCTGCTTTATCTCTCCCTCCCTTTTTAAAAAGTGGTGTTACATTAGCTACCCTCCAGTCCATAGGAACTGATCCAGATTTGATAGACTGTTGGAAAATGATCACCAATGCATCCACTATTTCTAGGGCCACTTCCGTAAATACTCTGGGATGCAGACTATCAGGCCCCAGGGATTTATCGGCCTTCAATCCCATCAATTTCCCTAACACAATTTCCCGCCTAATAAAGATATCCTTCAGTTCCTCCTTCTCACTAGACACTCAGTCCCCTAGTACTTCTCAAAGGTTATTTGTGTCTTCCTTCGTGAAGACAGAACCAAAGTATTTGTTCAATTGGTCTGCCATTTCTTTGCTCCCCATTATAAATTCACCTGAATCCAACTGCAAGAGACCTACGTTTGTCTTCACTAATCTTTTTCTCTTCACTTATCCATAGAAGCTTTTGCAGTCATTTTTTAATGTTCTTCTGCATTGGAGAGAGAAAGATGCACTAGATATTTTCTAGAGCAAGAGAAGTTGCGACAAAGGTTATCATTAATTGGAGAGTTGAAGGTTGGGGAAAAGATCATGAATGAATGTGGGGAGATTATGGAGGTGGTTAGTAGCTTTTATCAAGAGTTATATACAAAAGAAGACATTTCCAAATTGGCGATGGCGAAGGTTAGTATTTTTATTGAAGATGGTTTAAAGGAGGATGAGAGAAGCATGTGTGACAAAGATGTAGGATTAGCAGAAATAAAAGTAGCAATAAGTAGAATGAATGGGGGGGAAAGCCCAGGGTCCAATGGACTAAGTGCAGAATTTTATAAAGAATTTTTTTTAGAGATTTTAAGTCCATTGGTCTTCAAGGTTTTTAGGAGATCAAAACTGAGGGAAGCCTGACCCCGTCTATGGGGAAAGGTATCATAAGCTTAGCTTATTAAAATAAAGGGGATAGAAGGGATCTGAAGATGTGGAGACCTATTATAAGATCTTGGTGAGGGTGTATGGCAAATCGTATGAAGGAGGTGATGCCGCAGATAGTTTCGCCCTCTCAGTCCTATGGAGTCATAGGCCGGGACATCGCTAACTCTGTGGTCTCAATCCGAGATGCGATAGAACTCGGGGAAGAGAGTGGGAGGGAAGCTTATGTGCTAAAGATGGATCAAGAGAAAGTCTTTGATACAGTCTCTCAAGAGTTTTTATTGATGGTTTTGGAAGCATTTGGATTT
Organism: Pristiophorus japonicus; assembly: GCF_044704955.1. Classification (NCBI taxonomy): domain Eukaryota; kingdom Metazoa; phylum Chordata; class Chondrichthyes; family Pristiophoridae; genus Pristiophorus; species Pristiophorus japonicus. Next base: position 66,612,185 of record NC_091977.1, on the reverse strand, counting down.
GGGAAAAATTTCATTGAGTGGATAAGGATTTTTTATACAAACACATTTAGCTGTGTTAAATGTAATGGTTTTTTATCCAAGTATTTTCCAAGACAAAGATCAGTGAGACAGGGTTGTCCCCTGTCCCCATTGTACACATTGGTAGCAGAACCATTAGGTTACATGATGTGAAAGGAACAAGGCATAGTTGGGATTGCGGTTCCCAGTTCCGGGCAGGTGTCGGTGATACACCAATATACAGATGACACGACCTTGACGTTGAGAGATGGGGAGTAATGAGGAAAGTTATGGGAGTAGTGGAGGAGTATTGTAGAGCTTCAGGAGCCAGAGTAAATTATAGTACATCCCAATGCCTGGTTGTGGGAAGGAGTAGGGGGGAATGGTTGGAGGAAAGCCTGTTTAAGATAATGGAGGTTTTAGAAGTTCTGGGGGTGCATATGGGGTACAAGAAGGATAGGGATGAAGTGGATCGACGAAATTGGGAACCGAAGATTATGAAAATGTAAAAGGTTTTGGGAAGATGGGAAAGAAAGTGGTTCAAAGTGCAAGGAAGAGCGACAGTGGCATCAGCTCTCCTACTATCTAAACTATGGTACTTATTGACGCAAAGCAAGTGCTCTACTTGGAGCTCCTCCATGGCAAACAAGCCAAAGGTGTACCTCCCTGATAAAGTGCAACATCCCCACTGGCACCTGGGAGTTCCTGGCCCAAGACCGCCCTAAATGGAGGAAGTGCTGAGCACCTCGAATCTCAACGCCGAGAGAATGCAGAATTCAAACGCATACAGCGGATAGAGCGTGCAGCGAACCAGTCCCACCCTCCCCTTCCCACAGGTTCCCACCTGTGACAGAGTCTGTGGTTCTCATATTGGACTGTTCAGCCACCAAAGAACTCACTTCAGGAGTGGAAGCAAGTCTTCCTCGATTCCGAGCGACTGCCTATGATGATGATGATGACTTATTGACGGTGGAGGATATTCCTGAGTGGGCGGAAAAGTCTATCCAAGAGGCTTGTGTAAAGTTTTTATGGGAAGGGAAACCAACCTTGGTTGCTTACAATACCATCATTGGATAGTGAAATCAGGGAGGACTCAATTTCCCAGATATTGATTTGAAGAAAAAATCCTTTAGAATTAAATGGGTGAAGAGATTTCTTCAGAAGCCAAATACAAGTTTTTGGAAGAGTTGTTTCCAGCATTTTGTAAAATTAAGTGGGATAGGAGGACAGGGAATATTTTATATGGAATACAACAATATGTTTTTGAAATCGATTAAACCTCTCTCTAGGTTTTATAAGGGGGTTGTAGACACTTGGGACCAATTTTTTTTTAAATGTACAGTTTATGCCCAAAGGTGCTGAGGAATTTTTAGAACAGCCCTTATTTTTGAACAGGTAGATAAACATTGATGAGGCGAGATCGGGTCAGATTTTGATGTTATTATGTGTTGGAGGAATGGCTGTGCAGAGGGGCAAAATGGATTTGTATGATACAATGGAATGATCACGATGCTGTAAATGTTCTAATGTTTAATAAATATTATTATTATTTTTAAAAGTGGGTAGCACTCTTGCCTCGGAGTGAGAAGGTTGTGGATTCAAGTCCCACTCCAGAGACTTGAGCACAGAAATCTAGGCTCACTCCAGTGCAGTGCTGAGGGAGTGCTGAACTGTTGGAGGTGTCGTCTTTCCGATGAGATGTTAAACCGAGGCCCCGTCTGCTCTCTCAGATGGATGTAAAAGATCCCATGGCACTATTTTGAAGAAAAGCAGGGGAGTTATCCCCAGTGTCCTGGCCATTATTGATCCCTCAATCTGTCATGTATTCAACCAGCATTGTAACCCATGTATAATCTGACCCAAGTTGTATACTGTGAGAACAATGACCACTAGGTGGGAGACACTCCTAACCTGGACCTTCAGGTACAAAAGGGGAAGCTCCATCCACTTCCATCACTTGAGTGCTAAGGAATAAAGGACAGCTCACAGACTGACCTTCTCTCAAGCATGGGCCTCGTGTGCATTTATACTGTATAGTAAGGACCTATCAATGGCGACGAGGATGGGATTTAAATCACGCGAGCATGGCCACTTGCAGAACAGACGAGAGGTACTGTGTTAAGGAATGGTTGGGACAGAGATTCAAAATTGTTAAAGCAGCACACAGTTCTCCAGGCAGACAAGGGCAATCGGGCATGCCCCAACATGTAGTCGAACCCAGAGGGGGAGTTCGACAGAGACAATGGCAAGTTGAACGGCGATTCAGGCCATTGCAAGGGACCATGCGGCCAGTAATGGGGCCATCAACACCTGTTAATGGCGCATTCAAGGACAGTCACGGGGCAGTCAGGGACAATCGACTGGCAAGAGACCTTTTGTTTCCAACAACAGCTCATGTTGGAGGCGTGGAGGCACACACTCAGCCGGAGTTTGCCGAGATGAGCAAAATACCTGCAGAAATTGCAGAAATGAACGCTGGGGGAAATCGCTGGAAGCTGAAGTTCAGCGAGTTCATGTGGAGCACGTATACAGTTCATACACCAGGACGCCACCGATAATGATGAAAGTGCTCCTCAATGGCATCCCAGTATCAATGGAGCTAGACACGGGGGCTAGCCAGTCCCTGATTGGTATCAAACAGTTTGAAAAGTTATGGGCGTCCAAGGCCAGGAGGCCAAAATTATCGCCGACTGACGCACAGCTACGGACTTACACAAAGCAGATCATTCCGGTGCTAGGCAGCGCCACGGTAGTTGCGACCCACAAAGATTCGGAGAACAGACTGCCACTCTGGATTGTCCCAGGGGATGGTCCCGCACTACTGGGGAGGAGTTGGCTGGCTGTCATGAACTGGAAATGGGGCGATGTCAATGCAATTTCCTCTGTGGAGCGAGTATCATGCTCACAGATCCTGGACAAATTTGACTCATTATTTCAACCCGGCATCGACACTTTCATAGGGGCCAAGGTAGTGATTCACATAAACCCAGACGCCAGGCCAGTACACCACAAGGCCAGAGCGGTGCCGTACGTGATGCGGGAAAAGATAGAAGGCAAATTAGTCGCCTGCTGAGGGAAGGCATCATCTCGCCAGTCGAATTCAGTGACTGGGCGAGCCCAATCGTGCCGGTGCTCAAGGCGGATGGGTCGGTCAGGATGGTGATTACAAGGCCACCATCAATCGGGTGTCACTCCAAGACCAGTACCCGCTACCGAGAGCGGAGGACCTCTTTGCGACGCTGTCCGGTGGCAAACTTTTTTCAAAATTGGACCTGACCTCAGCTTACATGACCCAAGAGCTGGCGAGTGAGTCGAAGAAGCTGACCACCATCACGACACACAAGGGGTTGTTTGAGTACAACAGATGTCCATTCGGGATTCGCTCGTCCGCCGCGATCTTCCAACGACATATGGAAAGCCTCCTCAAGTCGATTCCAGGGACGGTGGTTTTTCAGGACGGCATCCTCATCACGGGTTACGATACTGAAGAACACCTCCACAACCTGGAGGAGGTGCTACGCAGACTGGACCGGGTAGGGCTGCGACTGAAAAAGGCGAAGTGCGTCTTCCTAGCTCCAGAGGTAGAATTCCTGGGGATGAGGGTAGCAGCAGACTGGATCAGCCCTACTGCGTCCAAGACGGAAGCGATCCAGAGAGCACCCAGACCCCATAACACGACGGAGCTGCGTTCATTCCTGGGGCTCCTGAACTATTTTGGTAACTTTCTTCCCAAATTGAGCACGCTGCTAGAGCCGCTACACGTGCTCCTACGCAAAGGTCGCGAATGGGTCTGGGGGGACAGCCAGGAAAGGGCTTTTAATAGAGCACGCAATTTGTTATGTTCCAACACTCTGTTAACACTATACGACCCATGTAAGAAACTTGTGTTAACGTGCGATGCGTCATCCTATGGTGTCGGGTGTGTGTTGCAGCATGTCAATGTCAAGGGTCAGTTACAGCCGGTAGCTTATGCCTCCAGGAATCTGTCCCAGGCAGAAAGGGGTTACGGGATGGTAGAAAAGGAGGCGCTCGCATGTGTATATGTTGTAAGGAAAATGCACCAGTACCTGTTTGGCAGGAAATTTGAGCTGGAGACAGATCACAAACCCCTAACGTCCCTTTTGGCCGACAACAAGGCCGTAAATGCAAACGCATCGGCCCGCATACAGAGGTAGGCACTCACGTTAGCCGCCTATGACTATACAATTCGGCACAGACCGGGCACCGAAAACTGCGCCGATGCACTCAGCAGGCTCCCACTAGCCACCACTGAAGGGGCTACCGAGCATGCTGCTGAGATGGTCATGGCTGTTGAAGTTTTCGGAATCGAAGGCTCATCCGTGACAGCCTGTCAGATTAAAGTCTGGACAAATAGAGACCAGCTATTGTTCTCGTCAAGAAATGTGTCCTGAATGGGGACTGGGTAGCCACGTACAGGGCACGCCCTGAGGAATTTAAACCATTTCACAGGCGCAGGGATGAACTCTCGATTCAGGCCAATTGCCTACTGTGGGGAAACCACGTAGTCATGCCCCAGATGGGCAGAGAGGTGTTCATCAGAGAACTCCACAATGAGCACCCGGGCATTGTCATGATGAAGGCAATTGCCAGGTCACACGTTTAGTGGCCAGGGATAGACGCAGATCTGGAACTTTGTGTTCGCAGGTGCAACACGTGTGCCCAGCTAGGCAATGCGCCCAGGGAAGCCCCCCTTAGCCCCTGGCCATGGCCCGCCAAGCCTTGGTCACGCATCCATGTGGACTACGCAGGTCCTTTCATGGGAAAAATGTTTTTGGTTGTAGTAGACACCTACTCCAAATGGATCGAGTGTGACATTTTAAATTCAAGCACATCCTCTGCCACGGTAGAAAGTCTACGGGCAATGTTCGCCGCCCACGGTCTACCGGACGTCTTGGTCAGTGACAATGGCCCGTGCTTCACAAGCACTGAATTCCAGGACTTCATGGCAGGCAATGGAATTAACCATGTCAGAACGGCACCGTTCAAGCCGGCCTCAAACGGCCAGGCAGAACGAGCAGTGCAGATAATCAAACAGGGGATGCTCAGAATCCAAGGGGGTTCCCTACAAAGACGCTTATCACGCCTCCTGTTGGCCTATAGATCCCGACCACACTCGCTCACAGGGGTTCCACCCGCAGAGCTGCTAATGAAAAGGATGCTCAAAACCCGGCTATCCCTTATACACCCTACCATGAAAGAAATTGTCAAGAGCAGGCGCCAGCCACAATATGACTACCATGACAGGAATGCGAGGGCGCGATGTATTGATGTAAATGATCCTGTTTTTGTCCTCAACTGCGCTGAAGGGCCCAAATGGCTTGCAGGCACTGTGATTGCCAAAGAGGGAAATAGGATTCTGGTAGTTAAACTTACCAATGGACAAATCTGCCGCAAACACGTGGATCAAACAAAAAGGAGGTTCAGCAACCCCATAGAAGAAGCAGAGGAAGAACACGATGTAGAGTTCACTCCACCACAGGTGACCGAACACCAGAACCAAAGGGAGGAGAGCCCAATCACTGTGGGCAGTCTGGATAGGCCTGAGGCACCGCAAACAGCAGACACTCATGCCAGCGCCCAACAACCGGAGTCCCAACTCAGGCACTCTACAAGAGAGCGTAAACCACCAGAGAGACTCAATCTGTGATCCCAATAAGACTTTGGGGGGGAGGTGATGTCATGTATTCAACCAGCATTGTAACCCATGTATAATCTGACCCAAGTTGTACACTGTGAGAACAATGACCACTAGGTGGGAGACACTCCTAACCTGGACCTTCAGGTACAAAAGGGGAAGCTCCACCTACCTTCATCACTTGAGTGCTAAGGAATAAAGGACAGGTCACTGACTGACCTTCTCTCAAGCATGGGCCTCGTGTGCAATTATACTGTATAGTAAGGACCTATCACAATCAATATAACAAAAACAGATTATCCGCTCATTATCACATTGCTGTTTGTGGGAGTTTACTTGTGCACAAATTGATTGCTGCGTTTCCTACATTACAACAGTGACTACAATCCAAAAGTATTTCATTGGCTGTAAAGCACTTTGAGAAGTCCAATGGTCGTGAAAGGCACTGTATAAATGCACATCTTTTTTTTTTCTTTCTCTGTGTGAAGATCCTCTCGATCCTTTCCAAAGTTCGGTCCGTTTACTAGTTTGAACCTGTGACCCTTGTCCTACTCACACAATTTAATGTAGTATTCCAGATTAACCTTCTACATATTGTTTATAATCTTACATCCCTCTATAAGATCTCCTCTCAGATGCTGAAATAGCCAAGGGTTGAATTTTAACCCCCAAAAACGGGTGGGATAGGGTCGGGTGAGATGTTATCATTTTAAAAATCTAAACCCGCCCACTTCTGGGTTTAACAGAGGCAGGACGAGGGGCCGGCAGCCAACCTGCTCCCAGGAGGTAGGTTGGTATTTTAAATATTTTAATGAAGCTGGCAGCCACCGATTCAACAGGTTTAACCCTGGCCGGCTGGGTTTCCCAAGTCTCAGGAAACCAGGCAGCTCAAGGGAGGCAAGGACAGCTTCGGGGAGAAGGTAAGTGCCCTTTCAGCACTGCTTGTGGGCCAGGAGGAGCAGGAATGTTTCCCCCTGACCACCCAAGCTTACCTTCTTCCCTTGGATCAGAAAACCCCCAACCCCATTGGATCCCCACTCCATACAAAGAACAGAACACCCCCCTGGGGGTCGGGGATCGGACCACTCCTCCATGCTCCCACTAGCAGCTGCAGGCTCATCACATGTGACTGAGATTGTGGATCCCTGCCCGACTGGAAGCCAAGCCTGCCAATCAAGCTGGCTTCCAGGCGGGGAACCTGTTGAAGAAATAAGTTGCACACTTTGAAGTTAAAACTCCACAGTATGTGGTGCGTCGGAAACTGCGCCCTCTATCTATGCAATATCGGGGCCAAAGTATCTCCAGTCTTTCCTCATGATTCAGACCTCTGATCCTGGGGATCTGCCTCCTGATTCTTCTCTGCACTGCCACCAGCGCATGAATTTCCCGGTTGATTTTTACCATATCTGACTTGTGCTGCTTTGGTTATGTAGCTCAATATTTTATTAGTTTTGTTGGTTGTTGCTCTGTTAGGGCAATCTTAACTCGATCTGTTGGGCAGGAACTGGGTGGTATTGCCCCAAAAGTCGGAGTGCTGCACTTCCCGCACGATTACCGCTGTTAGCCCGCCATGTTGCCCAGAGACTTTACAAGGACAGCCCAGGTGTCCACCTGAATCAGACAGGAGCCCTGTTGAGGTATGTAAATTGTCGTTCTCTGAGCACCGTGATTGCAATTTTGAGGTACAAATGGGCAGAGCATGCACGACATACATTTCGACTGTTTGTGTCGGGCCTGCGCATCTTAACCAATCTTCCTTAAAGTGAACGCTGGAGGCCGTTCATAAAACGGACCATTCAACACCCTTGGGGTCGAAATTTCCCTCTGCCAGAAACAGGGCGCACGCACCCCGTTTCTACTGGTTTTTTTACCACTGCGGTGGTTGAAGTGGCCTCTTGAGCAAAATTCCGCTCTTTGGATTTTTTTTCAGGTGGACCGGTAGTCGCTCATAATGGGGGCGGAAGTGCGGCGGTGAGTACACTTGAGGGGCGGAAGTTGGGGTGGAGTGGAGCGGTCACTGCTGTCAGTCATCGCTGGTTCTTCTCTGCACTGCCACCAGCGCATGAATTTCCCAGTGACCGGAACAGAATGTGGTCTGACTGGAGCCCTGCACAGTTTGATTATTACCATATCTGACTTGTGCTGCTTTGGTTATGTAGCTCAATATTTTATTAGTTTTGTTGGTTGTTGCTCTGTTAGGGCAATCTTAACTCGATCTCATCACGGCACCGCATCACCATGGCTCTCCCCTTCACTTAAAGGGGAGAGACTGCGCAATTTCTAAAGTTCAGTCCACTGGGCCACCAGAGAGGGTTTTGGCCGGGCCTGAGGTCTGGCACCCAAGAGGGGTTGCCAGGCTGCCCGTTGGTGGCCTGGCCGAACCCAGGGGCATAACTGTTGGCTTGACATGGCAGTCAGCCGACAAAAAAAAAACACGGCGGAAGCGGCAGTGTGTCCTCCCCTTTAATGGGAGCCACACCGCCGTTGCAGAAGGCCACAGCCTCACTGCAGTATCAGGAAACAGTAGGTTTTGGCACCACCCGGTGGGAGGAAGATATTCACGACGGAATTTCACCGTCGGGGGCGAGCAAGTCACAGCCGGTATATCGCAGGAACAGAATTTTGATAATGGCAGCCATTACACGAAAAGTCGGCAGCCATTGTACTTCGCAGCGTAGCCACCGATTTCCGGTGTTAAGAGGCCTTAAGGAAAGGGGCAATTTTGGCTCTCTTAATTGTTATATGGTGAGGCCAAGAGGAGCAGGAGTGCTCCCACCACCAGAATTGCTTTCCCCGTTCCCCAGCACCTCCCACACCCACCCCCAGATTTTCTATTGATGTAATTTCCATTATGAACAATAGAGAGTAAAATCGCACACGGTGTAAAATGGGCAACTAATCTGATATCGTCAGTTTCCCATCGGCTGGGTTAGGTTAAAATTTCCCCCCATAATGTCTCATCTGCTAGCAACCCATTAATCTGGATAAATCCAGAATTCCGGCGCAGACTCGATGGGCCGAATGGCCTCCTTCTGTGCTGTATCATTCTATGATCTGTGCTGTCAGACTGTAAGGAAATAGTACGGGAAGATTTTTTTTCTTTTATTTATTCTCAGAATGTAGGTGTCGCTGGCAAGGCTGACATTTATTGCCCATCTCTAGTTGCCCTGAGAAGGTGGTGGTAGCAGTTTGATATACTGAGTGACTTCCTAGTCCTCTTCCAAGGGCAGTTAAGTGTCAAACACATTAGAGTGGGATGGAGTCATATATAGGCCAGCTCGGATAAGGACAACAGGTTTCCTTCCCTAAGGGACATTAGTGAACCAGATGGGTTTTTATATCAATCCCACAGCTTCATGGTCACTTTTAGTGATACCAGCTTTTTATTTCCAGATTTTTTAAACTGAATTCAAATTCTGAATTGGCCACGGTGGGATTTGAACTCTCGTTCTCTGGATTATTAGCCCAACCCTTTGCATTTCTAATCCAGTAACATAACAGCTACACTATCATAACCCTGCTAAATAAAATCAACATTAAGCAAAAATGGAAGAGGGCATTTGGATGATGCTGAAAATGTAAACGATTGTAATAAAGGACATGGGCGCTGGTATTTACAAGAAAAGGCTGGGAGGGCGCAGGGGTTGTGGGTGGGGATGGTGCAGTAGAGTGGTTGGGCTCAGGTCCTGTTGAATTTAACGACAGGACCTGATTAACATTATTGGAATCGGTTTCTCGGCCGCAGCCAGCCAGATTGAGAGGCTGACTGCCGGTCGGGCAGGTAGGCGTTCGACACCAGGCCGCAGCTGGGGAGCAAACAGGAGGGAGTGAGAGATTGTGGGTCAGGGGGCACATCGATTGGGGGGGGGGGGGGGCCCTCAGGGAGGAATGCACATCGGTGGGGGAACTGGAGAGATCGTGAATCGGGGGCACACCGATGGGGGGTCAGGGGGGACATCGATGTGGGGAGGGGAGATCATGGGTCAAGGGGGAACATCGATGAGGGGGCCGAGAGATCGTGGGTCAGGCGGAACATCGAATGGGGGGGGGGGGGGGGGGGGGAAGGGCCCAAGGAGGAATGCACATCGATGGGGGAACCGGAGATATCGTGGATCAGCGGGCACATCGATGAGGGGTCTGGGGGAACATCGATGGGGGGGCCGGAGAGACCATGGGTCAGGGGGAACATCGATGGGGGGCTCGGAGGGGAAAACCGATGGGGGGCCGGGGAGACCATGGGTCAGGGGGAACATCAATGGGGGGGTGGGGGGGGACATCGATGGGGGGCCGGGGAGACCGTGGGTCAGGGGGAACATCGATGGGGGGGGGCGGGGGCGGAGAGACCATGGGTCAAGGGGGAACATCGATGTGTGGGTAATGTAGAGTTCATGGGTTGGAGCGACATTAATGGGGGGGCCCGGAGGATATCGATCAGGCAGCCGAGAGAGCTCGGGCAGGGGGGACATCGATCGGGGTGGGGTGAGACAGATACATTGGGGATTGAGAGAACAGTGAAGGGGAGGGCTGGAGAGATCAAGAGAGGATGAGAGAAGATTCCCGGGGCACCCATGGAGGAGATTGGGAAGGAGCGTGGAGGAGATCGCAGGCCAGGGAGGACATGACGTGGGGGCAGGGGAGGTGATTACAGGGGGCCCATGGATGTCGTGTGGAAGGCAGGGACGAAAACCGCAGACCATGGAGGGTGGTCCGTTCTCTGGGGAGGTTAATAGGTTTGCTTAGGGTCCGGGGGAAAGCACGCCTGCTCCTCCTGGCCCATAAGCAATGTTGGAAAAACACTTACCTTTTACAAACAACAGTCCTTGCCTCCCAGAAACCCGGCCAGCCAGCGTTAAGGTAGGAACAGAGAAAAAAATCTGAGGCATGTAGCCTCATTAAAATATTTAAATCGCGACCCACCTCCTGAGAGCATGTTGGTCACCCCCTCCCCCATCACACTGTCATGCCTCCATTAAAAACGGAAATGGGCAGGATGGGTTTGGGGTTGAAATCGTTTGCATTTTAACTTCCCACCTGACCCAAACCCACCCAATTGGAACGGGTTTAGGCCATTCAGCCCCTTGAGCCTGTTCCATCATTCAGTGAGATCATGGCTGATGTGATATATTTTAGAAATAGGAGCAGGAGTATGCCATTTGGCCCCTCGAGCCTGCTCTGCCATTTAGTAACTTCCTGGCTGATCTGATCATGGACTCAGCTCCACTTCCCTGCCCGCTCCCTATAATCCTTTATTCCCTTATTGCTCAAAAATATGTCTATCTCCACCTAAAATATATTCAATGACCCAGCCTCCACAGCTCTCTGGGGCAGAGAATTTTACAACCCTCTGAGGGAAGAAATTCCCCCTCATCTCAGTTTTAAATGGGCGGTCCCTTATTTTAAGGATAGTTTTAGTTTCCCCTATGTGGAAATATCCTCTCTGCATCCACCTTGTCGAGCCCTCTCATTATCTTGTATGTTTCAATAAGTTCACCTCTATGTGTATTCTGAACTCCAATGTGTATAGGCTCAACCTACTCAACCTATCTTCATAAGTCAACCCCCTCATCTCCAGAATCAACTGAGTGAACTTTCTCTTAACAGCCTCCAATGCAAATATATCCTTCCTTAAATACGGAGACCAAACCCATATGCAGTACTCTAGGTGTGACCTCACCAATACCCTGTACAGTTATAGCAGGACTTCTCTGCTTTTATACTCTATTCCCCGATGAACTGCCTGACAAATATAATCGAGGAAAATTTATGATTTAAATTAACAGATAAAAGAAGTAAATAAAAAGAAAGGCATAAATAATAGATATAAATGAACATAAAAGTGGGGCCAATAGAATTAAGACAGCAGGCTGAAGTGCTAACAGGATTTACTGAGATTGAAAGGCATCCAGTAGGGAACAGACTAAGGTAACGTTTGGACCTGTGAAACACCTTGGGATGTTTTTACTGTTAACCACGCTATACAAATGCAAGTTGTTTTTTTTTTTTATCAAGGATTGGAAATAAAGTTGGACCTAAAGTGTCCCAGCAGGGTGGGGTGTTACCCAGACTGGGTTCCAGCAACAATAACAACTTGCATTTATATAGCACCTTTAATGTAGTAAAACATCTTAAGGCACTCTACAGGAGCGATTATCAGAAAACAATTTGACACTGAGCCACATAAGGAGCTATTAGGACAGATCACCTAAAGCTTGGACAAAGAGGTAGGTTTTAAGAACATAAAAACATAAAAATTAGGAGCAGGAGTAGGCCATTTGGCTCCTCGAGCCTGCTCCGCCATTCAATGAGATCTCCTTCCTCAACTCCACTTTCCTGCACTATCCCCATATCCCTTGATTCCCTTAATATCCAAAAATCTATCGATCTCTGTCTTGAATATACTCAAAGACTGAGCCTCCACAGCCCTATGGGGTAGAGAATTCCAAAGATTCCCCACCCTCTGAGTGAAGAAGTTTCCCCTCATCCCAGTCCTAAATGGTCGACCCCTTATTCTGAAACTGTGACCGCTGGTTCGAGACTCCTCAGCCAAAGGAAACATCCTCCCTGAGCCTACCTTGTCAAGCCCTCTAAACTAGAGAATATAGGCCTAGGCTACTCAAACTCTCATAGGTATCCCCCCATCCCAGGAATCAGTTTGGTGAAACTTCGTTGCACTCCCTCAATGGCATGTATTTCCTTCCTTAGGTAAGGGGACTAAAACTGTACACAATAGTCCAGGTGTGGTCTCACCAGGGCCCTATATAATTGTAATAAGATGTCTTTACTCTCATAATCAAATCCTCTTGTAATAAAGGCTAATATACCATTTGCTTTCTTAATTGCTTGTTGTACCTGCATGTTAACTTTCAGTGATTTGTGTACAAGGACCCAAGTCACTCTGAACACCAACATTTCCCAATCTCTCACCATTTAAAAAAATACTCTGCTTTTCTATTTTGCCGACCAAAGTGGATAACTTTACATTTCTCTACATTATATTCCATTTGCCATGTTCTTGCCCACTCACTTAGCCTGTCTATATCCCCTTGAAGTCTCTTTGCATCCTCCTCATAACTTGCATTCCCACCTAGCTTTGTATCATCAGCAAACTTGGATATATTACATTTGGTCCCTTCATCTAAATCATTGATATAGATTGTGAATAGCTGGTGCCCAAGCTCTGATCATTGTGGAACCCCACTAGTTACAACCTGCCAACCAGAAAATGATCTGTTTATTCCTACTCTGTTTTCTGTCTGTTAACCAATTAGAAATCCATGCTAGTATATTTCCCCCATGTTCCCCGTTTAAATAGCAGGATTACATTAGCTACCTTCCTTTTAAAAAAGGAGGGAGAGAGAAAACAGGGAATTATAGACCGGTCAGCCTGACATCAGTAGTGGGTAAAATGATGGAATCAATTATTAAGGATGTCAATAGCAGCGCATTTGGAAAGAGGTGACATGATAGGTCCAAGTCAGCATGGATTTGTGAAAGGGAAATCATGCTTGACAAATCTTCTGGAATTTTTTGAGGATGTTTCCAGTAGAGTGGACAAGGGAGAACCAGTTGATGTGGTATATTTGGACTTACAGAAGGCTTTCGACTAGGTCCCACACAAGAGATTAATGTGCAAAGTTAAAGCACATGGGATTGGGGGTAGTGTGTTGACATGGATTGAGAACTGGTTGTCAGACAGGAAGCAAAGAGTAGGAATAAATGGGTACTTTTCAGAATGGCAGGCAGTGACTAGTGGGGTACCGCAAGGTTCTGTGCTGGGGCCCCAGCTGTTTACATTGTACATTAATGATTTAGACGAGGGGATTAAATGTAGTATCTCCAAATTTGCGGATGACACTAAGTTGGGTGGCAGTGTGAGCTGCGAGGAGGATGCTTTGAGGCTGGATAGGTTAGGTGAGTGGGCAAATGCATGGCAGATGAAGTATAATATGGATAAATGTGAGGTTATCCACTTTGGTGGTAAAAACAGAGAAACAGACTATTATCTGAATGGTGACAGATTAGGAAAAGGGGAGGTGCAACGAGACCTGGGTGTCATGGTACATCAGTCATTGAAGGTTGGCATGCAGGTACAGCAAGCGGTTAAGAAAGCAAATGGCATGTTGGCCTTCATAGCGAGGGGATTTGAGTACAGGGGCAGGGAGGTGTTGCTACAGTTGTACAGGGCCTTGGTGAGGCCACACCTGGAGTATTGTATACAGTTTTGGTCTCCTAACTTGAGGAAGGACATTCTTGCTATTGAGGGAGTGCAGCGAAGGTTCACCAGACTGGGATGGCAGGACTAACATATCAAGAAAGACTGGATCAACTGGGCTTGTATTCACTGGAGTTCAGAAGAATGAGAGGGGATCTCATGGAAACGTTTAAAATTCTGACAGGTTTAGACAGGTTAGATGCAGGAAGAATGTTCCCAATGTTGGGGAAGTCCAGAACCAGGGGTCACAGTCTAAGGATAAGGGGTAAGCCATTTAGGACTGAGATGAGGAGAAACTTCTTCACCCAGAGATTGGTGAACCTGTGGAATTCTCTACCACAGAAAGTTGTTGAGGCCAATTCACTAAATATATTCAAAAAGGAGTTAGATGAAGTCCTTACTACTAGGGGGATCAAGGGGTATGGCGAGAAAGCAGGAATGGGGTACTGAGGTTGCATGTTCAGCCATGAACTCATTGAATGGCGGTGCAGGCTCAAAGGGCCGAATGGCCTACTCCTGCACCTATTTTCTATGTTTCTATGTTTCTATGTTCCCAATCTGTGGGAACTGTTTCTAGAATCTATGGAATTTTGGAAGATGACAACCAATGCATCCACTATCTCTATAGTGGTCACCTCTTTCAAAACCATAGGATGTAGGCCATCAGGTGCAGTGGATTTATTGGCTTTCAGTCCCATTAATTTCTCCAGTGCTATTTCTTTTACCTAAAACTAATTTATTTCAGTTCCTCATTCTCACTAGACCTTTAAGGAGCATCTGAAAGAAGGAGAGAGAAATAGAGAGGCGGGGAGGTTTAACGAGGGAATTCCGGAGCTTAGGACTAAGGCAGCTGTAGGCACACCCGCCAAAGGTGGAACAATTAAAATCGGGGATGCACAAGAGGCCAGAATTGGAAAAATGCAGAGATCTCGAAGACTTGTAGGGCTGGAGGAGGCTACAGAGGTACGGATGAGTGAGGCCATGGAGGGATTTAAAAACTATGAGAATTTTTAAATTGATGCATTGCCGGAAAAGGAGCCAATGTAGGTCAGAGAGCACAGGGTTGATGGGTGAACGGGACTTGGTCTGAGTTAGGATATGGGTCGCAGAGCTTTGCATGAGCTTAAGTTTATGTAGGGTAAAAGATGGGAGGCCGGCTAACAGAGCATTGAAATATTCAAGTCCAGGGGCAAATAAGGCATGGTTGATGGTTTCAGCAGCAGATGAGCTGAGGCAGGGCGGATCTTACAGAGGTGGAGATAGCCAGTCCTGGTGATAGAGCAGATATGTGGCCAGAAGCTCATCTCGATGGTCAAATATGGCAAGAAGGTTGCGAATGGTCTGTTTCAGCCTCAGACAGTGGCCAGGGAGAGGGATGGAGTCAGTGGACAGGGAATGGAGTTTGCGGGAGGGACCAAAGGCAATGGAGCCGAAATTGCCCTCCACCCCGTTTGGGGCGGATCATCTGAATTATCCAGTGAATTACTGCCCGAATTGATGGGGCGGGGAATGGAGGGAAATTGTCCTCTTTTCTTGTCAAAAATCACAGGGCGGTGTTTGGGGCAGCAGAGGGGCAGAAGCGAGTCGGGAGCAGGGCGGAAGGCGGGCAGTGTCATCAGTGCTGCGCTGAGCACATCAGTGCGACGCTGATGACGTCAGCATGACGCAGACGTGCTGCGTCGTGCTGATGCTTATTATTGTACCTCCTCTTCACTTAAAGGGGAGGGATGCTGCGAGCCTACTTGGAACCTACTAGGTCCCTACTAGGTCACCAAAGAGGGCTGCGGCCAGGCCAGTGGCCCGGCACCCAAGAGGTGTGCTGGCCTGCCTGTTGGCGGCACAGCTGAACTCTTGGCAGCCATTGTCAGGCCAACTGCAGAGTCGGCCGACAATTAAAATAAAATGGCGGCCGCAGCGGTGCGCCGTCCCCTTTAAGGGTGGAAGCGCCACCCAGCAACTTCGCGCCACGCGAAGCTGTCGGGGGCACCGACAAGCTGTCGATCGACTGTTTGAGGGCAATGTTGTGTGGTGGGAAGCTGCCAGTTGCTGGACAGCATGCCCACCCTTAAATGGGAGGATGCACTGCCGTGGCCGGCGTTTTATTTTAATTGTCGGCCGACTCTGCAGTTGGCCCGACAATGGTAACCACGGGTTTGGCCGGGCCGCCAACACACAGCCCGGCACCCCCTCTTGGATGCCGGGCCATTAGCCCAGCCGAAGCCCTCCCTGGTGGCCCAGAGGGCATCAAGTAGGCCTCGCAGCATCCCTCCCCTTTGGGCAGGGACCAGGCGGTGCGCGCTTTAATGATGTCATTACCACCGCTCACACACGAGCGGGGTGGATACCTTCTCCGCCCCAAAATATCACAAAGGCAATGTCCCGATCATCGGAGAGTCCGCCCAAACTGGGCGGTAACTGCTCTTAAAAAAAGGAGCAATTTCAGCCCAGTGGCTTTGGTCTGCCCTACATTTAGCTGGAGGAAATTTCTGCTCATCCAGTACTGGATGTCGGACAAGCAGTGTGACAAATCAGAGACAGTGGAGGGGTCGAGAGAGATGGTGGTGAGGTAGAGCTGGGTAACGTCAGTGTACATGTGGAACCTGACACTTTTTTTTTTACGGGCAGCATGTCGATGTGAAATAGGAAAGGGGCTAGAATAGATCCTTATGGGGCTCCAGACTCCAGAGGTAACAGTGTGGGAGTGGGGACAGAAGCCATTGCAGGTGATCCTCTGGCTATGATTAGATAGGTAAGAATGGAACCAGGCGAGTGCAGTCCCACCCAGCTGGACGACAGAGGACAGGTATTGGAGGAGGATGGTGTGGTCAACCATGTCAAAGGCTACAGAAAGGTCAAGAAGGATGAGGAGGGATAGTTTACCATGGTCACGGTCACATAGGATGTCTTTTGTGAATTTGAAAAGGGTTGTACACAATAAATTATAGGACACTGAGAAGTGTAGAGAAACAGAGGGACCTTGGAATGCATGTCCACAGATCCCTGAAGGTAGCAGGCCAAGTAGAAAAGGTGATTAAGAAGGCATAAGGCCTTTTTAGCCGAGGCATAGAATACAAGAGCAGGGGGGTTATGTTTGAACCGTATAAAACACTGGTTAGACTACAGCTAGAGTACTGCATGCAGTTCTGGTCATCACATTACAGAAAGAGAGGGTACAGGGGAGATTTAGGAGGATGTTGCTTGGACTGGAGAATTTTAGCTATGAGGAACGATTGGATAGGCTGGGTTTGTTTTCTTTGGAACAGAGGAGGCTGAGGGGAGACCTAATTGAGGTGTATAACATTATGAGGGGCCTAGATAGATTGAATAGGTAGGACCCATTTCCCTTAGCAAAGGGATCAACAACCAGGCGGCATAGATTGAAAGTAATTGGTTGGTTTAGAGGGGATTTGAGGGGGGTTTTTTCACCAAGAGAGTGGTGGGGGTCTGGAACTCACTGTCTGAAAGGGTGGTAGAAGCAGAAACACTTGCCACTTTTAAAAAGTACTTGGATATACACTTGAAGTGCCGTAACCTACAGGGCTACGGACCAAGAGTTGGAAAGTGGGATTAGACTGGATAGCTCTGTCAGCCGGCGTGGGCACGATGGGCTGAATAGCCTTTAACTGGGCTGTAAATTTCTATGATTCTATGTTTCAGTACTTTGGCAGGGGCGGAAACCCAAAGGGAAGTTGGGTGGTCAACAGTTTGGTGGGAATAGGGTCGAGTGCGATGGAGGTGGGTCTCAGGACAGGATGAGTTCGGAGACGGCATGAAGGGAGCTAGAAGAAAAACTAGAGAAAGGTGCGAGTTCAAGGCTAGGGCTTAGCGGTGAACCTTAGATGAAGTTTGGACCGGTGGGCTAGGGAAAGGCAGGGAAGCAACAGAGGCAGCTGAACGGATGATCTCAATCTTTGTGACAAAGAACTACCTGAGCTCCTTGCATTTGTTGTTGGAGGTGAGGGTGTAGGAGACAGGGGTTTAAGAAGACGGTTTGTAGTGGAGAAGAGAACCCAAGGGTTATCTTTGCATTCCAAAATGATGGGATGTGGGGTGTTACCCAGACTGAGATCCAGCAGGATGTTGGGGTGTATAATGCTACCCAGACTGGGATCCAGCAGGATGTTGGGGTGTATAGTGCTACCTAGACTGGGATCCAGCAGGATGTTGGGGTGTATAGTGCTACCCAGACTGGGATCCAGCAGGATGTTGGGGTGTATAGTGTTACCCAGACTGGGATCCAGCAGGATGTTGGGGTGTATAGTGTTACCCAGACTGGGATCCAGCAGGATGTTGGGGTGTATAGTGTTACCCAGACTGAGATCCAGCAGGATGTTGGGGTGTATAGTGCTACCCAGACTGGGATCCAGCAGGATGTTGGGGTGTATAGTGCTACCCAGACTGGGATCCAGCAGGATGTTGGGGTGTATAGTGTTACCCAGACTGGGATCCAGCAGGATGTTGGGGTGTATAGTGCTACCCAGACTGGGATCTAGCAGGATGTTGGGGTGTATAGTGTTACCCAGACTGAGATCCAGCAGCAACCTCCACCCTTGGAATTTCAGCATCCAGCTGGACTTGAGGGAATGTGGGAGGGTCATGGGCAAGCCGGGGCCCAGAAAATGGATGGATGCTGCAGAGCTGGATTAGTGGTGTAGGAACAGATCGAGGGCAGCAATGTGTCACTGTGTGTCCCATTAGTCGGGCATTGGCAGGATGCAGACCAGGAAGCAGGTGTCGCTTGGAAGGGGCTGGGGCCAGCGACACCCATGTCCCAGGAACTAATATAAAAAAAAATATGAGGGTAGTCGTGGCCTGCTAGAAAGGAACTGAGCAGAAAAGAACAGTGATTAATAGTATTCAGGAAAGAAAGGAACAGAATGAGGCCCTCAGGGTGAAGAACGAATTATGAAACCAAGGCAAGTGGCAATTTGTTTAATTTGTCCAGTGAGCTATTGATTAAAGCGTATCCATAAATTTAATTTTGAAATTCATCATTATTCACTTATACACCGATTAACAATTGGCCTCTGGTCTCTCTGTATATTATTGAACTCTGTTGTTATTTTTGTGCATATTTATTTAATAACAAGTTGATCTAAGGGATCGGAAATGCCGAACATTATTTATATGTTGAAGACATGTCAGCCAGCAAATTATGCGTCTATGAAATCTGGTCAGTATTTAATGATCTAACTCAATAACTCAATTAAATATTTATTTAATAACTGTCAGAAGGCTAGATGTTTATTAGAGCAGAGAAATAATTATTTGAATATTACATTCACTCAGGAATTTATTTATAAAGTGACTGTTACTGAGCTGAGCTCTGGAGACAGTTGCCTGTAAAGATTCTCATTGAGTGGGAGCTACAATCTTAAAGTGATGTGCGGGTCTTGAAGTGATTGAGCTGAGCTAATAACAGGGGCTCAGTGTGATGGACTGGATGGTTTGGTAAAGATAACGTATAAGAATGTGAAATAATTATTAATGGTTTATAAGAAACAAAATGGCTGACAGCTACTCCAAAATTCGCCTTTGAACAGAGGTCTTCCATTAACCTCTCGAAATAAGACCACTTACTGCCGACAGTTTTTAGTGCAACTCGTTCAGTTGTCAGTGCAGCAATCACACAGCCTAGGAATCAGACACCCTGGGTGGGTGGTCTAGCTAAAGGTGGGCCATACTGGTAGATTTTGACTGCACAGCCTGGGGTACAGTTTGAGATGTAACCCCTAGTGACTGTTTTGCTCTTCCCTCACCTTAGCTAAAGTATCTCTCTCTCTCTCTCTCTCTCTCTCTCTTTCTTTCTTTCTTTCTCATTCTCTCTGTCTCTTTCTTTCTCTTCCTTCCCAGGCAGCACAGGTTTTTAATGAACATACATAAGCAGTAGCAGTATCTGAAACTGCGCGTTTGATTCCAGTTATTTGATTTAATTTAAGCCTTGATCTTGAAGAGTAGGGCCACCTGTATTTGCTGATCTGATACAGTCTTAACAAATCTACTTTTGTGCTACTTAACTGTGTCTGGCGCGTTGTTCATATCTGGTAACGAGTCTTGAGTCTTGAGAGCTGGCCCGTGATTAGAAGTTGGGACAGCTGGTATCTTAAAGACAAGATGGTGGGGGAATATTTTTTAATCTAAATTATCTCCCATCTCTGTTTCAAAAACAAATTGCCAAGAGATCCATTACCTATTTGGAGATAGCCTCGTTTTAACCGTAGATGCTGCCATTTCTTCACCCGCATTGCCCCAGTGACGTGCGATACGGTACTGCCTGCATGTATTGCTGAGGGATGCCGCTGATTGAATGAGAGCTGGCACTTCAGTCTGGGCTCAAGGCTGAAGCAGAGGCATTACACTTTGGACAAACCACGACCGGCGGGGCGGGGGCACAAAACAAACATTAGATCAGGTGCACAACAGCAAAAGTGGGAAGAACCTGCATTTATACAGCACCTCGTCAGATCTTCAAGACATCCCAATGCACTTTCCAGTTCAAACTGCCAGTTTATCAGCTAACTCACTGTAATTCTGTGGACTATTGTCTTCAGTGGCTACCATGTAAATATTGCAAAAAGTGGTGTTTGAGCAGGATTTGTAGAATTAGCCCAGAGTAAGTGCAAATAGAGTATTAAATAAAACAATCTAAGTGAGAAACAGGCTGGTGAGGAATCATTGCCGTTTTAAGTGTCTACTATGTCAGGATGTTTCAAAGACTCAATTTGACTTCAGCTCAAATCAGATTTCCTTTTGTTTATAAAAAGTGTGTCTGAAAATACTGCCTTAAAAAAAAACACAGGAAACTTGTGTCAGAAAACTTCTGCCTTTGTACATCAAAGCACAATTTCATCGGCAGTTCTGTCATGAGTCAGTGAAACTGCAGTGTAAACACAAGCCATTCATTTATTTTAATTTAACTGCACAGTGAATGTCATTCCTCTGTCTCAATTGGCAACGGTAAATTAATTGACACCAAACTAGTGGACAGAACTCAGATCAAAGGACAAAGTAGACAGCTGAGATGAGCAGTTACTGGAAACAAAGAGCGAAAATGGCAACTAAAGATTTTTCATTATGGCCAGCTAATTATCAGGAATTCTGGACTTAACTATTCAGGCATAGAATTAAAAACCTTAATTATATTGTCACCTTTATCCCGTGCTTCTCAAGCCTACAGACGAATCCATTTACTCTAATTGCTACTGATCAGGAGACGTTGATGGCAATGTCTGAGAGAGGGAAAAGCTGTACACAGTCAGAATCGGAGAGGCGACACTTTCCCTCGGTGCACAGTCTGCTAGCATCGGCATTGCAGAATAATGAAAATATTTTAATGGGACAAATGCACACCACAGCACTCACAGGTCTGACACTGGTGAGAGGGCACATTACTGTCAGCAGGAAACAAAAGGCTTTTGTTCTACAAATACAAGGGGGATATTGAGTAAACCTTGTTTCTCTTTTTTTTACTCCAGTTAAATATGATCGCTGGTATAACCCTGGGTTACCCTTAAAATGGAAATATCACTCTGGTATGACATCAATATACGCAAAAATAAATCAGAGAAAAAAACAAGCTTGACTAGATGCTCCCTGCAGGGCCCATTGACAGGCGAGCATGGGGCCAGCGGAGCAAGCGTCTGGATTCCCCGGCTTTACAACCTGAGGCCCAAGCCATTTTAAACTCCGGGCCTCAGTTAATTATACCAGGTTCAACCCCTGCCCGAACATGGTGCCAATGACGTCAGGCTGGCAGACGGAGTCGGGCGCGGTTCGCAGGCGGCCTCAACCGGAGACCCTCAGGAACAGTTCCCAGCCATTGGTAAATTGTTGGGGAGGCTCAGAGTCGTGAAGGGAAGCCTGGGGCTCCAGGTTCCCATGTGGGGCCTAGAGAAGCACTCATGGGGACCTTTTACAAATTTCTTTGCAAAGTCTTTGCACTGGTGATGGACACCCATTCCCATCCAAGCACTAGCCTCCATTGGACAACATAATCTCTGACTCACCATGAGCAACAGCACATGAGGTCTGCTGGACATCATCTGCTGGATATCCAGCATGTGGCTGTAACACGAGAAATCCTAATTGACTAAAATTTTTCAGGAAACAATCAAAAGACATTTACTTCATGTTTTCAGAGCACATCTCTAACAGGCTTCTTTCTATATTCTATCAGTTGCCATATGCACCCCCAACCCCCCAACCCTTTGACCCACTGTGAGCTACTCCACAAGAGGTTTGCTAGTTTATATTTGTAAATGACTCTGTTTTGGCTCTCAGGCTTAATCCAGTCTATCTGCAATATTTTTCAGTGCACATGATTACCTCAACTCTTATATTCATAACACCCGAACAAATCACAACTCAAGATTTTGATAATTTACCAATGAAAATGGGAAACTAGCAACTGCCAACTAGGGACTTCTAAGCATAATTTTTTTTAACAAAGCAAATTGGCAAAGTTAACCAATCAAATCACTCAAAAATATTTTTTGACAATCTTTCGGCCACCATCTTGAACTCTGAGCAACAGGATTGGAAATTAAAATGTGAAAATATTACACCATTTAGAAAAAATTATTACAGTTAGGTATGAAATGGTATTTTCTGTGTTCAAATTGGCAGCGTCACTGTTCCCCAATGTTCTCCCACTCAAACATGGTCCATCATTCCCCAGAACTAGATCCAGCACTGCTTGTTTTCTCGTTGGGCTGGAAACACACTGATCAAGAAAGTTCTCTTGTACACATTTCAGAATTTCCTCCCTCTCTTTGCCCTTTACACTGTTACTAACACCATCAATCCTTGCCACTGGACCAAGACCTAGCTCTGTCAAGCCCATGTGGTGGCTGGTGTGCAACAGCCGCCACACGTTAAAAAAATCCTCGCACAGACATCTTCCATCCTTCAACATGTAGTTCGGGACCTGGAATATTAGGTCCTTCATTGAAATATCGCCTCCAGTGCGCCAGCGCAGCATTTGATCACCTGAGGAAAAGAGTGTTCGAAGATCAGGCCCTCAAATCTGGCAATAAACTTATGGTCTACAGGGCTGTAGTGATACCCGCCCTCCTGTATGGCTCAGAGACATGGACCATATACAGTAGACACCTCAAATCACTGGAGAAATACCACCAACGATATCTCTGTAAGATCCTGCAAATCCCCTGGAAGGACAGACGCACCAAAGTCAGTGTTCTTGACCAGGCCAATATCCCCAGCATCGAAGCACTGACCACACTTGACCAGCTCTGCTGGGCAGGCCACATTGTTCGCATGCCCGACATAAGACTCCCAAAGCAAGCGCTCTACTCAGAACTCCTACACGGCAAGCAAGCCCCAGGTGGGCAGAGGAAATATTTCAAGGACACCCTCAAAGCCTCCTTGATAAAGTGCAACATCCCCACCGACACCTGGGAGTCCCTGGCCAAAGACCACCCTAAGTGGAGGAAGAGCAGCTGGGAGGGCACTGAGTATCTCAAGTCTCGTCGCCAAGAGCATGCGGAAAACACGCGCAGACAACGGAAGGAGCGTGCGGCAAACCAGGCTCCCCACCCACCCTTTCCTCCAACGACTTTCTGTCTCACCTGTGACAGAGACTGCAATTCCCATATTGGACTGTTCAGTCACCTGAGAACTCACTTTTAGAGTGGAAGCAAGTCTTCCTCGATTTCGAGGGACTGCCTATGATGATGATGTGAATTCATCCCTTTTTGGCGTGGAAGTAAGTCATCCTCGATACGATGGGCTGCCTATGATGATATTAGGATAATTGAAATCCTTCACTATCACTACACTGTAGTTCTTGCCACTTTCTGTAATTTGTCTGCAAATTAGTCTACGAATGTGCTCCTCTATCTCCTTCCCACTATTTGATGGCCTATAGTATAAGCCCAATAGCGTAATAGCTCTTCTAATGTTCCTTAATTATAACCAAATAGACTCTGCCTTTGGCCCCTCAACGACATCATCCCTCTCCAGTGCTATAATAGTTTATTTGATTAAACTGCCACCCTCCTCCTATTTTTCCTTCCCTATCTTTCCTGAATACCTTGTAGCCAGGAATATTAAGTTCTCAATCCTCCTTTTCTTTGAGCCAGTCCTCTGTTATTGCCACTATATCATAGTCCTCTGTGGTGAAGTGCCTGCAGCTCACCAACCTTATGTACATGCTATGTGCATTTATGTATATGCACTCAAAACCCAACTAAGGCTGATTCAAATTTGCCCCCTCATCTGATCCGTCCTATTTCTGAACTATTCTTTACTCTAGTGCTATTTGTCTCTCCCAGTCCTCTGTGCACCCAATATTGCCTTTAAGCTGTGCCGCACTCCAGGGAACCCGCGCAATCGGCTTGCAGGCTTTTCAATGCAAAAACCACACACACACAATATTGTGAATGGCCCTTATAGGGGCCATGCAAGGCCCAAACATTATAGGGAACATTGTGTGCACCTCTCTAATGGTTCATCGTGGTGCCCATCCCCCAGCCAGATTAGTTCAAACCCTCTCCCACAGTACGAGTTAGCCTTCCGCGAGGACATTGGTCCCAACTCTGTGGAGGTGCAACCCGTCCAAACAGATGCCCAGAACTTGTCCCAATGCCCCAGGAATCTGAAGCACTCCCTCCTGCACCATTTCTCTAGCCACATGATAACCTATTTTATCCTACTATTCCTATATTCATGTATGTGTGGCATATTTCATTTGAACTGTAAGCACAGATCTGGAGGGCATGTGTGTAAAATGAGAAAGACTCGAGCAGGGCTTGAGATTATAAGAGATTTTTATTTTACACAGCACAGTGGAGTCCCACCAAAAGCAGTTTACGGCCATGTACATAAAAAACTGCTGGATAAAGATCTAGTTAGCAGTGGGATTGGGGGCTATAAGAATAGGTACAAATAGAGTCAATCATTTGCTGGGTGGAACGGGATAGTTCCTGAACTGGTGGAATGACCATCAATCAGCTCTGACTGACACTGGGCTAATTCTCTTTAAGGAATGAAGGTTAAGCTTCGAGAGGGGGAAATTCAGGATTGTTCAGAATTTGGATCAAGTAAATGCAAGTAAGTTGCTACGACTCAATTTATCAGCGGTATTGACTTGCCTTCCCCACGTCTGAACCTCCATCTCTGAAGAAGAATTCTCAAAATCACAAGATATCTACAGATCAATCCTTTCCTAGCTTATCTGACCAGCAAAAAAAAACGATAGACTCCTCCTTACAGTATTCAAATGTTCCTTAAATGGTTCTGGGTTTTTGTCTGCATTATTTTACCCAGTGTCCATTCCAAGTGTAGAGCACAGTATCAGTCAGAGGTGATTAATGACCAATCATAACCGCTGCTGGATTGACTTTGGATGACCCTGGGCTACAGAAGGAATCAGCAACAGATAGAAAGTGATTCCTTGAGGGTATACTATACTGTAGATTGGTTCACTTCCCTATAACTGCACTGAAATCTAGGGCAGTTATAGAATGATTGCTGTCTATAAATTCATTCAAAGGAGGTGACCTTATTCTAAATATGCATCATTATGGAGCAGAAAGACGAAGTGCTTTCCACTTGACTCAGAGAGAGGGTTAAATTGGATATCCCTTGAAAATAGACATGGGGATTGCGATTACCTTACGCCTGTTCTATGTAATGCAGGCAACACGGCATCTTCATGCTGCCTGCTCATTATTATGATTTCTGTGTGCAGCCAGAACTAACTGCGCTGTTGGTTGGCTGCATACACTATTTCCAAGGCCACCTCCTTAAGTACTCTGGGATGCAGATAACTGTGGCTATCAAGGGAAATCAGGGATAGCATTAAAGCCAAGGAAGTGGCATACAAATTGGCCAGAAATAGCAGCGAACCCGGGGACTGGGAGAAATTTAGAACTCAGCAGAGGAGGACAAAGGGTTTGATTAGGGCAGGGAAAATGGAGTACGAGAAGAAGCTTGCAGGGAACATTAAGACGGATTGCAAAAGTTTCTATAGATATGTAAAGAGAAAAAGTTTAGTAAAGACAAACGTAGGTCCCCTGCAGTCAGAATCAGGGGAAGTCATAACGGGGAACAAAGAAATGGCGGACCAATTGAACAAGTACTTTGGTTCGGTATTCACTGAGGAGGACACAAACAACCTTCCGGATATAAAAGGGGTCGGAGGGTCTAGTAAGGAGGAGGAACTGAGGGAAATCCTTATTAGTCGGGAAATTGTGTTGGGGAAATTGATGGGATTGAAGGCCGATAAATCCCCAGGGCCTGATGGACTGCATCCCAGAGTACTTAAGGAGGTGGCCTTGGAAATAGTGGATGCATTGACAGTCATTTTCCAACATTCCATTGACTCTGGATCAGTTCCTATGGAGTGGAGGGTAGCCAATGTAACCCCACTTTTTAAAAAAGGAGGGAGAGAGAAAACAGGAAATTATAGACCGGTCAGCCTGACATCGGTAGTGGGTAAAATGATGGAATCAATTATTAAGGATGTCATAGCAGTGCATTTGGAAAGAGGTAATATGATAGGTCCAAGTCAGCATGGATTTGTGAAAGGGAAATCATGCTTGACAAATCTTCTGGAATTTTTTGAGGATGTTTCCAGTAGAGTGGACAAGGGAGAACCAGTTGATGTGGTATATTTGGACTTTCAGAAGGCTTTCGACAAGGTCCCACACAAGAGATTAATGTGCAAAGTTAAAGCACATGGGATTGGGGGTAGTGTGCTGACATGGATTGAGAACTGGTTGTCAGACAGGAAGCAAAGAGTAGGAGTAAATGGGGACTTTTCAGAATGGCAGGCAGTGACTAGTGGGGTACCGCAAGGTTCTGTGCTGGGGCCCCAGCTGTTTACACTGTACATTAATGATTTAGACGAGGGGATTAAATGTAGTATCTCCAAATTTGCGGATGACACTAAGTTGGGTGGCAGTGTGAGCTGCGAGGAGGATGCTATGAGGCTGCAGAGCGACTTGGATAGGTTAGGTGAGTGGGCAAATGCATGGCAGATGAAGTATAATGTGGATAAATGTGAGGTTATCCACTTTGGTGGTAAAAACAGAGAGACAGACTATTATCTGAATGGTGACAGATTAGGAAAAGGGGAGGTGCAAAGAGACCTGGGTGACATGGTACATCAGTCATTGAAGGTTGGCATGCAGGTACAGCAGGCGGTTAAGAAAGCAAATGGCATGTTGGCCTTCATAGCGAGGGGATTTGAGTACAGGGGCAGGGAGGTGTTGCTACAATTGTACAGGGCCTTGGTGAGGCCACACCTGGAGTATTGTGTACAGTTTTGGTCTCCTAACCTGAGGAAGGACATTCTTGCTATTGAGGGAGTGCAGCGAAGGTTCACCAGACTGATTCCCGGGATGGCGGGACTGACCTTTCAAGAAAGACTGGATCAACTGGGCTTGTATTCACTGGAGTTCAGAAGAATGAGAGGGGACCTCATAGAAACGTTTAAAATTCTGACGGGGTTAGACAGGTTAGATGCAGGAAGAATGTTCCCAATGTTGGGGAAGTCCAGAAGCAGGGGACACAGTCTAAGGATAAGTGGGAAGCCATTTAGGACCGAGATGAGGAGGAATTTCTTCACCCAGAGAGTGGTGAACCTGTGGAATTCTCTACCACAGAAAGTTGTTGAGGCCAATTCACTAAATATATTCAAAAAGGAGTTAGATGAAGTCCTTACTACTAGGGGAATCAAGGGGTATGGTGAGAAAGCAGGAATGGGGTACTGAAGTTGCATGTTCAGCCATGAACTCATTGAATGGCGGTGCAGGCTAGAAGGGCCGAATGGCCTACTCCTGCACCTATTTTCTATGTTTCTATGTTTCTATACATCAACAGGGGGCCCAAAATCGTAACTTGCTAGCATTACTTAAAGCTAGCCTGCACTGCTTAAAGCTAGCCTACACCTCTTAAAGCCGGGGGGGGGGGGGGGGGGGCGGCGTTGTGTTGCATTGTGGCTGAAACAGGCGCTGGGAGTCCTTGGTGATCTTAATCTGACTTGGGAACATAGGAACAAGAGTAGGCCATTCAGCCCCTCAAGCCTGCTCCACTATTCAATGAGATCATGGCTGATCTGTGACCTAACTCCATTTACCCACCTTTGGCCCATATCCCTTTATACCTTTGGTTAACAGAAAACTATCAATCTCTGAGAAGAATGGCTAAACATGGAAGAGATGGGCACTCAGGTTTTCTGATGCTGCACTGGAAATCTTGGTGGAAGAGGAGGAAAGGAGGAGACATGTCCTGTATCCAAAGGGGGATAGGAGGCCTTCCAGACACATGGTGAGAAGGGAGTGGGAGCAAATAGCCGCACAGGTCAATGCCAGGAGTGCAGCCCCAAAGACCTGGATGCAGTGTTGCAAAAAGTTTAATGACCTCACACGAGTGGTCAAGGTCAGAGAATGCATCTTCAAATGCCATATCCTACCAACTGCACCACTAGCCTCGGCCACCACTCAAATCACCACACCCCCATTACTCACCTATCAATAATCTCTATTAATTAGGACTCATACCTAACATTCATATGTTTCATCTCACTCTCACACTTCCCTCTCTCTTGCAGGAAAAAGTGATGCACAACCGGAGGAAGCAGGAACTAACCGGAAGGGGACAGACATGCCTACATGCTCTAACCCCCATGGAGGAGATGGTGCTGGCTTTTATTGAAAGGCCATTGCTGAGGCCGTGGCCACGGCAGGGCTGAATCCATTGAAGCTATCTGATCCTCCTTCTCACATCCCACTTCCCCTTCATCCCACAATCTCTTCTGACTTACAAGCTGCAGATGGTGTCGGCACCTCTTACTTTCCCCTCTCCCCTCACCACTATCTTATCTTGTGCCTTTCTCCTTTCAGATACCCAAGAACTGCAAACCATCCAGGCAGTGGTGGAAGAGCATGAAGACAATGATGATGAAGACACACCATCACTTGATTTCACAGTCGCAGCTACCAGCTCAGATACTGACACTGTGGATAGGATAGAGGCGGGATCTGCACATGGTGACACACCAGGCACAAGTGCACTGCAGCCAGGGTGGGGGCAAGGATAGTGCAGGTGCCAGCTCTCTGGAGAATGAGGTCACATACAGGTTCTGCTGCAGGGGACTCAGATGAGGACTTTGATGGGGATGGCTAATGGGTGTACACAACAAAATACTTGGTGCATTGGAAAGCCTACGAGAAAGCCTACATGCAATCTCAAGGTGCATGGAGGAGACTAGCACAAACTTGGCACAGGGCTTTGCACATGGCTTGGAGACCATCCTTTCTAGCATGGAACTGGAAGCAAACTCCATCAACACACTTGAGGACCCAACAATGATGCAGCGTCTGATGGCCGATGTTTCAGCTTCCATTGCAGCACAAGCAACAAACCAAAAGTCTGAGTACTGCAGTGGAAGGTCAGACTGAAGTCATGCAAGGTCGGCTTGCTGCCATCATGGCTGTGGATATCAGTGTTCAAAGCTGCTTGCAGGGTGTCACAGCATTCCAGCAATCAGTCCTCCAACACATTACTAGGATTGGTGAAGCGCCGCCCGGGAAGAGTGGCCGTGGTTTTTTAAAAATTTGTTCCAGGCTGTGGCCGTCGCTGGCAAGGCCAGCATTTATTGCCCATCCCTAATTGACCTTGAGAAGGTGGTGGTGAGCCGCCTTCTTGAACCGCTGCAGTCTGTGTGGTGCAAAACTCCCACAGTGCTGTTAGGGAGAGAGTTCCAGGATTTTGACCCAGCAACGATGAAAGAACGGCGATATATTTCCAAGTCAGGATGGTGTGTAACTTGCAGGGGAACTTGGAGGTGATGGTGCTCCCATGCACCTGCTACTGTCCTTCCAGGTGGCAGAGGTCGCAGGTTTGGGAGCTGCTGCCGAAGAGGCCTTGGCGAGTTGCTGCAGTGCATCCTGTAGATGGAATGCGCTACAGACACAGTGCGCGGTTATGGAGGGAGTGAATGGTTTAAGGTTGTGAGTGGGGTGTCAATCAAGTGGGCTGCTTTGTCCTGGATGGTGTTGAGTTTCTTGAGTGTTGTTGGAGCTGCACTCATCCAGGCAAGTGGAGAGTATTCCATCACACTCCTGACTTGTGCCTTGTTGATGGTGGACAGGCTTTGGGGAGTCAGGAGGTAAGACACTCACCGCAGAATACCCAGCCTCTGACCTGCACTTTTTGCCACAGTATTTATGTGGCTGGTCTAGATAAGTTTCTGGTCAATGGTGACCCCCCAGGATATTGATGGGGGATTCGGCAATGGTAATGCCATTGAATATCAAGGGGAGATGGTTAGACACTCGTTTGTGGGAGATGGTCATTGCCTGGCACTTGTGTGATGCGAATCTTACTTGCCATTTATCAGCCTAAGCCTGAATGTCGTCCAGGTCTTGCTGCATGCGGGCACGGACTGCTTCATTATCTGAGGAGTTGTGAATGGAACTGAACACTGTGCAATCATCAGAGAACATCCTCACTTCTGATCTTATGATGGAGGGAAAGTCATTGATGAAGTAGATGAAGATGGTTGGGCCTAGGACACTGCCCTGAGGAACTCCTGCAGTGATGTCCTGGGGCTGAAATGATTGACCTCCAACAACCACAACCATCTTCTTTTGTGCTAGGTATGACTCCAGCCAGTGGAGAGTTTTCCCCCTGATTCTCATTGACTTCAATTTTACTAGGGCTCCTTGATGCCGCACTTGGCCACACTCTGTGGAGCACGAGCCTGCTGTCCTCTCTCAAGGTGACGGCATTTGTCCTTCCACCCCTGCCATTCCGCCAGTGTGCTTGCTGTTGCCTCTCAGCTCAGACTGCTGCTGCTGATGCTGAGATGGTGCAGTCTAAAGCCGGGCCTTCTAGGCCCAGAGTTGCTTGAGATCATCCTCCAAGACCAGCTGCAGTCTCCTCCACTGAAAGTCAGCAGCCTTCCATCAGCCACGCTGCAGCCACTGGGGTAGTGAAGCGTAGACATCTCAAATGTTGGTCGTCACTGAGGTTCAGTTGCTCCCTGAACACCCTGGGCCTACATGGCCACCTGCTGAGTGCCCTTCTCCCACTCCTGCTCCTCTCTTTTCTGGCAGCTTGTCCTGTTCAGCGTGGCCTCTGCTCATTCTCCCAGTCATGCTCGATTCCAAGAGAAAGGCCTATTAGTGCACTCGTGACTGGGAGCAACTGGCTTGTGCAGAAGACTTGAAGTCAACAAAAAGTCATCATCATAGGCAGCCCCTCGAAATCGAGGAAGACTTGCTTCGATTCTAAAAGTGAGTTCTCAGGTGACTGTACAGTCCAATATGGGAATTGCAGTCTCTGTCACAGGTGGGATAGACAGTGTTTGAAGGAAAGGGTGGGTGGGAGCCTGGTTTGCCACACACTCCTTCCGCTTTCTGCGCTTGTTTTCCACATGCTCTTGGCAACGAGACTCGAGGTGCTCAGCGCCCTCCCGGATGCTCTTCCTCCACTTCAGCACCTGCCACACCACTCCTTGTAGACTTTTAAAACTTGAAACAACTATATCCTTGAGGGAGCTTCATGGAGAGACCTCTTTGTAAGGCAGAGTTGTGTAGCATGCAGCACAGGACACAATCCTTGAGACACTCACCAGACTTTACTCCAGGACTCCCCCAGATCCGTACAGGCAGTGTAAGCCTTAGATCAGTGGTAGCATTCTCGCCACTGAGTTAGAAGGTTATGGGTTCAAGTCCTACTCTGAGACTTGAGTACTAATCTGGGCTGGCACTTTAGTGTAGTACTAAGGGAGTGCTGCACTGTTAGAGGTATCTGATCTATCGGGCATGTAAAAGATCCCATGGCACTATTTGAAGAAGGGCAGGGGTGTTCTCCCAGTGTCCTGGCCAATATTTATCCCTCAAGCAACATCACTAAAACAGATTATAAGGTCATTATATCATTGCTGTTTATGGGACCTTGCTGTGCAAAAATTGGCTGGTGCATGTCTCTATGTTACAACAGTGACTACACTTCAAAAGTACTTCCTTGATTGTAAAGCGTTTGGGGCATCCTGAGGTCATGAAAGGCTCCATATAAATCACATAGGATTACATAGGATATACGGCACAGAAACAGGCCAATCGGCCCAACCAGTTCATGCTGGCATTTATGCTCCACTCGAGCCTCCTCCCATCTTTCTTCATCTAAATTTATCCGCATAACCCTCTATTCCCTTCTCCCTCATGTTTGTCTAGCCTCCCCTCAAATGCATCCATGCTATTCGCTTCAACCACTCCCTGTGGTAGCGAGTTCCACATTCTCACCACTTTTTGGGTAAAGAAGTTTCTTCTGTATTCCCTATTGGATTTCTTGGTAACTATCTTATATTAATGGCCTCTAGTTATGCTCTTCTCCATAAGTGGAAACCCTCTCTTTATATCCATTCTATCAAGACCTTTCATAATTTTAAAGACCTCTATAAGGTCACCCCTCTATATCTTTTTTATAATATGTCGACTAGAACTGTACCCAATACTCTAAGTGTGGTCTAACCAAAGTTCTATACAGGTTTAGCATGACTTCCCTACTTTTCAATTCTATACCTTTAGAAATAAACCTTAGTGTTTGGTTTGCTTTTTTATGGCCTTGCTAACCTGTGATACATCTTTTAGTGATGTGTATTTGTACTCCGAGATCCCTCTACCCCACCTAGACTCGCACCCTCCAAGTAATAAGTGACCTCCCTATTCTTCCTAGCAAAATATAATACTTCACATTTATCTGTGTTGAACTTCATTTGCCAATTATTTGCCCATTCTGCAAGTTTATTAAGGTCCTCCTGTAATTTGTTGTAGTCCTCCTCGGTATTGACTACCTCCCCAATTTGGTGTCATCCGCAAATTTAGAAATTGTGTTTTTCATTCCAAAGTCTAAATCGTTAATATAATTTGTGAACAGCAGTGGTCCCAGCACTAATCCTTGTGGAACACCACTACCCACCTTCTGTCACTGCAGAATGCAAGTCCTTCTTTCTTTCTCTCTCTTTCCCCCAATATGGCTAAGATGTGGATGATGATGTTCTGGTGGATGAATGAGCCTCATTGTAGTAGTGCTCAGGTGGGATCCTGGGAAACCACACTGGTGTCATTAGTCGAGGCTGTGGTAGATGGCATATGTCTCTGTGGAGTCAGCCAAGAGTTGGGCTGCACTGTGGAGTTCCTTAATGTCAAAGGCATAATGGCAGCTGCTGGGGAGATGAGAATTTCCTTGCATGATCGTGTCCAGCTGGTTGCAGACTAGCTGCACATTCAGATGTGAATTTTGATGTCTGGCTGGCTATTGATAAAGGGGGAATCTGCCATTAGGTAAAATTGCATTGCTCTGTTATGTTGATGTTGGTTTCCCATGGTGTCTACACAGGAGGTGCACTATAGATCTGCTAGCAGCAAGTGGCATAGCTCTGTGACAACTTTCTTCATAAGGTGAATCCTCTGCAGGCAGTGGTCCTTCGCCAAATACAATCTCTGCCTGTATGCCCTGAGACACAGGTGCCAGCAGGTGGCACTATGGCCTACATTGGAGCCTCACCAGCCCAGTATTGTTCCTTCTTTTCTTCCAAGAAACTGAGATAGAGGGTAATCTCTAATGGGAAACCCATTGTGCCCAGTCTGAAAAGAGGGGGGCATAAATAACATCCCCATATTAACTGGCATAGAAGTAGATGGCAAAGTAGGTTAAAACATCAAAAAAGCAGGGAAAAAAGCACATCAATAAGATTTATACAGCACCTGGAATTGTTTAAAGCTTCTTGCTTTAAATGGATATCCACGTTAGGGTAGTTCCTTGCAAACCTGGGTCACGGCTCTATCCTGGTGTGACTAAGACTTGGTGTCAATCAGGATGTGAAATGGGATCATCTGATGTCTCCATGTCGTTATCACCTCAATTAAATAAATAGTCAATAAAGCATGCAGGCACTAAAAGGGTCAAGGACTCAAAGTGACGGATATCTGACACATTTGCCCACCTCCCGTCTGACAATTCTCACCCCGGGTATCAGTGTCAGCAAAACAAAAGCAGCTCAAATAGAATCAAACTGCCCCCAACCAACAACACGATATGTGAACATATATTATATATATTAAAAAGAAATTGAACTTTACAAATCAATCCTCTGAACTGCAAAAGGGAAGTTTGAGAAGTTTTTTAATCTCTTCTCTGATCACTGGATAGGAATTACTGGCTTGCTAACACTCTTGGGTATCTGTTATTCTTTATATATTTATTTTTAATCCTTGTGCAACAAAACTCGCAGCTGAAGTGCCTTGCTGCAAACGGTTTGTCACAGGTGTCGGGGAAGTGAAAGTGACTGTGGCGGTTTCTGCAATCAGTTTCTATCCGCTGCTTTTCTTTGGTTGCTGAAGCAACAGTGAGTAAAAGGGAAAACTGAAAGCGAGCTGATTACCATCCCCCAAGGACTGGTTTGTCGTCTGCGCTCAGATCTGTCTGATCCAGCTTCCAGAACCAATGTGAGAGGAATGGGAAAAAAATAATAGTCTGCTAGAAGCTTGCTGCAGGCAGAGGTCAGATATCACAGCGAGACTGAGAGGGTGACAAAATTCACAGTTAATGACAGTGGGTCAATGACAGTACCGCACAGAGGGCCGAATCCCACTTGTCACTGTGTGTAGCAACATTGTAAACACATTCATGAAGGCACTGTTGAAGCAGAGTCCATAAAATCTTTAGAAGGAGAATTGCTTGATAAATATGAATATGGATGGTTATGGGGAGCAGAAGAATGGGATTACATGAAGTGGTTCAGATGGAGAGAAACCCTTGCATAGATCTGGTGGGCCAAATGGTCTGTCTCTGTGCTGCAACATTCTGTGATTCCAACATTCTACAATTCCAGCACTCTATGATTTCCATGCTCGGTATTCCTTGTGAAATTGTAAATGTTCTTTTTGAACTTGTTGACAGTTTCAATAGCAATATCGAGCAGACACACAACGCAAAGCAACCTGGACGACCCCTCTCCCAATGTTGGAAACCTCGGACTAGATTTTACATTTGCCGCTGGGCATTAAACTGCTGATAGTGGATCAACTGCCTGTTTTGCAGCCAGGCGGATTGTCCTTCCAACTGTGGAAAAGGACCTAAAATTGAACTGACATGAGATGTCAAACCTTGAAACATATCCTTCCCTACCTGGCCCACATAGTTCCTTCACAAAAATCTGTGCGTATGTGTGCACAAACATACATGTGTGTGCTCGCACGTGCATGTGTATGTGTCCATCGGTACATGTCTGTGCATTTGTGCGCCGCATCCGTGTGTGTGTGTATGTGTATGTGTTTGTATGTTTGTGTGTGTGATCAATGCATTTTGCAGATACAGAACATTTATTAAAATAGTTTCTGACATCAGGGACACAGTTATCTGATAATATTCATGTATAAGGTCGTAGGATTATAGAAGCTTTCTTACAGAATTCATCAAATGTACAACTATACCCATAGGATATCCCCAGCATTTGTAAACAAATCCTCAGTGCTACCCTCAGTTACAGAAGCAAGACCAGTCAACATTGAAAACTCTTGTTAGCTGTGCCAGGCAACAGATAGTGCACAGCAGTGAGACAGGAGGTTACGCTATTAGAAAAACTCCAGAGCTCAAAGGGACTTGGTGATCTCCAAACTGTTCAAACAGCTGCTGATAAACTGATTCCATTAAAGCTTTGAGTGTTGCCTTCTTTTGCTCTGAGTTTGGTTTTCTCATTCACGAGTAAGGTTTTTGTATTTACCACTTTTATGTGCAACACTATCCCACCATTACAATTCCTTGCTTGTGTCTCTACGTGTTAACATAGCGAATTAACATCCTGCTTATTTTAAAAGGAGGCTCCCAGATCACAGTTTGATAAATTCTCCACTGGGTGTGCTATGTGCAGCAGATACCAAGGGAAGAAGTGGAATTATGGGCCAACCATAAAGATAACATTCTCCTCCAAATTGTGAAGAGGCTCAACATTAAGATAATGGGCCCAAGTTTCCACACGATAAAAAACGGGCGCCCCTCCGAGCTGGGCGCCCGTTTTTCGCACCTAAAACGGCGCCGGAAAAAAAACTCGCGATTCTGGAGAGCCCTGCAGCTCCTTGTCTGTTTGGCGTGGCGCCCAGGGGGGGCGGAGCCTACACTCGCGCCGATTTTGTAAGTGGGAGGGGGCAGGCACTATTTAAATTAGTTTTTTTCCTGCCGGCAACCCTGCGCGTGCGTGTTGGAGCGTTCGCGCACGCGCAGTGTGAAGGAAATATTGGCACTTGGCCATTTTTGTAGTTCTTTGTAGCTGTTTAATTTTTGAACATTTTTTAATAAAAGCACATTGCCATCAGCACATCAGCACTGAGGCTTCTTGCAGCCTTCTCACTGTCTCCTTCCCGCCCGCCGTCTGGAACGTCTTCCTCCGCCCCCCCCCGCTGCGTTTGGGCGGGCGGGCGGGCCCGCACTCCCTCCCTCCCTCCCTCCCGCCGTCTGGAACGTCTTCCTCCCCCCCCCGCTGCGTTCGGGCGGGCGGGCGGGCCCGCACTTCCTCCCTCCTTCCCTCCCTCCCGCCGTCTGGAACGTCTTCCTCCCCCACCCGCTGCGTTCGGGCGGGCGGGCCCGCACTCCCTCCCTCCCACCGTCTGGAACGTCTTCCTCCCCCCCCCCCCCCCCACCGCTGTGTTCGGGCGGGCGGGCGGGCCCGCACTCCCTCCCTCCCTCCCGCCGTCTGGAACGTCTTCCTCCCCCCCCCCCCCCCACCGCTGTGTTCGGGCGGGCGGGCGGGCCTGCACTCCCTCCCTCCTTCCCGCCGTCTGGAACGTCTTCCTCCCCCCCCGCTGCGTTCGGGCGGGCGGGCCCACACTCCCCTCCCTCCCTCCCTCCCGCCGTCTGGAACGTCTTCCTCCCCCACCCGCTGCGTTCGGGCGGGCGGGCCCACACTCCCCTCCCTCCCGCCCGCCCGCCGTCGGGAATGAACGAATGAACTTGTGAGGCTGGCTGAAGCACTTTCACACAGGTAGGAAGATGGTTTATTTAATCTTTTCTTTGCTTATAAATGTTTATTCAGGTTGGATTTATTTGTATAAGTATAAATAAGGATTTATTGTAGAATTTAATGACTTCCCTTCACCCCCCCTCCCCCCCCGCCACCTTGTTCTGGACGCCTAATTTGTAACCTGCGCCTGATTTTTTAATGTGTAGACAAGGTTTTTTCAGTTCTACAAAAATCTTCACTTGCTCCATTCTAAGTTAGTTTGGAGTACGTTTTCACTGTGGAAACTTTGAAATCAGGCGTCAGTGGCCGGACACGCCCCCTTTTGAAGAAAAAATTCTGTTCCAAAGTGGAACTGTTCTACCTGACTAGAACTGCAGAAAAAAAAATGTGGAGAATTGCGATTTCTAAGATAGTCCGTTCTCCACCAGTTGCTCCTAAAAATCAGGCGCAAATCATGTGGAAACTTGGGCCCAATATGTGTTCAGGATCTGTCAACTGATTTTTTTCCCCCCTTAGGGACTAGCTTTATTAATAGGATTTTACCCTTTATTTTCACTACATGAAGGGATTCATGGCAAGGGCTTCTAGTGCAAAATTGGGCAGATTCATTCGGATGCTGCCTGACATGAGGTAGTACAAATGTGAAGAAAGACAGAAAATTGAGTCATGTTTCACTGGAACAGTGCATATTTATTGTATGATATGTAACTTCTATGTATCTGTATGTAGTCGCTAAGGATATGATACGGAATTGTCAGTTATCACTAAGGTTTGCTTTGATACAACTCTTCACAAAGTTTTCTCCCCTCTCACTGACAGGCTTTAACTTTAATATTTTCAGACCGGTTCATTATATGATAATTGTATTGTTAATACTTTTGGATCACTACAATGTGCCACTAAAGCAGATTATACCAACTGTGGCAGCCCACAAAGTGGCCAAGATTAATGGGACGTCAGAGGATTGGAAAACTTTTAAAAATCAGCAAAGAACGACTAAAAAAATAATAAAGAGAGGGAAGATATATTATGAAAGTAAACTAGCAAAAACTATAAAAAAAGATAGTAAGAGTTTCTACAGGTATATGAAAAGGAAGAGAGTGGCTAAAGTAAATGTTGGTCCATTATAGGATGAGACTGGGGAATTAATAACAGGGAACAGGGAATGGCAGAGACTTTGAACAAATATTTTGTATCAGTCTTCACGGTAGAAGACACTAAAAACATCCCAATAATAGATAATCAAGGGGCTATAGGGAGGGAAGAACTTAAAGCAATCACTATCACTAAAGAACAAGTACTCGGTAAAATAATGGGACTAAAGGTGGACAAGTCCCCTGGACCTGATGGCCTGCATCCTAAGGTCTTAAAAGAAATGGCTGCAGAGATAGTCGATGCATTTGTTGTAATCTACCAAATTTCCCTGGATTCTGGGGATGTCACAGCAGATTGGAACACTGCAAATGTAATGCCCCTATTTAAAAAAGGAGGCTCCCGAGATATGGGAAGTGATCCACTGTGTCCAGGGCCGCGCCGTGGATCTTGATGACTGGGGGCAGTGCTGTGAGGACAGGCTGATGGAGGACTTTTGTCTTATGGATGTTTAGCGTAAGGCCCATGCTTTCGTATGCCTCAGTAAATATGTCGACTATGTCCTGTAGTGCAACCTCTGTATGTGCGCAGACTCAGGCGTCGTCCACGTACTGTAGCTCAACGACAGAGGTTGGGGTGGTCTTGGATCTGGCCTATCAACAAGAGCAGGCATCGACGACGAGATCCAACACTGCCTCCAGTGCACCAGTGCAGCCTTCGGTCGCCTGAGGAAACGAGTGTTTGAAGACCAGGCCCTCAAAACTGCCACCAAGCTCATGGTCTACAGAGCTGTAGTAATACCTGCCCTCCGGTATGGCTCAGAGACATGGACCATGTACAGTAGACACCTCAAATTGCTGGAGAAATATCATCAATGATGTCTCCGCAAGATCCTACAAATCCCCTGGGAGGACAGGCGCATCAACATCAGTGTCCTCATTCAGGCTAACATCCCCAGCATTGAAGCACTGACCACACTCGATCAGCTCCGCTGGGCAGACCATAGTCCGTATGCCAGACACGAGACTCCCAATGCAAGTGCTCTACTCGGAGCTCCTTCATGGCAAACGAGCCAAAGGTGGGCAGCGGAAATGCTACAAGGACAACCTCAAAGTCTCCCTGATAAAGTGCAACATCCCCACTGACACCTGGGAGTCCCTGGCCCAAGACCACCCTAAGTGGAGGAAGTGAATCCGAGAGGGCGCTGAGCACCTCGAGTCTCAACGCCAAGAGCATGCAGAAATCAAGCGCAGGTAGCGGAAAGAGCGTGCAGCAAACCAGTCCCACCCACCCCTTCCCTCAATGACTATCTGTCCCACCTGTGACAGAGTCTGTGGCTCTCATATTGGACTGTTCAGCCACCAAAGAACTCACTTCAGGAATGGAAGCAAGTCTTCCTCAATTCCGAGGGACTGCCAATGATGATGATTTAAAAAAGAAGACAGCCAGAAAGCAGGAAACTATAGACCAGTTAGCCCAACATCCGTCAATGGTAAAATGCTGCAGTCCATTATTAAGGAAGCAGTAGCAGGACATTTGGAAAAGCATAATTTAGTCAAGCAGAGTCAACATGGTTTTATAAAAGGGAAATCATGTTTGACAAAGTTGTTGGAGTTCTTTGAGGATGTAACGAGCAGAGTGGAGAAGGGGGAACCAGTGGATGTGATGTATTTAGATTTTCAGAAGGCATTCGATAAGGTGGCACATGAAAGATTACGGCACAAGATGAAAGTTCACGGTGTTAGGGGTAATATACTAGTATGGATAGAGGATTGGCTAAATAGCAGAAAACAGAGAATCGGGATAAATGGGTAATTTTCTGGTTGGCAAACAGTAACTAATGGGGTGCCACAGGGATTGATGCTGGGGCCTCAAATGTTTACAATTTATATTAATGATTTGGATGAAAGGACCAAGTGTAATGTAGCCAAGTTTGCTGATGAGACAAAGATGGTGGGAAAGCAAGTTGTGAGAAGGACACAAAAAATCTGCAAAGGGATATAGACAGGCTAAGTGAGTGGGCAAAAATTTGGCAGTGGATTATAATGAGAGAAAGTGTTATCCACTTTGGCAGAAAATAAAATCAAATTATTTTTTAAATGGAGAAAAATTACAAAATGCTGCAGTACAGAGGGACCTCGTGCATGAAACACAAAAAGTTACTATGCATGTACAGCAAGTAATCAGTAAGGCAAATGGAATGTTGGCCTTTATTGCAAGGGGGCTAGAGTATAAAAGCAGAGAAGTCCTGCTACAACTGTACAGGGTATTGGTGAGGCCGCACCTGGAGTACTGCATACAGTTTTGAGCTCCTTATTTAAGGAGGGATATACTTGCAGTTCAGAGAAGGTTCACTAGGTTGATTCTTGAGATGAAGTGGTTGACTTATGAAGAAAGGTTGAGCAGGTTGGGGCTGTACTGATTGGAGTTCCGAAGAATGAGAGGTGATCTTATTGAAACATAGACAATAATGAGGGGGCTCAACAAGGTAGTTGAAGAGAGGATGTTTCCATTCATTGGGGAAACTAAAACTAGTGGCCTTAGTTTCAGAATAAGGGGTTGCCTATTTAAAACTGAGATGAGGAGGAATTTCTTCTCTCAGAGGGTTGTAAATTTGTGGAATTCTCTGCTCCAGAGAACTGAGGAGGCTGGGTCATTGAACATATTTAAGGTGGAGATAGACAGATTTTTGAGTGATAAGGGAGCAAAGGGTATGGGGAGCAGGCAGGGAAGTGGAACTGAATCCATGATCAGATCAGCCATGATCGTATTGAATGACGGAGCAGGCTCAAGGGACCAAATGGCCTACTCCTGCTCCTATTTCTTATGTTCTTATGTTTATCATCCTTTGAATAAAGTTTTTTTCTAATATATCTGTTTAAATTTACTAATCATAACTTAAATTTATGGCCAGGCCTTTCCCAGGAGCTCTGCTGCCGTAGCTTTGCCGGAACTATGGTGGAAGCCCCTGACGACCTGCGTCCTAGGATATTAAAAGAAGTAGCTGCAGAGATAGTGGATGCACTGGTATTAATCTTCCAGAATTCCCTAGATTCTAGAGCAGTCCCCAAGGATTGGAAGGTAGCAAACATATCCCTGCTATTTAAAAAAGGAGGAAGAGAAAAAACGGGGAACTATAGGCCAGTTAGCCTGACATCAGTTGTAGGAAAAATGCTATAATCTGATATTAGGGACCTGATAACAGGGCACTTAGAAAATCGTACTGTGATTAAACAGAGTCAACATGGTTTTATGAAAAGGAAATCGTGTTTGACAAATCTGTTAAGAGTTTTTTGAAGATGTAACGAGTAGGATGGATAAGGGGGAACCGGTGGATGTAGTGTATTTGGATTTTCAAAAAGTATTTGATAAGGTGCCAAACAAGAGGTTATTCCACAAAATTAGGACTCACGGGATTGGGAGTAATATATTAGCATGGATTGAGAATTGGTTAATGGACAGAAAACAGAGAGTAGGAATAAGTGGGACTTTTTCGGATTGGCAGGCTGTAACTAGTGGTGTACTGCAAGGATCGGTGCTTGGGTCTCAGCTATTCACAATCTATATTACTGACTTAGATGAAGGGACTGAGTGTAACATATCCACATTTGCTGTCGATACAAAGTTAGGTGGGAAAGTAAGCTGTAAGTAGGATGCAAAAAGGTTGCAGAGAGGTATAGACAGGTTGACTGAGTGGGCAAGAACATGGCAAATGGAATACAATGTGAGGAAGTGTGAAATTGTCCACTTTGGTAGGTAAAACAAAAAAGCAGAATATTTTTTGAATGGTGAGAGATTGGAAATGTTTGCCAGAGGGACCTGGGCGTCCTTGTATATGAATTACAAAGTTAACGTGCAGCTACAGCAAGCAATTAGGAAAGCAAATGGTATGTTAGCTTTTGTTACAAAGGGATTAGAGTATAAGAGTAAAGAAGTCTTACTGCAATTATACAGGGCATTGGTGAGGCCATACCTGGAGTACTGTGTACAGTTCTGGTCTCCTTACCTAAGGAAAGACATACTTGCCTTAGAGGGAGTGTATAAAGGTTCACTAGACTGGTTCCTGGGATGAGGAGAGATTGAGTAGACTAGGCCTATAGTTCCGAAAATTTAGAAGAATGAGAGGTGATCTAACTGAAATATCTAAAATTCTTAAGGGTCTTTACAGGTTTAATGCTAAGAAAATGTTTCCCTGGCTGGGGAATCTAGAAAATGGGGTCACAGTCTCAGAATAGGTGGTCAGCCATTTAGGACTGAGATGAGGAGAAACTTCTTACTCAACTGGTTGTGAATCTTTGGAATTCTCTACTCCAGAGAGCTGTGGGTGCTCAGCCATTGAGTATATTCAAGACAGAGGTTGATAAATTTTTGGGAGTTAAAGGAATTAAGGGATGTGGGGATAGTACGGGAAGGTGGAGTTCAGGTAGAAGATCAGCCACGATCTTGTTGAATGGCAGAGCAGGCTTGAAAGGCCAAATGGTCTACTCCTGCTCCTCTTTCTTATGTTCTTATGTTCTTATGTTTCTGATGATTTACACCACACCTCCGATGAAGTTACAATGGTGAAGGGGGGGTCAGCTCTAAGGATATTCTGGCCAACGTCTGTCATGTTTTTTGACTTTTTACTATTTTTTCCAAACAAGAAAGAATTTGGATAGAGTTACATTTAACATGAAGATAGAGTTTACGTTTAACATGCCTTTGTTACTTCTAGACTTGACTATTCCAATGCTCTCCTGGCTGGCCTCCCACATTCTACCCTACGTAAACTTCAGGTCATCCAAAACTCAACAGCCCATGTCCTAACTCACACAAACATTATACCCGTTCAACCATTGGTGGCCATGCTTTCAGCTGCCTAGGCCCGAAGCTCTGGAATTCTCTCCCTAAACCTCTCCGCCTTTCTACCTCTTTCCTCCTTTAAGCCGTTCCTTAAAACCTGCGTCTTTGACCAAGTTTTTGGTCACCTGCCCTAATTTCTTCTTATGTGGCTCGGTGTCAAATTTGTTGTCTTATAATACTCTGTGAAGCGCCTTGGGACTTTTTATTATGTTAAAGACGCTATTTAAATACAAGTTTTGCGCGAAGAATGTTCCCGATGTTGGGGAAGTCCAGAACCAGGGGATATAGTCTTAGGATAAGGGGTAGGCCATTCAGGACTGAGATGAGGATAAACTTCTTCACTCACAGAGTTGTTAACCTGTGGAATTCCCTGCCGCAGTGAGTTGTTGATGCCAGTTCATTGGATATATTCAAGAGGGAGTTAGATATGGCCCTTACGGCTAAATGGATCAAGTGGTATGGAGAGAAATCAGGAAAGGGGTACTGAGGGAATGATCAGCCATGATCTTATTGAATGGCGGTGCAGGCTCGAAGGGCCAAATGGCCTATTCCTGCACCTATTTTCTATGTTTCTATGTTTCTAAGTTATTGTTGTTATGAAGCACCTGCCTTAATGTTGTTCTCTCTTATACTGTAAATAATAAGCAATTAACTGACTTGTCTCCCTAATCAATAAATACCTCACACCCATCATGTTGGAAGGTTTTGGATCTACTTCTAACTGTAAACAGTCAGGAATAAAGCAGAGTTACAAACAGCTGAAAAACAGCCTAACATTTACAACAAAAGCTGTCGAGTTGGCAGAAAGGTCCCAGTAAAAGCAAACCTCCAAAAAGCAGAAAGCAGAGAAGTTATTTTGTTTAAGTCAAGTAAGAGGACACATTGAAGTGGGGTAGTGAAGCGAGCACATTATTTTCACATTACTACATAGTGATAAGAGGTATTGATTGAGCTAAGTGAATCTGATGGTAAGTATTGCTCTGCACGTCCACCTTACTGTGGGATAAAGCAGCTTAAGGATTGCCAAGCTTCTCCACATCTAGTGCTAACTCAGACCATCTTCAGAAAGGTTGAAGAAAGACACAGAGATCTGGTTCTGGTCACAAGGGTCTACAATTGCCATACCCCCCGGGTCCTGCTATCGTACAAGTAGATGTAGGACAGTGTGAGTCAAAACCCATGAAAGTAAACAACTGAAGGGAACAACTGAAGCCACTGAACCCAAAAAGGAATCTACAAGAGACCCAAATTCACAACAATCCTACAGGCTTGACTCTCAAAATAACCTTGGAGTCAGTTTATACAGCTAAATACTTTATGCAGTTC
The DNA here is from genome assembly GCF_044704955.1 of Pristiophorus japonicus. Classification (NCBI taxonomy): domain Eukaryota; kingdom Metazoa; phylum Chordata; class Chondrichthyes; family Pristiophoridae; genus Pristiophorus; species Pristiophorus japonicus. The sequence continues at coordinate 66,568,070 of NC_091977.1, read as the reverse complement.
GATGAAGTCTACTTTTAAACCTTCTTCTCTCTGTATCATAGAGGCTGAGTTTCCCTAGTCTCTCTGTTATGTCTGTAATGTACTTATGAATGACTCAACGAGGCAATGTGTTGTACTCAAACTGTAGTGACCTTGATCCTTTATTCGTAACTCCAGAGTGAGGCAGCCGCATGGTGGCTACCCTTTTATACAGCCCCTGCCACCAGGGCAGGAAACCTCGGTCTCCATCAGTTGCACCCTCTAGTGTGCCAGCATAGTATATACACAGTGTAAACCTTATTGAAAGTACATCAGGTAAACAAGTCTCCATCTTATGCAACTATATAGTGACTACACAGAGAGTATATCTATAGTCTGCATATATAATATCAGTCTCCCCCAAGTCCTTTGTGCCAATTACCTTTGCATTTTGTGCTCCGGCTTAGCTCTCCCCAGACTTAAGTGCCAATAGCCCTTGCACCTTGGCTATGCTTTGACTTGGCTCTCTCCCTGTTAACCCCCCAGTCCTTTTGCCACAACATTTGGTACTGGTTACCAGTTTGGATGGTTCGATGATGCAGTGGAGTTTCCAGTGGGTTCTGGGTGTGATCCATGTGTGTGTCCATGGCTACATACATCCATTCCCCCCCCCCGCCCCCACACAGCAAGATCATGCAGCTGACCCGTTACATTAACATACAGGATCAGATACAGCGCAAGTACAAAGTACAGTTTGTATCGTGACACCTTGGTTCAGTGACTGACATTCGTTATGTTTTACGGTCGTGTGCCAGGATTGGGTAGATTGCATTCATGGTTCAGTCACGGTCAGTACTGAGGTAGCAGTACAGGTATGCGAGGACGCTAGTTCCAGAGCAACCGGACGGGGTCCTCGTCTGATGGCAGCGCTGAGCCCCCTGCTAGCGGGGTGGGTTTGGTTCGCTCACCTTGCCAGGACTCAGGGCCTTTGCTGTTGCCTAGTGGTGGGCAGAGCCACAGATGTGTGTGGCCTCCCTGTCCTCCTTTGAGGGCTACAGAATCTTCTGCCTGCTCTCTAACGGTGTTGGGAACCTGGTTGCTCCAGGTCCCGTTTGGGGAACTCGTTGGTTCTGACCTTTCGCTCCCGGACATGGCTGAGGTAGTGACTGGGTCTGGGGGCTGTACCGTCTCCACCCGGGTGGTGGGCAACGGCGGCCGACTGCGCATATTGGCACCGTTTTCATTTCCAGGTCTGTGGCGAATAGTACCATCGGGTGCCCGCAGTGTGGGATAGACCTGGGGCAGGGTATCAGGATCAGTGCCTTCACCCTCCTGAGGTCGCTGGCCTATAACTTGTGGGGACACCTGGGGCAGGGCATCAGGATCAGTGCCTTTACCCTCCCGAATTCGCTCGCTTGATACTTTTGTGAACACTCTATTCCCGACATCTCGCAACAACATTTTGTTCTTTACACTAGGAATAGTACTGACATCTCGCAATAACATTTTGTTCACAATCTTAATCGGTTCGTTACATTGATTGCCATGCATACAATGTCTCTTTAAGTTCAGTTGGTTGCAGGTCTGCTTTAAGGGAATCCTGCTGGCTTTACCCCAATCAAAACCTTTGTTAGACACCACGTGATGGTCCCTCAGCGTTGCACCTCATGGTCTAGCCGCGGCCATCTTTTTTTTCAGCCACCCTGCACCTCGCTGCAGCAGGGACACCATATTGCCTCTGTCCTTGAGGTCGACTGCCTTGATCCTTCTTTCCCGCGATTCTGCCACAAAAGCTGGAAGAGTGCCTGTGAATTCGATCTTCCATCCAAGGAGTCCTGCCACTAGAGCCGGGAAGGTACTTCTAGGTCGTTCCGGTCGGATCATTGCCACGCAGTCGTGATGGACGATCTGTGCCTCAGGTGCTGTGCTGGTCTGTTCTCTGGTGCCTGGCCCAAGCAAAGGTGAGGTTTTGCTCTGCCTCTAAGCACAGGGGACATCGATTGCTGGACTAAAGAGGTCTTCCCATTTCCACTGGATCTTCCCCATCCACCTCCTTCCAGGCAGCGTTGGACCATCACCTGCAACAATCCACAGAGGTAACTTGTGCACCATGCCATAATGGATTACACTTGCATCCGCACTACCAAGGACTGGGATCAGATCCTTGGTGTAGCTGCGCAACTTTTCCTGTACGGGAACCAGCTCAGGTCGTTTTTTGTTCCATAGCCTCTCAAAGGCATCCTGGCTCATCACGGACTGGCTCGCTCCCGTGTCCACTTCCATGAAGACTGGAACACGTTTATCTCGAATTCCATCTTCACTGGAGGACAATCGGTGGTGCAGGTATACACTCCATACACTTCTTGAGGCTGAGTGCCTCTCTGGCCAAATCATCATACTCCCTGCTAGATTCAAAGTCATCTACCGACTCCTCTGCTAGAAGGTGAGTCTTATTTCTTTTACACATATGCTGGAGGTGGCCCTTCGTGTTACAGGCTTTGCATACGAACTCAGCAAACCACACTGGTGAGCCCTATGGTTTCTTCCGCAACGCCAGCATGGTGCTACTCGATTAGCACCCCTCGGCGGACTCTGAGTTCTGGAATCTTGAGGTCTGTGCTTTCTGCCCTGGTCAGAGCCATGTTCTACTGCCTTGCCTGTGACAGACACCATTCTGTGTACAGTACTTGCCAGATTTGAGTCCACAGGATGAATAATTTGCTTGGTGCTGCAGGTCGAGGTCATGAACGCCTGACTGATGCTGATGGCCTTCTGCAGGTTGACTGTGGTGTTGGCAGATAATAGCTTGTGAAGAAGGCCCTCGTGGCCAATTCCTATATTGAAGATGTCTCGCAATGCTTCGTTGAGGTGCGTTCCAAAATCACATGGTGCCGCAAGTCTCCTGAGGTCGGCAGTATATTTTGCAATCTCCTGGCCCTCAGGTCTGCGGTGAGTGTAGAATCCATGCCTGGTTGTGAGGATGCTCTCTTTTGGTCGTGAATTAGTTCAGCCAGCTTATCGTATGTCTTATCCTTGGCCTTCGGGGGTGCCAGCAAGTCCCCGATGAGGCGGTAGACCTCGGGCCTACAACTGGTCAGCAGTATAGCCTTGCGCTTCTCCGCCGATGTGTCCGTCTCCCCTGCCAGGCCTTTCCGTGAAAGCATCGCAATCATCACCCTCTGCGAAGTCTTTTAGTGTGCCAAAGGTAGCCATAATTGCGTATTCTCGTCACCAATTGTTATGTCTGTAATGTACTTATGAATGACTCCACGAGGCAATGTGTTGTACTCAAACTGTAGTGTCCTTTATTCATAACTCCAGAGTGAGGCAGCCGCAAGTTGGCTGCTCTTTTATACAGCCCCTGCCACCAGGACAGGAAACCCTGGTCTCCACCAGTTGCACCCTCTACTGGTGCTAGCATAGTATATACACAGTGTAAACCTTATTGATAGTACATCAGGTAAACAAGTCTCCATCTTATGCAACTATACAGTGACTACACAGAGAGTATATCTATAGTCTGCATATATAACACTCTCCTCATACTCATGCCCTTTACATGAGATTATTCCTGCTGTCCCTCTCTGTGTGGTGACTAAAACCATGCACTGCATTGCCAAATGAGGGTGGCCAATGCATTATAAAACCTTGATATAATCTATGTAGAATTACTGAGTCTCAGCCTCCTCCTGAGGTCCCCACCACATCATCACAAAAGCCAGTCTTCAGCCAATTCAATTCACTCCATGAGATATCAAGAAATGACTGAGTGCACTGGATACAGCAAAGGCTATAGGCCCTGACAAATACTGACTGAAGACTTGTGCTCCAAAACTAGCCACGCCTCTAGGCAAGCTGTTCCATTACAGCTACAACAGTGGCATCTACCCGGCAATGTGAAAAACTGTTCAGGTATGTCTTATCTACAAAAAGCAGGACAAATAAAATACGGCCAATTACCGCCCCATCATTCTATGCTCAATCATCAGCAAAGTGATGGAAGGTGTCATCGACAGTGCTATCAAGCGGCACTTATTCACCAATAACCTGCTCACCGACGTTCTGTTTGAGTTCTGCTGTGTATCTGTAAAGCATGCACTCCCATGTTCCGCCACCAGGGAGCACATGTCCTGAAGTCCCAAGGGATCCCAGCATCTGTATATAAGCTGGCCCCTAAGGCCTGTTCCTCACTCTGGAGTGTCTTAATAAAGACTGAGGTCACTGTTACTTTAACCTCCCTGTGTGCAGTCTCATCTGTGTTAGGAACACAATAACTGGCGACGAGTATACAAATCCAACGCAGAGATGCAGCAAACTGCGGGCATCTTGGAGAAGTTCTGGGAGGGTGAGGACTGGGAAGCCTATGTCAAACGGCTAGACCCGTACTTTGTAGCCAATGAGCTGGATGGAGAAGGAAGCGCTGCAAAAACGAGAGCGGTCCTCCTCGTGGTCTGCGGGGCATCGACCTACAGCCTCATGAAGAATCTTCTGGCTCCGGTGAAACCCACAGATAAGTCATATGAGGAGCTGTGTAAACTGCTTTGGGAACATCTTAACCCAAGGGAGAGCCCGCTGATGGCGAGGTATCGGTTCTACATGTGCCAGCGATCTGAAGATCAGGAAGTGGCGAGCTACATCGCCGAGCTAAAGCGACTTGCAGGACAATGTGAGTTAGTTCGCTACCTGGAGCAGATGCTCAGAAACGTTTTTGTACTGGGCATTGGCCATGAGACCATCCTATGAAAACTTTTGACTGTCGAGACACCGACCCTCAGTAAGGCCATTGCGATAGCACAGGCGTTTATGTCCACCAGTGATAACATCAAACAAATCTCTCAGCACACAAGTGCTAGCAATGTTCATAAATTAACTGGAACTGTGTTTGCGAGCAGAAATGTACAGGGCAGAAACCACGAGTCTGCAACTGCCAGCTGGCCTTAGGTGACACAGATGACTCAGAGTCCACAACAAAGGCTGAATGCAAGGCAATTCACACCTTGTTGGCGTTGTGGAGGCTTCCATTCAGCCTATTCATGCTGTTTCAAAGGGTATGTTTGCAAGAGCTGTGGTATAATGCGGCACCTCCAACGAGCTTGCAGACAAGCTGCAAGCTCTGCAAAACCTGCTAACCACCACGTGGCAGAGGAAGATCGGTCCATGGTGGATTAAAGCAATTTCGAGCTTCAGAGAGAGGAGGCAGATGCTGAAGTACATGGGGTGCACAGATGTTCGACGAATGTCCACCTATAATGCTAAATGTAAAAATAAATGGCTTACCCGTAGCCATGGAACTGGACACAGGTGCTAGCCAATCCATCATGAGTAAAAAGATGTTTGAGAGACCGTGGTGCAACAAGGCACTCAGACCAGCCCTGAGCCCCATCCACACGAAACTGAGAACGTACACCAAAGAGCTCATCACTGTCCTGGGCAGCGTCATGGTCAAGGTCACCTATGAGGGCATGGTGCATGAACTGCCACTCTGGATTGTCCCGGGCGATGGCCCCACACTGCTTGGAAGGAGCTGGCTGGGCAAAATCCGCTGGAACTGGGATGACATCCGAGCGCCATCACATGTCGATAAGGCCTCATGTACCCAGGTTCTTAACAAATTTCCTTCCCTTTTTGAGCCAGGCAGTGGAAACTTTTCTGGGGCGAAGGTGCGGATTAACTTAGTCCCAGAGGCATGACCCATTCACCACAAGGCGCGAGCGGTACCTCACATAATGAGGGAGAGAGTGGAAATTGAGCTGGACAGGCTGCAACGTGAGGGCATCATCTCCACAGCTGGTCCTGCTGCAACTGTACAGGGTATTGGTGAGGCCGCACCTGGAGTACTGCGTGCAGTTTTGGTCACCTTACTTAAGGAAGGATATACTAGCTTTGGAGGGGGTACAGAGATGATTCACTGGGCTGATTCCGGAGATGAGGGGGTTACCTTATGATGATAGATTGAGTAGACTGGGTCTTTACTCATTGGAGTTCAGAAGGATGACGGGTGATCTTATAGAAACATTTAAAATAATGAAAGGGATAGACAAGATAGAGGCAGAGAGGTTGTTTCCACTGCTCGGGGAGACTAGAACTAGGGGGCACAGCCTCAAAATACGGGGGAGACAATTTAAAACCGAGTTGAGAAGGAATTTCTTCTCACAGAGTGTTGTGAATCTGTGGAATTCTCTGTCCAAGGAAGCAGTTGAGGCTAGCTCATTGAATGTGTTCAAATCACAGATAGATAGATTTTTAACCAATAAGGGAATTAAGGGTTATGGGGAGCGGGCGGGTAAGTGGAGCTGAGTCCACGGCCAGATCAGCCATGATCTTTTTGAATGGCGGAGCAGGTTCGAGGGGCTAGATGGCCTATTCTTGTTCCCAATTCTTATTTTCTTATGTTCTTGTTCTAATTCAGCGAGTGGGCCAGCCCAATTGTTCCAGTACTCAAAAGTGATGGCACGGTCAGGATTTGCGGCGATTGTAAAGTAACTATTAATCGTTTCTTGCTACAGGACCAATACCCGCTACCGAAGGCAAACGACCTATTTGCGACGCTGGCAGGAGGCAAGACGTTCACCAAGCTCGCCCTGACTTCGGCTGACATGACACAGGAGCTGGAGGAGTCTTCGAAGGGCCTTACCTGCATCAACACGCACAAGGGACTGTTCATCTACAACAGATTCCCGTTTGGAATTCGGTCGGCTGCAGCGATCTTCCAGAGAAACATGGAGAGCCTACTCAAGTCGGTACCACGCAGGGTGGTTTTTCAGGACGACATATTGGTCATGGGTCGGGACACTGTCGAGCGGCTACAAAACCTGGAGGAGGTCCTCCAGCGACTGGATCGCGTAGGGCTGCGGCTGAAGAGGTCGAAATGCATCTTCATGGCAACTGAAGTGGAGTTTTTGGGGAGAAAGATCGCGGCGGATGGCATTCGGCCACAGATGCCAAGACAGAGGCTATCAGGAACGCATCCAGGCCACAGAATGTCACGGAGCTGCGGTCGTTCCTGGGACTCCTCAACTATTTTGGTAACTTCCTACCGGGTTTAAGCACCTCTTAGAGCCCCTACTGGGTATGGGGAAAAAAACAAGTAATTGCTTTTGAGAAAGCCAGAAACATTTTATGCTCCAACAAGCTGCTTGTATTGTATAACCCGTGTAAAAGACGTGCTAGCATGTGATGCGTCGTCGTACGGAGTCAGGTGTGTATTACAACAAGCTAACGTTGCGGGGAAGCTGCAACCTGTCGCCTATACCTCCAGCAGCTTGTCTAAGGCAGAGAGGGCCTACAGCACGATTGAGAAAGAGGCATTGGGGTAAAAAAAATGCATCAGTACCTGTTTGGCCTCAAATTTGAGCTGGAAACCGATCATAAGCCGCTCATATCCCTGTTCGCTGAAAATAAGGGGATAAATACTAATGACTCAGCCCGCATACAAAGGTAGGCACTCGCGCTATCAGCGTATAACTATACCATCCGCCACAGGCCAGGCACCGAGAACTGTACGGATGCTCTCAGTAGGCTACCATTGCCCATCACGGGGGTGGAAATGGCGCAGCCTGCAAACTTGTTGATGGTCACGCAGCCCGCAGACTTGTTGATGATCATGGAAGCGTTTGAAAATGGTAAATCACCTGTCACGGCCCACCAGATTAGGACTTGGATCAGCCAAGATCCTTTGCTGTCCCGAGTAAAAAAACTGTGTACTGCTTGGGAGCTGGGCCAGCATCCCCATTGAAATGCAAGAGCTAATCAAGCCGTTCCAGCTGAAAGGATGTGCTGTCCTTTCAGGCAGACTGCCTGTTGTGGGTAACCGCGTAGTGCTACCCAAAAAGGGTAGGGAGACGTTCATCTAGGATCTCCACAGCACACACCCGGGTATAGTAATGATGAAAGCGATAGCCAGATCCCACGTGTGGTGGTCCGGTATCGACTCTGACTTAGAGTCTTGTGTACGGCAATGCAGCGTATGTGCTCAGTTGAGCAACGTGCCCAGAGAGGCACCACTAAGTTTGTGATCCTGGCCCTCCAGATCATGGTCGAGGATCCATGTTGACTATGAGGGCCCGTTTCTCGGTAAAATGTTCCTGGTGGTGGTGGATGTTTTTCAAAATGGATTGAATGTGAAATAATGTCAGGAAGCACCGCCACCGCCACCATTGAAGCCTGAGGGCCATGTTTGCCACCCACGGCCTGCCTGACATACTGGTCAGTGACAACGGGCCATGTTTCACCAGTGCCGAATTTAAAGAATTCATGACAAGTAATGGGATCAAACATGTCACCTCGGCCCTGTTTAAACCAGTCTCCAATGGGCAGGCAGAGCGGGCAGTACAAACAATCAAACAGAGCCTTAAACAAGTCACAGTAGGCTCACTCCAAACCCGCCTGTCCCGAGTACTGCTCAGCTACCGCACGAGACCCCACTCGTTCACAGGGGTGCCCCCGGCTGAGTTACTCATGAAAAGGACACTTAAAACCAGACTCTCGCTGGTTCACCCCAACCTGCATGATCAGGTAGAGAGCAGGCGGCAGCGATGTAAACGATGGTCGCGCCACTGTGTCACGGAAAATTGATCTGAATGACCCTGTGTATGTGCTAAGCTATGGACATGGTTCCAAGTGGATTGCGGGCACAGTGATAGCTAAAGAAGGGAGTAGGTGTTTGTAGTGAAACTAGACAATGGAGAAATTTGCAGAAAGCACCTGGACCAAATGAGGCTGCAGTTCATAGACTGTCCTGATCAACCCACAGCAGACACCACCTTTTTCGAGCCCACAACTCAAACCCAAAGGATCAACAACACCACCCCGGACCAGGAAATCGAACCCATCATGCCCAACAGCCCAGCAAGGCCAGGCTCACCGAGCAACCTTGCAGGGCCAACAACACGCCAGCCCAACGAGGGCACAGCCAACACGCCAGAACAGACATTTGTACCGAGGCGGTCCACCAGGGAAAGAAATGCTCCCGACCGCCTCACCTTGTAAATAGTTTCCACTTTGACTTTTGGGGGGGGAGGGGCTGGGAGTGATGTTGTGTATCTGTAAAGCATGCCTTCCCATGTTCCGCCACCAGGGAGCGCATCCCCTGAAGTCCAGAGGGATCCCAGCATCCCTTGGGAGCACTGTATATAAGCCGGCCCCTAAGGCCTGTTCCTCACTCTGGAGTGTCTTAATAAAGACTGAGGTCACTGTTACTTTAACCTCCCTGTGCTCAGTCTCATCTGTGTTAGGAACACAATAGGTTCCACCAGGACCACTCGGCTCCAGACCTCATTACAGCCTTGGTCAAAACATGGACAAAAGAGCTGAACTCCAGAAGTGAGATAAAAGTGACTGCCCTCGATATCAAGGCAGCATTTGACCAAGTGCGGCATCAAGGAGCCCTAGTAAAATTGAAGTCAATGGGAATCAGGAGGAAAATTCTCCACTGGCTGGAGTCATATCTAGCACAAAGGAAGATGGTTGTGGCTGTTGGAGTTCAATTATCACACTGCCAGGACATCTATGCAGGAGTTCCTCAGGACAATGTCCTAGGCCCAACCATCTTCAGCTGGTTCATCAATGGCCTTTCTTCCATCATAAGGTCAGAAGTGGGGATGTTCCCTGATGACTGCACAGTGTTCAGTTCCATTCGCAATTGCTCAAAAAATGAAGCAGTCCATGCCCACAGGCAGCAAGACTTGGACGACATTCAAGTTTCGGCTGATAAGTGGCAAGTAAAATTCGCGCCACACAAATGCCAGGCAATGATTATCTCCAACAAGCGAGAAGCCAACCACCTCCCCATGACATTCAATGGCAGTACCATCACCGAATTCCCCTATCATCAACTGTCTGGCGGTCACCATTGACCAGAAACTTAACTGGACCAGCCGCATAAATACTTTGGCAACAAGAACGGTTCAGAGGCTGGGTATTCTGTGGCGGGTGTCTGACCTCTTGACTCCCCAAAGCCTTTCCATCATCTACAAGGCAGGAGTGTGATGGAATACTCTCCATTTGACAGGAGGAGTGCAACTCCAACAACACCCAAGAAGCTCGACACCATCTGGGACAAAGCATCCTGCTTAATTGACACCCCATCCATTACCTTAAACATTCACTCCCTCACCACTAATGCACTTGTGTTCCATCTACAAGATGCACTGTAGCAACTCGCCAAGGCATCTTTGGCAGCACCTCCCAAACTCGCGGTCTCTACCACCTAGAAGGACAAGGGCAGCAGGCGCATGGGAGCACCATCACCTGTAAGTTCCACTCCAAGTTATGCACCATTCTGACTTGGAAGTATATCGCCGTTCCTTCATCATCCTGCACTGTGGGAGTACCTTCACCACATGGACTGAAGCAGTTCAAGAAAGCTGCTCACCACCACCTTCTCAAAGGTAATTAGGGATGGGCAATAAATGCCCACCTCCTGGATTGAATTAAAAAAATTATATACACTGCAGTGGTTATGACGATGTTTCCCAGCATTCCATTTGCTTTTATAATTCCTTTCCTGCAGTGTGCTGCATCAAGAGTGATGAGCTGTTACTCTCCAAGTGTCCAAGTCTCCTTGTGCTGATTCAATACCCTTCATTTTATACTTTTATCAATGAATTATTTAATTGCCTCCTATGGGATCATTTGAATTTGTCAGTATTAAATTAAATGTGCCATTTGTTTCTCCAATTAAATAAATGGTCTAAATCTTCTGCTAGTTATAAACCATGTCCTCTGTCTCTACTGCAGTTACTAGTTTAATGGCATCGACAGATGTAGGAAGCCACGAGTGATTTCTGAATCCAGGTCATTTATGTAGATGAGATATATTGGATTCAAGCATTGGGCCCTATGGTACTTTGCTCAACATCTCCCCCTGCCTCCCCTTCTATAATTAAGATTTTCCTCTGTTGTGTGATCACTGATAGAGCCATGAGAGGAAAACATTCGCCCGACTGATCATCGCCGAGGTCTCACTTGTGCTTAGGAACTCGAGACTGGTGGGGGCGGGGGGGGGAGGTCATGGAAAATAGCTGCTGCAGTTTAATGGGGTAGACAGTTTTGCCCCCGATAAAATGCACAAATTTTCCAGCCCGAGGCCCCTCATGAGTATTCTTAGGGGTAGATTTTAACTCCAGGCTTGGGATGGTGCGAAGGTGTGGAGGGGAAACAGGCTGAACACCTGCCCACTCCTGCTAGGGGGAGGTCGTCCATTCTGAGGGTGGGGTCTCATTACCCTGCCACCTGTGAGCTTCACTCCCTCAACGGGCATCCTCATTCAGCTCACCGGCTCAGAGATGGCACAGTTTTTGATTCTATGAACTGACTGGCGCTGCAGACATCGCCAATGCTAGGTTGCAAACAGTCAGATGCATAACAATTGAGGGCCATGGTGACCTTGACTGCCACAGGCAGTACTGCATAAGAACATAAGAACATAAGACATAGGAGCAGGAGTAGGCCATTTGGCCCCTCAAGCCTGCTCCGCCATTCAATAAGATCATAGCTGATCTGATCATGGATTCAGCTCCACTTCCCTGCCCGCTCCCCATGACCCTTCACTCCCTTATCGCTCAAACATCTGTCTATCTCCACCGTAAATATGTTCAATGACCTAGCCTCCACAGCTCTCTGGGGCAGAGAATTCCAAATTTACAACCTCTGAGAGAAGAAATTCCTCCTCATTTCAGTTTTAAATGGGTGACCCCTTATTTTGAAATTATGCCCCCTGGTTCTAGATTCCCCCACGAGGGGAAACATCCTCTTTTTATCTACCTTGTCGAGCCCCCTCAGTATCTTATATGTTTTAATAAGATTACCTCTCATTCCTCTAAACTCCAATGAGTGTAGGCCCAACCTACTCAACCTTTCCTCATAAGTCAACCCCTTCATCTCAGGAATCAACCTGGTGAACCTTCTCTGAACTGCCTCAAATGCAAGTAGATCCCTCCTTAAATAAGGAGCCCAAAACTGTACACAGTACTCTAGGTGTGGCCTCACCAATACCCTGTACAGTTGTAGCAGGACTTCTCTGCTTTTATACTACATCCCCCTTGCAATAAAGGCCAATATTCCATTTACCTTCCTGATTACTTGTTGTACCTACATACTAACTTTTTGTGTTTCATGCACAAGGACCCTCAAATCCCTCTGTACTGCAGCATTTTGTAATTTTTCTCCATTTAAATAATTTTTCTGCCAAAGTGGATAACCTCACACTTTCCCACATCTGCCAAATATTTATTTACCCACTCACTTAGCCTGTCTAAATCCCTTTGCAGATTTTTTGCGTTCTCCTCACAACTTGCTTACCCACCCATCTTTGTATCATCAGCAAACTTGGCTACATTACACTCAGTCCCTTCATCCAAATCATTAATAGTTACCGTGCCAACCAGAAAATAACCCATTTATCCCGACTCTCTGTTTGTTAGCCGATCCGCTATCCATGCTAATATATTACCCCCAACCCATTGAGCTTTTATCTTGTGCAGTAACCTTTTATGTGGCACCTTATCAAATGCCTTCTGGAAATCCAAATATACCACATCCACTGGTTCCCTTTTAACCACCCTGCTCATTACATCTCAAAGAGCTCCAGCAAATTTGTCAAATTCCATGCTGAATCTGCTTGACTGTATTTTGCTTTTCCAAATATCCTCCTATTGCTTTCTTAATAATGGACTCCAGCATTTTCCCAATGACAGATATTAGACTAACTGGTCTATAGTTTCCTGATTTCTGTCTGCCTCCTTTTTTAAATAGGGCCGTTACATTTGCGTTTTTCCAATCCGCTGGAAACTCCCCAGAATCTAGGGAAGTTTGGTAGATTACAATCAATGCATCCACTATCTCTGCAGCCACTTCTTTTACGACCCTAGGATGTAAGTCATCAGGTCCCGGGCACTTGTCCGCCTTTTGTCCCATTATTTTACTGAGTACATTTTCTTTAGTGATAGTGATTGCTTTAAGTTCCTCTCTCCCTATAGCCCCTTGATTATCCACTATTGGGATGTTTTTAGTGTCTTCTACCATGAAGACCGATACAAAATATTTGTTCAAAGTCTCTGCCATTTCCCTGTTCTCCATTATTAATTCCCAAGTCTCATCCTATAAGGGACCAACATTTACTTTAGCCACTCTCTTCCTTTCTATGTACCTGTAGAAACTCTTACTATCTGTTTTAATATTTTTTGCTAGTTTACTCTCATAATCTCTCTTCCCTTTCTATTTTTTATTTAGTTATCCTTTACTGTTTTTTTAAAAGTTTCCCAATCCTCTGGCCTCCCACTAATCTTGGCCACTTTGTATGCCTTTGTTTTCAACTTTATACCATCCCTTATTTCCTTAGTTAGCCATGGATGGTCTTTCCTTCTCATTGGAATATATTTTTGTTGAGAGTTATGAAATATCTCCTTAAATGCCTGCCATTGCTCATCAACCATCCCACACTTTAATCTATTTTCCCAGTCCACTTTAGTCAACTCTTCTTTCATACCTATGTAGTTATTTTACTTAAGCTCAGGACACTGATTTGAGATCCAACTTTCTCATCCTCCAACTGATTTTGAACTTCAACCATGCTATGATCACTCTTTCCTGGAGGATCCTTTACTATGAGATCATTTATTAATCCTGTCTCATTACACAATAGCAGCTCGAAGATAGCCTGCTCTCTGGTTGGTTGCACAATGTAATGTGCAAGGAAACCATCCCGCATACACTCTATGAACTCATCCTCAAGGCTACCTTGGCCAATTTGATTTGTCCAATCAATATGAAGATTAAAATCGCCCATGATTATTGTCGTTCCTTCTTTACAAGCCTCCATTATTTCTTGATTTATACTCCATCCAATAGTGTAGCTATTGTAAGGGGGCCTGTAGACGACACCCACAAGTGACTTCTTCCCATTAGTTCTTTTCTCCACCTAAACTAATTCTGCATCTTGAACTTCTGAGCCAATATAATTTCTCACTTCTGCACTGGACGATAGGGCTTGTCTGGAGACGGTGGCACAGCTCTGTCACTTCCTCCTTGCGAAGTCTTAGCTTGCTCGGGCCCCCCTTTTCAGTCAATCCCATGTAGCTGTGTCTAGGACCGTAAACCCGTTGAGTTACACACAGCAGGCAGGACACATGCAGACCAGATGTCCAACCGCTGCTGCAGTACCTGGACAGCTGGTGTGACATCAGGCATCTCTGCTGCTTTTCATGGTCTTTCTCACCCAACACCAGTGCTAGGTGAACACTTGGTGCTGTACCATTTTACACAGATTTCAGGACCTTGAGGTTTTACTGTCCGACAATATGTCTGTTTCCTACAGTAGGGGTTGAAACCCTCAAGGATTGTCCTGGATCGCCAAGAGTTAAAGATGAATCTCATGGACACTGCTACGAGCTGTGAGAAGAAAAATCATTGGAGCATTAAAACTGTTATATATGTAAACCTGTAAATACCTTGTTTAACCACCAGAAGAATCATCCCCTGGAGTCCCAAGGAATCCCATGATCCCTTGGGAGCACCTGTACATAAGGAGGCCTCACAGGCTGGAGAGGCACTCTGGAGACCTGTAATAAAGGACTGGGGTCACACCTTACTTTGAGCTTACAGTATCTGGTCAGATTCTTTATTCAAGACATAACAACTGGCGATGAGATACAGATGACGAATCCCACCGCAACAATGCAGAGAACCGTGGGCATCCTGGAGAAATTTTCGGAGGAAGATGATTGGGAAAGCTTCGTGGAGTGACTTGACGAATACTTCGTGGCCAACGAGCTGGAAGGAGAAGCGAATGCTGCCAAACGAGGGGCGATCCTCCTCACCATTTGTGGGGCACCAACGTATGGCCTCATGAAAAATCTGCTCGCTCCAGCGAAACACACAGAAAAGTCACATGATGATTTGTGCACACTGGTCTGGGAGCATCTAAACCCGAAGGAAAGCGTTCTGATGGTGAGGTACCGGTTCTACACGTACAAGAGGTCTGAAGGCCAGGAAGTGGTGAACTACATCGCCGAGCTAAGACGCCTTGCAGGACATTGTGAATTTGAAGGACACTTGGAGCACATGCTCAGGGACTTCTTTGTACTTGGCATTGGCCATGAAGTAATACTTCGCAAACTTTTGACTGTAGAGACCCCAACCTTGAGTAAAGCCATAGTGATAGCTCAGGCGTTCATCGCCACCAGTGACAATACCAAACAAATTTCTCAG
Source organism: Pristiophorus japonicus (assembly GCF_044704955.1). NCBI lineage: Eukaryota > Metazoa > Chordata > Chondrichthyes > Pristiophoridae > Pristiophorus > Pristiophorus japonicus. Next base: position 66,552,905 of record NC_091977.1, on the reverse strand, counting down.
CACATGAGTGCTGCTGCAAGTACTGTGAACAAAGTAATGTTGTTTTCGAATTGTAACGTACAGGGCAGTACAAGGCAGCTGCACATCTGCAGATGACTCAGAGTCCACCTTCAAGGGTGCTGAATGCAAGCCGCTTCAAAGGATACATTTGCAAGGGCTGTGGAACAATGGGATACCTCCAATGTTTGTGCAGGCAAGCTACAAACCCTGCTAATCCTGCAAACCACCATGTTGCAGAGGAGGACAGATCCCCGGTGGATCACGACGAACCAGAGCCTCGGACGGAGGAGGCAGAGGTATATGGGATGCACACATTTACCCACAAAGCATTCCCCGATAATGCTGAAGGTTGAATTAAATGGAGTCCCGGTGTCCATGGAGCTGGACACGGGTGCGAGCCAGTCCATAATGGGAAAAAAGATTTTTGATAAATTGTGGTGCAGCAAGGCCTCAAGGCCAGTCCTGACTTCCATTCGTACTAAACTGAGAACGTACATAAAGGAACTGATTCCCATAATCGGCAGTGCTACCGTAAAGGTCTCCTACGATGGAGCGGTGCACAATTTACCACTCTGGGTGGTACCGGGCGATGGCCCCACGCTGTTCGGCAGGAGCTGGCTGGGAAAGATACGCTGGAACTGGGACGACGTCCAAGTGCTCTTGTCCGTCGACGACACTTCATGTGCCCAGGTCCTAAACAAGTTCCCCTCGCTGTTCGAACCGGGCATCGGGAAGTTCCAAGGAGCAAAAGTGCAGATCCACTTGATTCTGGGGGCACGACCCGTCCATCAGAAGGCGAGAGCAGTACCGTACATGATGAGAGGGAGGGTGGAGATTGAGCTAGACCGGCTGCAACGAGAGGGCATCATTTCGCCGATCGAATTCAACAAGTGGGCCAGTCCGATTGTTCCAGTCCTCAAGGAAGAGGGCACCGTCAGAATCTGTGGTAATTGCAAAGTAACTATCAATCGTTTCTCCCTGCAGGATCAATATCCACTACCAAAAGCAGACGACCTTTTTGCGATGCTGGCGGAAGGAAAGACATTCATGAAGCTGGACTTGACCTCGGTTACATGACGCAGGAGCTGGAGGAATCATCGAAGGTCCTCACCTGCATCAACACGCACAAAGGTCTCTTCATTTACAACAGATGCCCGTTTGGGATTCGATCGGCCACGGCAATAGTCCAGAGGAACGTGGAAAGCATGTTGAAGTCGGTCCCGTGCACAGTGGTCTTCCAGGACGACATCTTGGTTACAGGTCGGGACACCGTCGAGCACCTGCTGAACCTGGAGGAGGTTCTTAGTCGGCTTAATCGTGTGGGGCTCAGGTTAAAACGCCTGAAGTGCGTTTTCCTGGCACCTGAAGTGGAGTTCCTGGGGAGAAGAATCGCGGCAGAAAGCATCAGGCCCACCGATTCGAAGACGGAGGCAGTCAAGAATGCACCGAGACCACAGAACGTGACGGAACTGCGGTCGTTTCTAAGACTCCTGAACTACTTTGGTAACTTCTTACCGGGTCTTAGCACATTGTTAGAACCACTGCACTTTTTACTGCGTAAAGGAGATGAATGGGTATGGGGTAAAAGCCAAGAAAATGCCTTTGAGAAAGCTAGAAAACTGTTATGCTCAAACAAATTGCTTGTGTTGTATGATCCATGTAAGCTTTTGGTACTAGCATGTGACGCATCGTCATACGGTGTCGGGTGTGTATTGCAACAAGTTAATGAATCTGGGAAATTGCAACCGGTTGCTTATGCATCCAGAAGTCTGTCTAAGGCTGAGAGGGCCGACAGCATGATCGAAAAAGAAGCATTAGTGTCTGTTTATGGGGTAAAGAAAATGCCTCAATATCTGTTTGGGCTCAAATTTGAATTGGAAACCGACCATAAGCCACTTTCTGAAAGTAAGGGGATAAATACGAATGCATCGGCCTGCATCCAGAGATGGGCACTCACATTGTCCGTATACAACTACATCATCCGCCATAGGCCAGGCACAGAAAACTGTGCCGATGCTCTCAGTAGGCTGCCATTGCTCACCACAGTGATGGAGATGGCACAGCCCACAGATTTGGTTATGGTAATGGAAGTATTCGAGTGTGAACAATCACCTGTTACCACCCTACAGATTAGAACCTGGACGAGCCAGGACCCCTTACTATCCTTGGTAAAAAAAACTGTGTGCTCCACGGGAGTTGGTCTAGTGTCCTGTTAGAGATGCAGGAAGAAATAAAGCCATTCCAGCGGCGCAGAGATGAAATGTCCATACAGGCAGACTGCCTCCTATGGGGGAATCGGGTAGTGGTGCCAAAAAAGGGCAGGGACACTTTCATTAGTGACCTCCACAGTACCCACCCAGGCATTGTAATGATGAAAGCGATAGCCAGATCCTGACACATGTTCACAGTTAAGCAATGCACCCAGGGAGTTGCCACTAAGTTTATGGTCTTGGCCCTCCAAACCGTGGTCCAGGGTCCATGTCGACTATGCAGGCCCATTCTTGGGAAAAATGTTCCTTGTGGTTGTAGATGCGTACTCCAAATGGATTGAATGTGAGATAATGTCAGCAAGCACATGCCCTGCCACCATTGAAAGACTGCGGGCCATGTTTGCCCCACACGGCCTGCCTGATGTCCTTGTGAGTGACAACGGGTCGTGTTTCACCAGTGCCGAGTTCAAAGAGTTCATGACCCGCAATGGGATCAAACATGTCACATCTGCCCCGTTTAAACCAGCGTCCAATGGTCAGGCAGACCAAGCAGTGCAAACAATCAAGTAGAGCTTGAAGAGGGTAACTGAAGGCTCACTGTAGATGCACCTATCCCAAGTCCTGCTTAGTTACCGCACAAAACCCCACTCGCTAACTGGGGTTCCCCCCGCTTAACTGCTCATGAAAAGGGTACTTAAGACAAGGCTCTCGTTAGTCCATCCTGAACTACAAGAACAGGTAGAGAGCAGGCGGCTTCAACAGAATACATATCATAATCATGCAAATGTGTCACGCGAAATCGAGATTAATGATCCTGTATTTGTGTTGAACTTTGGCCAAGGTCCCAAGTGGCTTCCCGGCACTGTCGTGGCCAAATAGGGGAGTAGGGTGTTTTGGGTCAAACTTTCAAATGGACTCACCTTCAGAAAACACTTGGACCAATCCAAACTCAGATTTAGAGACTGTCCAGAGCAACCCACAATAGACTCTACCTTTTTCGATCCTCCAATACACACACAAGTGGCAACCGACGCAGCGGTTGACCATGAAGCAGAGCTGCAGCAGCCCAGCAGGACTCACCACACTCAGCAGCCCTGCAAGGTCAGCTGTGCAACAGCCCAGCGAGGGCCCAACAAACAACTCACCAAAATCAGCATTTGCACTGAGATGGTCAACCAGGGAAAGGAAGGTCCTAGATCAACTCACATTGTAAGTAGTTACACTATTGACTTTGGGGAGGGGTGGGGAGGAGTATCGTATCTAGTCAGATTCTTTATTCAAGACATAACAAAAACATAGAAACATAGAAACATAGAAAATAGGTGCAGGAGTAGGCCATTCGGCCCTTCGAGCCTGCACCGCCATTCAATAAGATCATGGCTGATCATTCCCTCAGTACCCCTTTCCTGCTTTCTCTCCGTACCCCTTGATCCCCTTAGCCGTAAGGGCCATATCTAACTTCCTCTTGAATATATCCAATGAACTGGCATCAACAACTCTCTGCGGCAGGGAATTCCACAGGTTAACAACTCTCTGTGAAGAAGTTTCTCCTCATCTCAGTCCTAAATGGCCTACCCCTTATCCTAAGACTATGTCCCCTGGTTCTGGACTTCCCCAACATCGGGAACATTCTTCCCGCATCTAACCTGTCTAGTCCCGTCAGAATCTTATACGTTTCTATGAGATCCCCTCTCATCCTTCTAAACTCCAGTGAATAAAGGCCCAGTTGATCCAGTCTCTCCTCATATGACAGTCCAGCCATCCCTGGAATCAGTCTGGTGAACCTTCGCTGCACTCCCTCAATAGCAAAATTGTCCTTCCTCAGATTAGGAGACCAAAACTGTACACAATATTCCAGGTGAGGCCTCACTAAGGCCCTGTACAACTGCAGTAAGACCTCCCTGCTCCTATGCTCAAATCCCCTAGCTATGAAGGCCAACATACCATTTGCCTTCTTCACTGCCTGCTGTACCTGCATGCCCACTTTCAGTGACTGATGAATGATGACACCCAGGTCTCGTTGCACCTCCCCTTTTCCTAATCTGCCGCCATCCAGATAATATTCTACCTTCGTGTTTTTGCCCCCAAAATGGATAACCTCACGTTTATTCACATTATACTGCATCTGCCATGCATTTGCGCACTCACCGAACTGTCCAAATCACCCTGCAGCCTCTTAGCATCCTCCTCACAGCTCACACCGCCACCCAGTTTAGTGACATCCGCAAACTTGGAGATATTACACTCAATTCCATCAACTAAATCATTGATATATATTGTAAAAGAGCTGGGGTCCTGCGGCACTCCACTAGTCACTGCCTGCCATTCTGAAAAGGACCCGTTTATCCCGACTCTTTGCTTCCTGTCTACCAACCAGTTCTCTATCCACGTCAGTACATTACCCCCAATACCATGCGCTTTGATTTTGCACACCAATCTCTTGTGCGGGACCTTGTCAAAAGCCTTTTGAAAGTCCAAATACACCACATCCATTGGTTCTCCCTTGTTCACTCTGCTAGTTACATCCTCAAAAAATTCCAGAAGATTCATCAAGCATGATTTCACTTTCATAAATCCATGCTGACTTGGACCAATCCTGTCACTGCTTTCCAAATGCGCTGCTATTTCATCCTTAATGATTGATTCCAACATTTTCCCCACTACTGATGTCAGGCTAACCGATCTATAATTACCCGTTTTCTCTCTCCCTCCTTTCTTAAAAAGTGGTGTTACATTAGCTACCCTCCAGTCCATAGGAACTGATCCAGAGTCGATAGATTGTTGGAAAATAATCACCAATGCATCCACTATTTCTAGGGCCACTTCCTTAAGTACTCTGGGATGCAGACTATCAGGCCCCAGGGATTTATCAGCCTTCAATCCCATCAATTTCCCGAACATCAATTTCCCACCTAATAAGGATATCCTTCAGTTCCCCCTTCTCACTAGACCTACTGTCCCCCAGTACAATCGGAAGGTTATTTGTGTCTTCCTTCGTGAAGACAGAACCAAAGTATTTATTCAATTCTTTATTCCCCATTATAAATTCATCTGTATCCGACTGCAAGGGACCTACATTTGTCTTCACTAATCGTTTTCTTTTCACATATTTATAGAAGCTTTAGCAGTCTGTTTTTATGTTCCCTGCAAGCTTCCTCTCGTACTCTATTTTCCCCCTCTTAGTTAAACCCTTAGTCTTCCTCTGTTGAATTCTAAATTTCTCCCAGTCCTCAGGTTTGTTGCTTTTTCTAGCCAAATTATATGCCTCTTCCTTGGCTTTAACACTATCCTTAATTTCCCTTGTTAGCCATGGTTGAGCCACCTTCCCCGTTTTATTTTTACTCCAGACAGGGATGTAAAATTGCTGAAGTTCATCCATGTGATCTTTAAATGTTTGCCATTGCTTATCCACCATCAACTCTTTAAGTATCCTTTGCCAGTCTATTCTAGCCAATTCACGCCTCATACCATCGAAGTTACCTTTCCTTAATTTCAGGAGCCTAGTTTCCAAATTAACAGTGTCACTCTCCATCTTAATAAAGAATTCTACCATATTATGGTCACTCTTCCCCAAGGGGCCTCGCACAACAAGATTGCTAATTAGTCCCTTCTCATTACACATCACTCAGTCTAGGATGGCCAGCTATCTAGTTGTTTCCTCGACATATTGGTCTAGCAAACCATCCCTAATATACTCCAGGAAATCCTCCTCCACTACATTGCTACCAGTTTGGTTAGCCCAATCAATATGTAGATTAAAGTCGACCATGATAACTGCTGTACCTTTATTGCACACATCCCTTATTTCTTGTTTGATGCTGTCCCCAACCACTACTACTGTTTGGTGGTCTGTACACAACTCCCACTAGCGTTTTCTGCCCTTTGGTATTCCACAGCTCCACCCATACCGATTTCACATCATCCAGGCTAATGTCCTTCCTTACAATTGCATTAATTTCCTCTTTAACCAGCAATGTCACCCCGCCTCCTTTTCCTTTCTGTCTATCCTTCCTAAATGTTGAATACCCTTGGATGTTGAGTTCCCAGCCTTGGTCACCCTGGAGCCATGTCTCCGTGATGTCAATTACAACATACCCGTGAACTGCTGTCTGTGCAGTTAATTCGTCCACCTTATTCCGAATACTCCTTGCATTGAGGTGCAGTGCCTTCAGGCTTGTCTTTTTAACACACTTTGCCCCTTTAGAATTTTGCTGTAATGTGACCTTTTTTTTGCCTTGGGTTTCTCTGTCCTCCATTTTTACTATTCTCCTTTCTAACTTTTGCTTCTGACTCCATTTTATTTCCCTCTGTCTCCCTGCATAAGTTCCCATCCCCCTGCCATATTAGTTTAACTCCTCCCCAACAGCACTAGCAAACACTCCCCCTAGGACATTGGTTCCGGTCCTGCTCAGGTGCAGACCTTCCGGTTTGTACTGGTCCCACCTCCCCCAAAACCAGTTCCAATGCCCCAGGAATTTGAATCCCTCCCTTCTGCACCATTGCTCAAGCCATGTATTCATCTGAGCTATCCTACGATTCCTACTCTGACTTGCATGTGGCACCAGTAGCAATCCTGAGATTACTACTTTTGAGGTCCTACTTTTAAATTTAACTCCTAGCTCCCTAAATTCGTCTCGTAGGACCTCATCCCGTTTTTTACCTATATCGTTAGTACCTATATGCACCACGACAACTGTCTGTTCACCCTCCCTTTTCAGAATGTCCTGCACCCGCTCCGAGACATCCTTGACCCTTGCACCAGGGAGGCAACATACCATCCTGGAGTTTCGGTTGTGGCATAGAAACACCTATCTATTCCCCTTACAATCGAATCCCCTATCACTATAGCTCTCCCACTCTTTTTCCTGCCCTCCTGTGCAGCAGAGCCAGCCACGGTGCCATGAACTTGGCTGCTGCTGCTCTCCCCTGATGAGTCATCCCCCTCAACAGTACTCAAAGCGGTGTATCTTTTTTGCAGGGGGATGACCGCAGGGGACCCCTGCACTACCTTCCTTGCACTGCTCTTCCTGTTGGTCTTCCATTTCCTATTCGGCTGTGGACCCTTTACCTGCGGTAAGACCAACTCACTAAATGTGCTATTCACATCATTCTCAGCATCGTGCATGCTCCAGAGTGAATCCACCCACAGCTCCAGTGCCGCACTGCGGTCTGTCAGGAGCTGCAGCCGGGTACACTTCCCGCTCACGTAGTCGTCAGGGACACCGGAAGCGTCCCTGACTTCCCACATGGTACAGGAGGAGCATAACTCTTGTCCGAGCTCTCCTGCCATGACTTAACCCTTAGATAAACTTAAATTGATAATAACAATGCTAAATGTTACTTACTGATAAAGAAAAGAAAAAGAAAAAAGAAAAGGAAAGCTACTTACCAATCACCAGCCAATCACTTACCCCTTTGGCTGTGACGTCACCTTTCAATTTCTTTCTACTTCTTTTTTGCCTTCTCGGCCTGCTGCAGCTGCACCGGCTGGGCCTTTATAGGCCGCTCCGACGCTGCTCCCAGCTCTCCTCTGCTGCCGACTCCCGCTGCCGCTGGGCCTTTATAGACCGCTCCGACGCTGCTCCCGGCTCTCCTCTGCTGCCGACTCCCGCTGCCGCTGGGTCTTTATAGGCCTCTCGACACTGCTCCCAGCTCTCCTCTGCTGCCGACTCCCGCTGCCGCTGGGCCTTTATAGGCCGCTCCGACACTGCTCCCGGCTCTCCTCTGCTGCCGACTCCCGCTGCCGCTGGGTCTTTATAGGCCTCTCGACACTGCTCCCAGCTCTCCTCTGCTGCCGACTCCCGCTGCCGCTGGGTCTTTATAGGCCTCTCGACACTGCTCCCGGCTCTCCTCTGCTGCCGACTCCCGCTGCCGCTGGGCCTTTATAGGCCTCTCGACACTGCTCCTGGCTCTCCTCTGCTGCCGACTCCCGCTGCCGCTGGGCCTTTATAGGTCTCTCGACACTGCTCCCAGCTCTCCTCTGCTGCGCACTCCCGCTGCCGCTGGACCTTTATAGGCCTCTCGACGCTGCTCCCGCCTCTCCAATGGTGTTTTGTTTATTAATTTCAAAGATATTAGAGATGGGGGAAGAAAGCAGTTTGAGTGGGCGGGGCAAGTTGGAAGTGGGAGGTCATGTGATGAAACTGCCAGGAATACGTGCAACCAGAGTTGTCAGATCTACCTTAGACTCAGTGAGCAGCCCCTGCTGCAGTGCCCTATGTATATGGGTATGAGGAAAGTCATCATAGGCAGCCCCTCAGAATTGAGGAAGACTTGCTTCCACTCCCAAAGTGAGTTCTTTGATGGCTGAACAATCCGATACGAGAGCCACAAACCCTGTTACAGGTGGGACAGACATTCGTCGAGGGAAGGGGTTGGTGGGGCTAGCTTGCCGCACGCTCCTTCCGCTGCCTGCGCTTGGCCTCTTCATGCTCTTTGCGTTGGGACTCGAAGAGCTCGATGCCCTCCCGGATGGACTTTCTCCACCTCGGGCGGACTTCGGCCAGGGTCTCCCAGGTGTCAGTGGTGATGTCGCACTTTACCAGGGAGGCTTTGAGGGTGTCCTTATAACGTTGCCGCTGTCCTCCTTTGGCTCGTTTACTATGAAGGAGCTCCGCATAAAGCATTTGCTGAGGGAGTCTCGTATCTGGCAATGTGTACTATGTGGCCTGCCCAGCGAAGCTGATCATGTGTGGTCAGTGCTTCAATACTGGGGATGTTAGCCTGATCGGGGACACTGATGTTGGTGCGCCTGTCCTCCCAGGGGATTTGCAGGATCATGCGGAGATATCGTTGGAAAGTACATTAAAGGCAAAACATGCGTCTTCCTGTATGATGCACATTTTTCTTAATTATCTAAATCTCACCAAGCTTGATAGCAGGCCGTCAGTCCAATAGTGCACAGTCATTACCCCTTCAGAGCTATTTGACAGCATGAGCTGAACAGTTGAGAAATGTGCTTTACTCTGTCTTTCTCGTTAAGTCCGAATAAACACTCAAATTCACACTGGGCAGGAAACGGGAGCAGTGGACAGGGAAATCAAGCGGGGTGTAAAATGGGGGTTCAACCTGCTGCCGCCTGTATCCTGCCCAATGGCAACAGTTAAGATCGATCCCTCGTAATCTGCAAATAATATCAACAAGCCTCAATACTAACTTTAGAAAATGCCTGGGAGACCCATGGACTCACTGAATACTTTTAAACCCAACTTCACACCAGATCAGAGTTATACTCCATCCAGTACCATGCTCAAGCCATGGTGGTGGGGGGGGGGGCGGTGTGGGGAGGGGAGAGGGGCACTCATGGCTTTAGGCCTACTTTAAATAACAAAAAGGATGACAGTGAGATGCTCCAGTGTCACCAAGCAAAAACATAAAACCATTGTAACACATGTCCTAAGGCACAACTAATATAATAAAATATAATATAATAAAATAAACAAAAATTCCAATTAAATAACATGAATAATAAAACAACAGAACAAAATGCAACAATTAAATTATAATATTATTATTAGTACTTAGGAGACATTCTATAGCCTGTAGTGCCACCTGGTCGGGAAATGTTCATTACTCTGTTCTTTTTGTTCAGACTGATGTTGTATCTCTCTCCAGTTTCTCTCCTATCACACCACATCCACTCTCCAAGCTCACCTTATCCATGAGATCCACTTCCTGCTCCCTCGACCTTATTCCAACTCGACTGCTGACCACCCAACTTCCCTTCTTGGTATCCATGTTAGCTGATTTAAATAAAAATTGTTCCTGGGATGTAGGTGTCACTGGCAAGGCCAGCATTTATTGCCCATCCCTAATTGCCCTTGAGATGGTGATGGGTGAGCCGCCTTCTTGAACCGCTGCCCGTGTCCTAACTCGCACCAAGTCCCGCTCACCCATCACCCTGTTGTGTATCTGTAAAGCATGCACTCCCATGTTCCGCCACCAGGGAGTGCATCCCCTGAAGTCCCAAGGGATCCCAGCATCCCTTGGGAGCACTGTATATATGCCAGCCCCTAAGGCCTGTTCCTCACTCTGGAGTGTCTTATTAAAGACTGAGGTCACTGTTACTTTAACCTCCCTGTGTGCAGCCTCATCTGTGTTAGGAACACAACAACTGGCGAAGAGAATACGAATCCAACGCAAAGCTGCAGCAAACTGTGGGCATCCTGGAGAAGTTCTCGGAGGATAAGGATTGGGAAGCCTATGTCGAACAGCTAGACCCGTACTTTGTAGCCAATGAGCTGGACGGAGAAGGAAGCGCTGCAAAAACGAGAGCGGTCCTCCTCACAGTCTGCGGGGCACCGACCTACAGCCTCATGAAGAATCTTCTGGCTCCGGTGAAACCCACAGATAAGTCATATGAGGAGCTGTGTACACTAGTTTGAGAGCATCTTAACTCGAGGGAGAGCATGCTGATGGCGAGGTATCGGTTTTACACGTGCCAGCAATTTGAAGGTCAGGAAGTGGCGAGCTACGTCGCCGAGCTAAGGCGACTTGCAGGACAATGTGAGTTTGATGGCTGCCTGGAGCAAATGCTCAGAGACTTTTTTGTACTGGGCATTGGCCACGAGACCATCCTACGAAAACTTTTGACTGTAGAGACACCGACCCTCAGTAAGGCCATTGCGATAGCACAGGCGTTTATGTCCACCAGTGATAACACCAAACAAATCTCTCAGCACACAAGTGCTAGCAATGTTCATGAATTAACTGGAACTGTGTTTGCGAGCAGAAATGTACAGGGCAAAAACCACGAGTCTGCAACTGCCAGCAGGCCTCGGATGACCCAGGTGACTTAGAGTCCGCAACAAAGGATGAATGCAAGGCAATTCACACCTTGTTGGCGTTGTGGAGGCTTCCATTCAGCCTATTCATGCTGCTTCAAAGGGTATGTTTGCAAGAGCTGTGGAACAATGGGTCACCTCCAACAGGCTTGAAAACGAGCTGCAAGCTCTGCAAAACCTGCTAACCACCACGTGGCAGAGGAAGATCGGTCCATGGTGGATCAAAGCAATTTCGAGCTTCAGAGAGAGGAGGCAGATGCTGAAGTACACGGGGTGCACACATTTTTGACGAAATATCCACTTATAATGCTAAACGTAAAATTGAATGGCTTTCCCGTAGCCATAGAACTGGACACTGGCGCTAGCCAATCCATCATGAGTAAAAAGATGTTTACGAGACTGTGATGCAACAAGACATTCAGACCAGCCCTGAGCCCCATCCACACGAAACTGAGAACGTACACCAAAGAGCTTATCACTGTCCTGGGCAGCGCCATGGTCAAGGTAACCTACGAGGGCACGGTGCATGAACTGCCACTCTGGATTGTCCCAGGCGATGACCCCATACTGCTTGGAAGGAGCTGGCTGGGCAACATCCTCTGGAACTGGGATGACATCCGAGTGCTATCACATGTCGATGAGGCCTCATGTACCCAGGTCCTTACAAATTTCCTTCCCTTTTTGAGCCAGGCATTGGAAACTTTTCCGGGTCAAAGATGTAGACCCACTTGGTCCCAGAGGCACGACCCATTCACTACAAGGTGCGAGCGGTACCTCACATGAGGAGGGAGAGAGTGGAAATCGAGCTGGACAGGCTGCAATGCGAGGGCATCATCTCCCCAGTGGAATTCAGCGAGTGGGCCAGCCTGATTGTTCCAGTACTCAAAAGTGATGGCACGGTCAAGATTTGCGGCGATTATAAAGTAACTCTTAATCGTTTCTCGTTACAGGACCAATACCTGTTACCCAAGACAGACGACCTATTTGCAATGCTGGCAGGAGGCAAGATGTTCACTTCGGTCGGCTGCAGCGATCTTCCAGGGAAACATGGAGAGCCTACTCAAGTCGGTACCACACACGGTGGTCTTTCAGGACGACATATTGGTCACGGGTCGGGACACTGCCGAGCACCTACAAAACTTGGAGGAGGTCCTCAAGTGACTGGATCGCGTAGGGCTGCAGCTGAAGAGGTCGAAATGCGTCTTCATGGCAACAGAAGTGGAGTTTTTGGGGAGAAAGGTCGTGGCGGACGGCATTCAGCCGACAGACGTCAAGACAGAGGCTATCAGGCTCACCTAACAGCCCTGCAGGGCTAGCAACATGCCAGCCCAGTGAGGGCACAGCCAACACACCAGAACAGACATTTGTACCGAGGCGGTCCACCAGGGAAAGAAAGACTCCCGACCACCTTGTAAATAGTTTTCACTTTGACTTTGGGGGCGGCGGGAATGATGTTGTGTATCTGTAAAGCATGCACTCCCATGTTCCGCCACCAGGGAGTGCATTCCCTGAAGTCCCAAGGGATCCCAGCATCCTTTGGGAGCACTGTATATAAGCCGGCCCCTAAGGCCTGTTCCTCACTCTGGAGTGTCTTATTAAAGACTGAGGTCACTGTTACTTTAACCTCCCTGTGTGCAGCCTCATCTGTGTTAGGAACACAATCACCCCTGTGTTCACTGACTTACATTGGCTTCCGGTTAAGCAACACCTCGATTTCAAAATTCTCATCCTTGTTTTCAAATCCCTCCATGGCCTCACCTCTACCTATTTTTTTAACTCCTCCAGCCCCACAACCCCCCGAGATGTCTGCGCTCCTCTAATTCTGCCATCTTGAGCATCCCTGATTATAATCACTCAACCATTGGTAGCCGTGCCTTCTGTTGCCTAGGCCCCAAGTGCTGAAATTCCCTCCCTAAACCTCTTCACCTCTCTACCTCTCTTTTCTCCTTTAAGATGCTCCTTAAAGCCTACCTCTTTGAGCAAGCTTTTGATCATCTGACCTATCATCTTCTTATGTGGTTCAGTGCCAAGTTTTGTTTGATAACAATGTGGAGTGCCTTAGGATGTTTTACGACGTTAAAGGTGCTATATAAATGCAAGTTGTTGCTGTTGTTGAATAAACACTGAAATTGACATGGTAATAACCAGCTGCTTTTATTTCCAGTCCTTTGAGAATATTCCGGCAAATAATAACAAAACAATACAAGAGAAGACCTAGGAGTGTAATTGCTACAATGTGCTTACTCCCATTAGGGGGCCATTTAGTGTTCAGTTAACAATATGCAAGTACAATACATATCACTAATCTTAATTATTCCACAGGTAATAGTAGCATTAGCGCTAACAGCAACTTGAAGATCACCATGTGGATTTTAAGGTACCACCTGCCTTTGATGTTGAATCTTATTCTCATAAGCACCTACAATAGCAGTTTTGAGATGTGTAGATAGCAAGAGTGATGGGACTATTTCAAATCAAATCTGTTCAGATACTTTTATATCCTGTTCTGTGTGCCTCACTAGTGAATGCCACATGCACCTAATGTGCTAAAATTTCCAATTTACACTCCTGCCATGTGATTTTCCTCATTCAAAATGTGAGGTCAGGAAATTAGCCCTAAAGGTGAATAAGGGGCCGCCCATTTAAAACTGAGATGAGGAGAAATTTCTTCTCTCAGAGGGTTATAAATCTGTGGAATTCGCTGCCTCAGGAGCTGTGGAAGCTGGGACATTGAATATATTTAAGGCAGAGATAGACAGTTTCTTAACCGATAAGGGGTTATGGGGAGCGGGTGGGGAAGTGGAGCTGAGTCCATGATCAGATCAGCCATGATCGTATTGAATGGCGGAGCAGGCTCGAGGGGCCGTATGGCCTACTCCTGCTCCTATTTCTTATGTTCTTATGTTCTTATAAGGAGAGAGCAGTACCATGAACATGATCTTGCTGTACAAACTAACCAAACTCCAATGTTAAATTAACAAATTCAATTTCAGAATGATGAAGCAATGTCAGAAAAAACTTCAGTCAAATAAAACTCAGAGGGCATAAGTTTGACAAAGTGAACAACACAAGGCACAAAGCTAATCTTTTTATCTGGTGGCCGAAGACCAGTGACAGTTTTGCTGTCACATGGGACTCACGCACCGTCAAAGATAAACATGCCACATTTGCCAAGGCGGGTAGACAGGGAAGCTCGGGGCCATGAAGCTCCCCGTCTCCCGTCAGGAATTTAGATCACTCTCCCTCGGCCCGGATGTTGGAGACCACGAAGGGTAAAAGCAGGTCAGAATTCAGCCAGAGACAACAGCCACAAAGGTGGGCATCTCATGAACTTGACCATTGTCATTGCTGGGAGAAGTGAAAGAACTGGAGAAATGACACTGGGGCATCAACAGGTATCAGGCATCTTATAGCACATTGCAAGTTCCAACAGAAGCAACTCAGCAATCTCCAGTTAACTGTATGCATACAAGGAATAGAGTTTCAGATAATGGGGAGTTTAAGAGAGAATTTCACAGGTAGGGGTGATCCATTAAACATTCACCGCTGAGCATATCCAGATAGTCAAATGTTGGCATACAGAGCTGAGTCCATCAATGGTCAGATGAAAGATAGGGCAGCTGTTGAGGAAATGGCTGCAGAATGTGGACTCTCTTCCACTTGTACCATTCATAGAAATACATAAGAACATAAGAATTAGGAGCATGAGTAGGCCATACGGCCCCTCAAGCCTGCTCCGCCATTCAATAAGACCATGGCTGATCATCAACTTCAACTCCACTTTCCCACCCGATCTCCATATCCCTTGATTTCCCTAGACCCCAAAAATCTATCTATCTCAGCCTTGAATATATTCAGAGACTCAGCATCCACAGCCCTCTGGGGCAGAGAATTCCGAAAATTCACAACTCTCTGAGTGAAGAAATTCCTCCTCATCTCTGTCTTAAATGGCCTACCCTCCATGTGAGCAAATAGTCTAATCACATTTATCAATATCATCATAGGCAGTCCTTCGAAATCGATGAAGACTTGCTTCCATTCTAAAAGTGAGTTCTCAGATGACTGTATAGTCCAATACGGGAATTACAGTCTCTGTCACAGGTGGGACGGACAGTGGTTGAAGGAAAGGGTGGGTGGGGAGTCTGGTTTGCTGCACGCTCCTTCCGCTGCCTGCGCTTGTTTTCTGCATGCTCTCGGCGACGAGACTCGAGGTGCTCAGCGCTTCCTGGATGCTCTTCCTCCACTTAGGGTGGTCTTGGGCCAGGGATTCCCAGGTGCCGGTGGAGATGTTGCACTTTATCAAGGAGGCTTTAAGGATGTCCTTGAAACGTTTCTTCTGCCCACCTGGTGCTCGCTGACCGTGTAGGAGTTCCGAGTAGAGCGCTTGCTTTGGGAGTCTCTTGTCGGGCATGCTGACGATGTGGCCCGCCCAATGGAGCTGGGCAAGTTGGTCAGTGCTTCGATGCTGGGGATGTTGGCCTGATCGAAAACACTGACGGTGCGTCTATCTTCCCAGTGGATTTGCAGGATCTTGCGGAGGCAGCTTTGGTGGTATTTCTCCAGCGATTTGAGGTATCTACTGTCCATGTCTCTGAGCCATATAGGAGGGTGGGTATCACTACAGCCCTGTGGTGCATAAGCTTGGTTTGAGGTCCTGGTCTTCCAACACTCTCTTCTTCAGGCGACCGAAGGCTGCACTGGCGCACCGGAGTTCGGCGAGAGGCGGGAGTTCCGGGGATCGGAGAGGCCTACAAAAGGCCGGTGAGACCAGGAGCAGTGCGAGTTCGGCGAGAGGCGGGAGTTCCGGGGATCGGAGAGGCCTACAAAAGGCCGGTGAGACCAGGAGCAGCGCGAGTTCGGCGAGAGGCCTATAAAGGCCCAGCTTGTGCAGCTACAGGGGGAAGGCAAAAAAGAAGTAGAAAGAAATAGAAAGGTGACATCACAGCCAAGGGGGTAAGTGATTGGCTGGTGATTGGTGAGTAGTTTTTCTTTTTTCTCTTCTATAACAGTGAGTAACTTGTAGCATTGTTGCCAATTTAAGTGTATCTAAGGTTAAGTCATGGCAGGAGAGCTCGGACACGTGATATGCTCCTCCTGTACCATGTGGGAACTCAGGGACACTTCCGGTGTCCCTGACGACTACATGTGTGGGAAGTGTATCCGCCTCCAGCTCCTGACTGTCCGCATTGCGGAATTGGAGCTGAGGGTGGATTCACTCTGGAGCATCCACAATGCTGAGAATGATGTGAGTAGCACATGTAGTGAGTTGGTCTTACCGCAGGTAAAGGGTCCACAGCCAGATAGGGAGGCCAGCAGGACGAGCAGTGCAAGGAAGGTAGTGCAGGGGTCCCCTGCGGTCATCCCCCTGTAAAACAGATACATCACTTTGAGTACTGTTGAGGGGGATGACTCATCAGGGGCGAGAGCAGCAGCCAAGTTCATGGCACCATGGCTGGTTCTGCTGCACAGGAGGGCAGGAAAAAGAGTGGGAGAGCGATAGTGATTGGGGATTCAATTGTAAGGGGAATAGATAGGTGTTTCTGCGGCCGCAACCGAGACTCCAGGATGGTATGTTGCCTCCCTGGTGCAAGGATCAAGGATGTCTCGGAGCGGGTGCAGGACATTCTGAAAAGGGAGGGTGAACAGCCAGTTGTCGTGGTGCACATTGGTACCAAAGATATAGGTTAAAAAAAGGGATGAGGTCCCACGAGACGAATTTAAGGAGCTAGGAGCTAAGTTAAAACATAGGACCTCAAAAGTAGTAATCTCTGGATTGCTACCAGTACCATGTGCTAGTCAGAGTAGGAATCGCAGGATAGCTCAGATGAATACGTGGCTTGAGCAGTGGTGCAGCAGGGAGGGATTCAAATTCCTGGGGCATTGGAACCGGTTCTGGGGGAGGTGGGACCAGTACAAACCGGACAGTCTTCACCTGGGCAGGACAGGAACCAATGTCCTGGGGGGAGTGTTTGCTAGTGCTGTTGGGGAGGAGTTAAACTAATATGGCAGGGGGATGGGAACCAATGCAGGGAGACAGTGGGAAACAAAATGGAGACAGAAAGGAGATGAGTAAAAGTGGAGGGCAGAGAAACCCAAGGTAAAAAGCAAAAAGGGCCACTGTATAGCAAAATTCTGAAGGGTCAAAGTGTAATAAAAAGGCAAGCCTGAAAGTTCTGTGCCTCAATGCAAGAAGTATTCGGAACCCAGGAGAGGGCTCTGAGCTGGTTAGAGTGGGTGAGAGCTCAGATGAACAGGACCCCAAGAAAGAATGCAAAAGGCAGGAGGCAACAGAGCAGAGTAGCACTGGGGTAAGTGTAAACCACAATGAGATAGGAAGGGACAATATGTATGAATATAAAGGGGCTGCAGGAGGGATCAAAACTAAAAATCATGGTTTAAAAACTAGTATTAAAACACTCTACATAAATGCACGCAGCATTCGAAATAAAGTAAATGAGTTGACGGCACAAATCATTACAAATGGGTATGATTTGGTGGCCATTACAGAAACGTGGTTGCAGGGGGGCCAAGACTGGGAATTAAACATACAGGGGTATCTGACAATTCAGAAAGATAGACAAGAAGGAAAAGGAGGCGGGGTAGCTCTGTTAATAAAAGATGATATCAGGGCAGTTGTGAGAGACGATATTGGCTCTAATGAACAAAATGTTGAATCATTGTGAGTGGAGATTAGAGATAGTAAGGGGAAAAAGTCACTGGTGGGCGTAGTTTATAGGCCCCCAAATAATAACTTCACGGTGGGGCGGGCAATAATCAAGAGAGTAATGGAGGCATGTGAAAAAGGAACGGCAGTAATCATGGGGGATTTTAATCTACATATCGATTGGTCAAATCAAATCGCATGGGGTAGCCTGGAGGAGGAATTCATAGAATGCATACGGGATTGTTTCTTAGAACAGTATGTTACAGAACCTACAAGGGAGCAAGCTATCTTAGATCTGGTCCTGTGTAATGAGACAGGAATAATAAATGATCTCCTAGTAAAAGATCCTCTCGGAATGAGTGATCACAGTATGGTTGAATTTGTAATACAGATTGAGGGTGAGGAAGTAGTGTCTCAAACGAGCGTACTATGCTTAAACAAAGGGGACTACAGTGGGATGAGGGCAGAGTTGGCTAAAGTAGACTGGGAACACAGACTAAACGGTGGCACAATTGAAGAACAGTGGAGGACTTTTAAGGAGCTCTTTCATAGTGCTCAACAAAAATATATTCCAGTGAAAAAGAAGGGCGGTAAGAGAAGGGATAACCAGCCGTGGATAACCAAGGAAATAAAGGAGAGTATCAAATTAAAAACCAATGCGTATAAGGTGGCCAAGGTTAGTGGGAAACGAGAAGATTGGGAAAATTTTAAATGACAGCAAAGAATGACTAAGAAAGCGATAAAGAAAGGAAAGATAGATTACAAAAGTAAAATTGCGCAAAACATAAAAACAGATAGTAAAAGCTTTTACCGATATATAAAACGGAAGAGAGTGACTAAAGTAAATGTTGGTCCCTTAGAAGATGAGAAGGGGGATTTAATAATGGGAAATGTGGAAATGGTTGAGACCTTAAACAATTATTTTGCTTCGGTCTTCACAATGGAAGACACAAAAACCATGCCAAAAATTGCTGGTCACGGGAATGTGGGAAGGGAGGACCTTAAGACAATCAGTATCACTAGGGGGGTAGTGCTGGATGGGCTAATGGGACTCAAGGTAGACAAGTCCTCTGGTCCTGATGAAATGCATCCCAGGGTATTAAAAGAGATGGAGGAAATTATATCAAATGCATTCATTATAATCTACCAAAATTCTCTGGACTCTGGGGAGGTACCAGCGGATTGGAAAGCAGCTAATGTAACGCCTCTGTTTAAAAAAGGGGGCAGACAAAAGGCAGGTAACTATAGGCCAGTTAGTTTAACATCTGTAGTGGGGAAAATGCTTGAAGCTATCATTAAGGAAGAAATAGCGGGACATCTACATAGGAATAGTGCAATCAATCAGACTCAACATGGATTCATGAAGGGGAAATCATGTTTAACTAATTTACTGGAATTCTTTGAGGATATAACGAGCATGGTGGATAGAGGTGTACCGATGGATGTGGTGTATTTAGATTTTCAAAAGGCATTCGATAAGGTGCCACACAAGAGGTTACTGCAGAAGATAAAGGTACGCGGAGTCAGAGGAAATGTATTAGCATGGATCGAGAATTGGCTGGCGAACAGAAAGCAGAGAGTCGGGATAAATGGGTCCTTTTCCGGTTGGAAATCGGTGGTTAGTGGTGTGCCACAGGGATCGGTGCTGGGACCACAACTGTTTACAATATACATAGATGGCCTGGAAGAGGGGACGGAGTGTAGTGTAACAAAATTTGCAGATGACACAAAGATTAGTGGGAAAGCGGGTTGTGTAGAGGACTCAGAGAGGCTGCAAAGATATTTAGATAGGTTAAGCGAATGGGCTAAGGTTTGGCAGATGGAATACAATGTCGGAAAATGTGAGGTCATCCACCTTGGAAAAAAAAAACAGTAAAAGGGAATATTATTTGAATGGGGAGAAATTACAACATGCTGCGGTGCAGAGGGACCTGGGGGTCCTTGTGCATAAATCCCAAAAAGTTAGCTTGCAGGTGCAGCAGGTAATCAGGAAAGCGAATGGAATGTTGGCCTTCTTTGCGAGAGGGATGGAGTACAAAAGCAGGGAGGTCCTGCTGCAACTGTACAGGGTATTGGTGAGGCCTCACCTGGAATGCTGCGTGCAGTTTTGGTCACCTTACTTAAGGAAGGATATACTAGCTTTGGAGGGGGTACAGAGACAATTCACTAGGCTGATTCTGGAGATGAGGGGGTTACCTTATGATGATAGATTGAGTAGACTGGGTCTTTACTCGTTGGAGTTCAGAAGGATGACGGGTGATCTTATAGAAACATTCAAAATAATGAAAGGGATAGACAAGATAGAGGCAGAGAGGTTGTTTCCACTGGTCGGGGAGACTAGAACTAGGGGGCACAGTCTCAAAATACAGGGGAGACAATTTAAAACCGAGCTGAGAAGTAATTTCTTCTCCCAGAGGGTTGTGAATCTGTGGAATTCTCTGCCCAAGGAAGCAGTTGAGGCTAGCTCATTGAATGTATTCAAATCACAGATAGATAGATTTTTAACCAATAAGGGAATTAAGGGTTATGGGGAGCGGGCGGGTAAGTGGAGCTGAGTCCACGGCCAGATCAGCCATGATCTTTTTGAATGGCAGAGCAGGCTCGAGGGGCTAGATGGCCTACTCCTGTTCCTAATTCTTATGTTCTTATGTTCTTATGTTGGACCTCGTTGTCAATGTATGCCCTTGCTAATAGTAGGCTTCCAAGGTATGGAAAATGGTCCACAATGTCCATGGCTGCTCCGTGGATTTTAGATGACCAGGGGGCAGTGCTGTGTGGCGGGGTCAGGTTGGTGGAGGACCTTTGGCCTACGGATGTTTAGTGTAAGGCCCATACTTTCGTATGCCTCAGTGAAGATGTTGGCGATGGCTTGGAGTTCAGCTTCTGAATGTGCGCAGATGCAAGCGTCATCCATGTACTGTAGTTCGATGACAGAGGATGGGACAACTTTGGATCTAGCCTGGAGGCGACGAAGGTTGAACAGGTTCCCATTGGTTAGGGAGCTTGTTGAGCGTGAGATGGAGCATTGCAGCAAGGAAGATCAAGAAGAGCGTTGGCGCGATGACGCAGCCCTGCTTGACCCTGGTCCGGACGTGGATTGGGTCTGTGGTGGATCCGTTGGTCAGGATTATGGCTTGCGTGTTGTTGTGGAGCAGGCGGAGGATGGTGACAAACTTTTGGGGGCAGCCGAAACGGAGGAGGACGCTCGATAGTCCCTCACGGTTGACAGTGTCAAAGGCCTTTCTGAGGTCAAAGAAGTCCATGTACAAGGGTTGATGCTGTTCCCTGCATTTCTCTTGTAGTTGTCGCGTGGTGAAGATCATGTCCGTTGTACCTCTTAGTGGATGGAATCCGCACTGTGACTCCGGGAGGAGCTCATCAGCCACAGGGAGAAGACAGTTGAGGAGGATTCTAGCAATAACTTTCCCAGTGACTGACAACAGGGAGATTCCTCTGTAGTTGCCACAATCGGACTTGTCCCCTTTTTTAAAAGATGGTCACGATTACGTCATCTCTAAGATCTCCCGGCATGCTCTTCTCCTTCCAGATAAGAGAGATGAGGTCATGCATTTGTGCCAATAGTGCTTCTCCACCATACTTTAGTGCCTCAGTGAGGATTCCATTTGCTCCCAATGCCTTGTTCTTGAGCTGACGGATGACCAGGGCTGGGGTTTTGCTGAGATGGTGGCGGGTAGCATGCTGCGGGATGGAGTTGAGAACACTCGTGTCAAAGGCAGAGTCTCGATTAAGGAGATCTTCGAATCGCTCCTTCCAGCGGGGCCCTGACTGCCTCAGTGACGTTAATGAATATCTCCCCAATCTTGGCCAGCAGTGGGGTGGGGCCTTGGGTGCTTGGTTCATAGGTGGACTTAACTGCGGTGAAGAATCTTCGCACATCATGGCTGTCGGCCAGCTGCTGAATCTCCTATGCTGTCTCCATCCACCATCTATTCTTTAGGTCGCGAGGCTTTTGTTGGACCTCGGCCTTCAGTCATCTGTAGAGCTACTTTGCTGCTCCCGAATTGGGTTCCTGCTTTAAGTTCAGAAATGCCCTGTGCTTGCGGTTTATTAGCTCTTGGATCTCCTGGTCATTCTCGTCAAACCAGTCCTGGTGTTTCCTGGTTGAGTGACCGAGCATCTCTTCGCAACCACTGGTTATGGTGGCCTGGAGGGCAGACCAAGCACTGTGGGCACTCTGCGTCTCGGGGTCATCGAGGATCACCAGGTTGGCAGTGAGGCGCTGGCTGTATAAGGCTCTCTTAACTGGGTCTTTGAGTGTCCCGGTGTTGATTTTTCTGCGTCATTGCTACTGTTGCCATCGCTGCTTTGGGGCTATGTTAATGTTGATGAAGAAATTCTTCCTCATCTCTGTCTTCAATGGCCTACCCTCCATGTGAGCAAATAGTCTAATCACATTTACCCAGTCTGTTCCCATACCTCTCACTGAAGAAATAGGTGGCATGCTTACAGATGCTTATGGGTAGTCTTCTTCTTTAGAATGGTCCCAATATTAGCAAACCCATTTCAATTTTTTAATTCAATAGTCTTAGAATAAAAAACACCCTAGAGAGTGTACAGAAAAACAGAGGAGGCAGTCTCACCAAGATTTGTCCTACCTGTTATTGTAAATCTCACCAGCACTCTGAGGTTGACATCAAACTTCCCTTGTAATTTACAGAGACACAAGCAGTAACTTTATAATTGAAGGACACAGGCAAATATATGTGACCTTCAGAGGTTTCAAAGGGCCACCGATTTGTTGAGGCCCTAATTAGAAATTGGATGGTATAAGAGCGCTGCTGTAGGAATCACAAGAGCAGCCTTGTACCCTGATATTAACCAGAACTGCTCAGAGCTGACAGAAACTGTAAGGAAAATTTTCAGCCTTAACTTACAATGAAAGAAAATCTATGGACACTCGTTCAAGCTGAAAAACAAAAACACTTTGCTGCGTTAAAGACTTGGTCAATGACAGGTGAGATTCAGGAGAAAAATGAACTATTGACATTTGATAAAATGTTCTAGTTAGTAGCATTAACTGTCTGATGGATAGTACATGAGCCTTGCAATGTGGTTGAAACTACGAAAGCAAATTATTGTCAAATCCTAAGAAGAATGTAGGGCATGTTTTAGCTTTAATTGGAATGTCACAATATTACAATGAATCTATACATTGTGATATTTAAAACTAACAATGGTCATTTTTTTCCAACAGGGATATTATAATTACTATGGATATTATAATTACTATGGTATCATCCATGCATCGTGTTCTGCTGCATGGGCAGGCTCTACCTTAAGCCTCAAACATGGGACTCTTGAGTCATTTACTAGGGAATAGTAGCTGAGGTGGTTTCTTGTTGTCTTCCCCGTGGCTTTTATCTTCTGAGTACCTTCTTCTAGGTAAACTGCAACCAAGGCTCAAGAGCCCCTCCTATCATTTATAATAGAGGGGTTACCCATTGGACACTAGGACCCCCACTGGACATCAACCCAGTATTCAGAGGCAATATTCTAGCCTCTGCTTGCTGGGACTGTCAGGAGCAGGATGCGAGCCCTCTACCTGCCAGTTCAACGATGGGAATACTACCACTGATCCAAAGACTCATTCCCAATTATCCGATTGACCATCCAGTGCAGTAATATCACCCATGGTAATGTAACCTATCAAATCGTATGGAATTTACACAACTGAATCAGCTTAACAACCAGAAACGAGCCAGCTGAAATTGCTCAGTTTTAGTGTGCACTGTAACACAAGCACCTGACCTCTATGCCTGATATTCCCATCAGGGCTGCCGGCACATGAAGCTCTGGGCACAAATCCCACCCCAAAGACTCCAGTGCTGTTTCCAATGGTGGCAAAGGGGGGAAAATGACAAGAAATGTGTTATTAATGAGGAAACAACACTTCAGGGAGTTAGAATAAGGAATTTCTAAAGAGAAAGCGAAAACAATGAATGAGTGGGCATGGTAACTGCTGAGTGACATGGATCAGAAGGTCATGTGGCAAATCTTGATTGTGTTGAGTGGTCAAAATTTATTGGGTGTAGTTTGCCTCACAGATCTCTGGGTTAGGGAAGGAAAAAGTCAGCAGGCAATCCTGCCCTTGATCACTATCCCTGATCACCAACTGAGTGCCACAACTATGGTGCCCGGTTCTCCAATCTGTGCACCTATCAAGTGAGGCTCACTTAAAGAAATTGACCCTGAAGGTGCTTCAAAATTGAATGCTGGCTTTCTGGAAGGCTTGAAAGAGATGATATTGGGATACTAATGGCAACTCATGGATTTCCCATAAAATACTGGATGTTTGAACAAACTTGGTTCAGTAATTAAGAGCTCGTCAGCAGATAAAGGATAGGGAGCCAGGCAACAGAGTGCCACAGTAAGAAGGAATAGGATGTGCAATGTTGCTTATGTTCTTCACTTACTTTCCTGGATCCTTCATAGGAATACCTTATGAATCCAGCTGGAACATCCAAGGTGCTTAAGCAACAAACAACAGCTTGTATTGATCATAGTGCCTTTAATGTAGTAAAACATTCATAGGTGCTTCGCAGGAAGTTACCAAAAATTTGGTCAGAGATAAATTTTAAGGAGGGTCTTAAAGGAGGAGAGGGAGATGGAGAGATAGAGAGGTGAGGGAGTGAACTTCAAAGTTTAGGACCGAGATGGCTGAAGACATAGCCACCAATGGTGGAGCAAAGGATGTGAAAAATATAACACAGGGAAAGGATTTCCGTCTAGCTCACAAAAAGATGAGGTTCGCCCTTATTTCTTTCTTTTTTTCTTTCTTATTTCTCCCACGAAATATAATGGGTTATATCAATGTCAGCAGGTGGGCCAATCCAGTCCCAAAGTGCAACTACAAGAAGCAGCAATTAACTCATTCAATGTAAAGGGCAAAGTCCAACCACTGAAATGGGTCCAGCTCTGACCCATTTCCCTGGGTCATGGTTCATTAGGGATGCATGGTGGGCTCCCACTGTCAAGAGAGAACTCTATAGCGCCAGCCAGAAAACTCGGGCATGTTGCAGCAGGGACCTCACTGCAGCATCTAAACATCCAACAAGGGACTGAAAGGGGCAGAAGTGGCCTGAAAAGCGGAGTGACGCCTTTCTGGAACTGTCTGAAGTGAGAGGAGGCTGGTACAAGGCCCTCTCCTTCCAGGGGAGGAAAAGGAGAGGTGCAACGAGACCTGGGTGTCATGGTAAATCATTGAAAGTTGTTATGCAGATACAGCAGGTGGTGAAGAAGGCAAATGGTATGTTGGCCTTCATAGCGAGGGGAATTTGAGTATAGGAGCAGGGAGGACTTACTGTAGTTGTATAGGGCTTTAGTGAGGCCTCACCTGGAATATTGTGTTCAGTTTTGGTCTCCTAATCTGAGGAAGGACGTTCTTGCTATTGAGGGAGTGCAGCGAAGGTTCACCAGACGGATTCCCGGGATGGCAGGACTGACATATGAGGAGAGACTGGATCGACTAGGCCTGTATTCACTGGAGTTTAGAAGGATGAGAGGGGATCTCATAGAAACATATGAAATTCTGACGGGACTGGACAGGTTAGATGCAGGAAGAATGTTCCCGATGTTGGGGAAGCCCAGAACCAGGGGACATAGTCGAAGGATAAGGGGTAAGCCATTTAGGACTGAGACGAGGAGAAACTTCTTCACTCAGAGAGTTGTTAACCTGTGGAATTCTCTACCGCAGAGAGTTGTTGATGCCAGTTCATTGGATATATTCAAGAGGGAGTTAGATACGGCTAAAGGGATCAAGAGGTATGGAGAGAAAGCAGGAAAGGGGTACTGAGGTGAATAATCAGCCATGATATTGAATGGTGGTGCAGGCTCGAAGGCCTGCACCTTCACCTATTTTCTATGTTTCTATTTGGGTAATTTAGTGCTGCTTCTTGTTGCCTTCCACATGGTGACCTTGGGATGTGGCAGTAAGTGTGATGGAGAGTGGGAAGTTAGGGAGGAAATGTTGATTTCCTGTTCCCTGATCCAGATTACACAATGTAAGTCCAGGAATGTTGAGCTTCTTGGGCACCCAGCATGAGGACAATGGTCTATCGCTGGTTGGTACCAGCAAATGGGATAATAAACTCATGGAGACCTAAATGATAGGATCTGGCCAAACACTGAGTCATACTTTAAAATCCAGCTCATTATCTCCCAGGGACAAAAGGTTAAGAGATTAATAGAAGAACAATCCGTGTAAAAGACGCTATCAAATGAATAATGGAGTTTTCCTGGCAAAATATTTCTGCGTAGCTTACCATTCAGAACATTGTCACTGCAAGAATTATGTTGCAGATATTATTTTGTCCTAGCAGTGACACTCTATGATTAGTTTAAAAACTCAGAATATTCACAAGCAATCTAAGAATGTTGGGGCCGGATTTTCGGCTTTTCTGTTTTCGAGGTGATAATGGCGGCGGGACAGGAAAGTTAGCGGCCAGTAATAGTTTACGCATTAGTATTTAAGTTTGGGCATCTGGGCCCTGTGTCAGGGGGTGCAGCGCGAAGGGTGGCGTTGTATACCTCTCTTGGCGCAAGGACAGGAAACTCCCGAGCTAAAGAGCCGGGCCATGAGCGCTCCGAGAGAGAGCTGGGGGTGGGGGCCTAAATAAAAAAATACAAATGCATTCCTAAATCATTGCCCATGACACTATAACACAGATAGCACAAAAATTTTAAACAGAAATCACTCACAATTTAGTAGTATTTTACCTTCCTCTTTGCCGCTGGCATGGCTAGACCACTCTGATTTCCCAGGTGGTCATTGTGGGTGCACTTCCGGGTGGACGGGTCGGGCAAGAGTCAAAACTCGCGCTGGTGTTGCAACCAGGGGCGTTGCACACCTGGCGTGTTCTCCCCAGCAGTGCAGCTCAGCCCCGCCGCATAACCCAACTGGAGAATCGCAGTGGGGCACTGGAGACCTCATCGCCGCCCTGGGGCGAAACCCGGAGCGCAAAGGACCAGAAACTCCAGACCCAAGGTTTTAACTGCCCACCCACATGGTTTTTGCCAGGTGGACAGGACTAAAATTACTTCAAAAATGACTTTAAATCTCTCTGCTGTTCTTGGCAGCTTTACAAAGAGAATTTATTTCTTTTTAATGGTCATACCTAAAATTGGAAGAGAGACACAGAATTGAAATTCCTGTTGATGAGAACCATCATAAAATTAGGATAAAGATTCCATTGGAACAGTGAATATCCCTTGTAACATAATAGAATATCCATCTTCTTCACTCACTAAAATATTACTAAGTGGTTCTTAATGACAACAAAATCAAAATGCTCCATTTCTTTGTTTGGTTCCAAATGCCATCACAAACCTCAAGAACAATAAATAGTAAAGAAGAAAGAATTAACTTACATTTATATAATAACTTTCACGTTCTCAGGATGCCCCAAATTGGTTTACAAACAATGAGTTACTGTTGAAGTTCAATCAAAGATATACAAAGGCAAGAGGCATAAGACTTCCTAAAAAACATTCCTATGGAATCAGAGCATATCATCCAGCAGCTCCAAGCTCTAAAGGGCCCAGTGCAATGGGCAGTATTCCATTACCCCAGTACTCCAAGCTCATGGTCTACAGGGTTGTAGTAATACCCGCCCTCCTGTATGGCTCAGAACATGGACCATGTACAGTAGAAACCTCAAGTCGTTGGAGGAATACCACCAACGATGTCTCCGCAAGATCCTACAAATGCCCTGGGAGGCCAGACGCACCAACGTTAACGTCCTCGACCAGGCCAACATTGTTATGTCTGTAATGTACCTATGAATGACTCCACGAGACAATGTGTTGTACTCAAACTGTAGTGACCTTGGTCCTTTATTAGTAACTCTAGAGTGAAGCAGCCTCATGGTGGCTATCCTTTTATACAGCCCCTGCCACCAGGGCAGGAAACCCCGGTCTCCACCAGTTGCACCCTCTAGTGTTGCCAGCCTAGTATATGCACAGTGTAAACCTTATTGATAATACATCAGGTAAACAAGTCTTCATCTTATGCAACTTTATAATGACTTCACAGAGTGTATATCTACAGTCTGCATATATAACAAACATCCTCAGCATTGAAGCACTGACCACACTTGTTCACTGGGCAGGCCACATTGTTCACATGCCAGACACGAGACTCCCAAAGTAAGTGCTCTACTCGGAACTCCTTCATGGCAAACGAACCAAAGGTGGGCAGAGGAAATGTTACAAGGACACCCTCAAAGCCTCCCTGATAAAGTGCAACATTCCACTGACACCTGGGAGTCCCTGGCCAAAGACTGCCCTAATTGGAGGAAGTGCATCCGGGAGGGCGCTGAGCACCTCGAGTCTCATCGGCGAGAGCATGCAGAAATCAAGCGCAGGCAGCGGAAAGAGCGTGTGGCAAACCAAACCCACCCTCCCATTCCCTCAATGATTATCTGTCCCAACTGTGACAAGACTGTGGTTCTCATATTGGACTGATCAGCCATCTAAGGACTCATTTTGATGATGATAATGATGACTCCAGTACTCCAATGCTCCTGTATCCCAATGGTCTAGTACTCCAGTACCCCAGTGCTCCAGTACCCCAGTGCTCAAGTACCCAAGTACTCCAGTGCTCCAGTGCTCCAGTGCTCCAGTGCTCATGTACCTAATCTGAGGAAGGATGTTCTTGCTATTGAGGGAGTGCAGCGATGGTTCACCAGACGGATTCCCGGGATGGCAGGACTGACATATGAGGAGAGACTGGATCGACTGGGCCTCTATTCATTGGAGTTTAGAAGGATGAGAGGGGATCTCATAGAAACATATACAGTTCTGACGGGATTGGACAGGTTTGATGCAGGAAGAATGTTCCCGATGTTGGGGAAGTCCAGAACCAGGGGACACAGTCTAAGGATAAGGAGTATTCATTTAGTACTGAGATAAGGTGAAACTTCTTCACTCAGAGAGTTGTTAACCTGTGGAATTCTCTACCACGGAGAGTTGTTGATGCCAGTTCATTAGATATATTTAAGAGGGAATTAGATATGGCCCTTACGGATAAAGGGATCAAGGGGTATGGAGAGAAAGCAGGAAAGGGGTACTGAGGTGAATGATCAGCCATGATCTTATTGAATGGTGGTGCAGGCTTGAAGGGCCGAATGGCCAACTCCTGCACCTATTTTCTATGTTGCTATGTTTCCAGTACTCCAGTACACCAGTGCTCCAGTACCCCAGTGCTCCAGTACTCCAGTATCCCAGTGCTCCAGTACACCAGTACCCCAGTGCTCCAGTACCCCAGTGCTCCAGTACACCAGTACCCCAGTGCTCCAGTACACCAGTACACCAGTGCTATAGTACTTCAGTATTCCCATACCAAAGAGCTCCAGTGCCCCAGTATTCCAATATCCAGTACCTCAGTACTCCAGTACCCCAGTGTTAGGGTATTCCAGTGCTCCTGTACGCCAGTTCTCCTGAATCCCAGTACTCCAGTACTACAGTATCCCAGTGCACCAGTACCCCAGTGCTCCAGTACCCAGTACTCCAGTGCTGGAGTACTCCAGTGCTCCTATACCCCAATGTTCCAGTACTCCAGTAGTCCAGTGATCCAGTGATATGTCCTTACTCTTCAGTATAAATGCACACGAGGCCCATACTTGAGAGAAGGTCACTCTGTGACCAGTAACCTTTATTATCCAGCACTGAAGTGATGAAGGTGGGTGGAGCTTCCCCTTTTATACCTGAAAGTCCAGGTTAGGAGTGTCTCCCACAAGTTCACCACCTAGTGGTCAGTGTTCTCATCGTGTACAACTTAGGTCAGTTTTATACATGGATTACAATGACAGTTGAATACATGACATCACCTCCCCCCCAAAGTCTTATTTGGATCACAAGTTAAGTCTCTCTGGTGGTTTACGCTCCCTTGTAGAGCAACTGAGTTGGGGATCCAGTTGTTGGGCGCTGGCCTGAGTGTCTGCTGTTTGCGGTGCCTCAGGCCTGTCTGGACTGCCCACAGTGACTGGGCTCTCCTCCACTTGGTTCCGGTGTTCGGTCACCTGTGGTGGAGTAAACTCTACATCGTGTTCTTCCTCTGCTTCTTCTATGGGGTTGCTGAACCTCCTTTTTGTTTGATCCACATGTTTGCAGCAGATTTGTCCATTGATGAGTTTAACTACCAGAATCCTGTTCCCCTCTTTAGCAATCACGTTGCCTGCGAGCCATTTGGGCCCTGCAGCGTAGTTGCGGACAAAGACAGGGTCATTGACATCAATACATCGCGCCCTCGCATTCCTGTCATGGTAATCACATTGTGACCGGCGCCTGCTCTCAACAATTTCTTTCATGGTGGGGTGTATAAGGGATAACCTGGTTTTGAGCATCCTTTTCATTAGCAGCTCTGCGGGTGGAACCCCTGTGAGCGAGTTTGGTCGGGATCTATTGGCCAACAGGAGGCGTGATAAGCGGCTTTGTAGGGAACCCCCTTGGATTCTGAGCATCCCCTGTTTGATTATCTGCACTGCTCGTTCCACCTGGCCGTTTGAGGCCGGCTTGAACGGTGCCATTCTGACATGGTTGAAACCATTTCCTGCCATGAAGTCCTAGAATTCAATGCTTGTAAAGCACGGGCCATTGTCGCTGACCAAGACGTCTGGTAGACCATTGCCCGTAGACTTTCTACCGTGGCAAAGGATGTACTTGAATTGAGAATGTCACACTCGATCCATTTGGAGTAGGTGTCTACTACAACCAAAAACATTTTTCCCATGAAAGGACCTGCGTAGTCCCCATGGATGCGAGACCATGGCTTGGCGGGCCAATACCAGGGGCTAAGGGGGCTTCCCTGGGCGCATTGCCCAGCTGGGCACACATGTTGCACCTGCAAACACAAAGTTCCAGGGCTGCATCTATCCCTGGCCACCAAACGTATGACCTGGCAATTGCCTTCATCATGACAATGCCAGGTGCTCATTGTGGAGTTCTCTGATGAACATCTCTCTGCCCATCTGGGGCATGACTACTCGGTTTCCCCATAGTAGGCAATCAGCCTGTATCGAATGTTCATCCTTGCACCTGTGAAATGGTTTGAATTCCTCAAGGCATGCCTTGTACGTGGCTGCCCAGTTCCCATTCAGTGCACATTTCTCGACTAAAGACAGTAGCGGGTCTCTATTTGTCCAGATTTTGATCTGACGGGCTGTCACGGGTGAGCCTTCGCTTTTGAAAGCTTCAACAGTCATGACCATCTCAGCAGCATGCTCGGTTGCCCCCTCCGTGGTGGCTAGTGGGAGCCTGCTGAGTGCATCGGCGCAGTTTTCAGTGCCCGGTCTGTGCCGAATTATATAGTCATAGGCGGCTAACGTGAGTGCCCACCTCTGTATGCGGGCCGATGCATTTGCATTTATGGTCTTGTTGTTGGCCAAAAGGGACATTAGGGGTTTGTGATCTGTCTCCAGCTCAAATTTCCTGCCAAACAGGTACTGGTGTATTTTTTTTACAGCTTCCTTTTCTACAATCCCATAGCGCCGTTCTGCCTGGGACAGTCTTCTGGAGGAATAAGCCACCGGCTGTAACTGACCCTTGGCATTAACATGCTGCAACACACACCCGACCCCATAGGACGAAGCATCGTACATTAAAACAAGTTTCTTACATGGGTAAAAAAGCGTTAACAGATTGTTGGAGCATAACAAATTGCGTGCTCTATCAAAAGCCCTTTCCTGGCTGTCCCCCCAGACCCATTCGCGACCTTTGTGTAGGAGCACGTGTAGCGGCTCTAACAGCATACTCAATTTGGGAAGAAAGTTACCAAAATAGTTCAGGAGCCCCAGGAACGAACACAGCTCCGTCGTGTTACGGGGTCTGGGTGCTCTCTGGATCGCTTCTGTTTTGGACGCAATAGTCTGATCCCGTCTGCTGCAACCCTCATCCCCAGGAATTCTACCTCTGGAGCTAAGAAGACGCACCTCGCCTTTTTCAGTCGCAGACCTACCCGGTCCAGTCTGCGTAGCACCTCCTCCAGGTTGCGAAGGTGTTCTTCATTATCACAACCCGTGATGAGGATGTCATCTTGAAAAACCACTGTCCTTGGAATCGACTTGAGGAGGCTTTCCATTTTTTGTTGAAAGATCGCGGCAGCCGAGCGAATCCCAAACAGACATCTGTTGTACTCAAACAACCCCTTGTGTGTCGTGATGGTGGTCAACTTCTTCGACTCACTCGCCAGCTCCTGGGTCATGTAAGCTGAGGTTAGGTCCAATTTTGAAAAACAATTTGCCACCGGATAGCGTCGCAAAGAAGTCCTCCGCTTTCGGAAGTGGGTACTGGTCTTGGAGTGACACCCGATTGCTGGTGGCCTTGTAATCACCACATATCCTGACCGACCCATCTGCCTTGAGCACCGGCACAATCGGGCTCGCCCAGTCACTGAATTCGACTGGCGAGATGATGCCTTCCCTCAGCAGGCGGTCCAATTCGCCTTCTATCTTTTTTCGCATCACGTACGGCACCGCTCTGGCCTTGTGGTGTACTGGCCTGGTGTTCGGGTTTATGTGAATCACTACCTTGGTCCCCATGAAAGTGCCAATGCCAGGTTGAAATAGTGAGTCAAATTTGTCCAGAACCTGTGAGTATGATATTCGCTGCACAGAGGAAATTGCATTGACATCGCCCCATTTCCAGTTCATGACAGCAAGCCAACTCCTCCCCAGCAGTGCGGGACCGTCCCCTGGGACAATCCAGATTGGCAACCTGTTCTCCGAATCTTTGTGGGTCACGACTACCGTGGCGCTGCCTAGCACCGGAATGATCTCCTTTGTATAGGTCCGTAGCTGTGCGCCAATCGGCAATAATTTTGGCCTCCTGGCCTTGGACGCCCACAACTTGTCGAACGGTTTGATACTCATCGAAACTGGCTGGCCCCCGTGTCCAGCTCCATTGATACTGGGATGCCATTGAGGAGCACTTTCATCATTATCGGTGGCGTCCTGGTGTATGAACTGTATATGTGCTCCACATGAACTCGCTGAACTTCAGCTTGCAGTGATTTCCCCCAGTGTTCATTTGGCCTCGTAGGGCTTACATCAGGCCCGTCCTCCTCGTACATCAACCTGGCTGCAGGTTTCCTGCACATACGTGCCAAGTGACCTCTGACGTTGCAGTTTCTGCAGGTATATTGCTGATACTTGCAAGCTCTGGCTGTGTGTTTGCCTCCACACCTCCAACATGAGCCGTTGTTGGAAACAAAAGGACCATTACCAGTCGATCGTCTCTGACTGTCTCTGTAACTGTCCTTGAACGCACCATTGACAGATGTTGATGGCCCCATTACTGGCCGAATTGTCCATTGCGATGGCATGAATCGGCGTTCAGCTAGCCATTGTCTCTGTTGCATTCCCCCTTTGGGTTCGACTATATTCTCGGGCATGTCCGATTGCCCCTGTCTGCCTGGAGAACTGTGTCCTGTGTTAACAATGTTGACTCCCTGTCCATTTGCTGCATTTAAACCAAGATTTTTGTCAAACGTCATTCTGGTCTCTTCCTCCCCTGAGATAAATGTCTGGGCCATCAAAGCCGCCGTTTCCAAGGTCAAGTCTTTGGTCTCAATCAGTTTCCTGAAAACCCCAGCGTGCCCGATGCCCTCAATAAAAAAGTCTTGCAGCATCTCCGCTCTGCATGTATCTGGGAACTTACATAGGCTCGCCAGTCGCCGGAGGTCTGCCATGAAGTCTGAAACGCTTTGCGCTCCTCGCCGCCGGTGCATGTAAAACCGGTGACTCGCTATGTGAATGCTGCTCGCCGGTTTAAAGTGTTCCCCGATCAACTTACTGAGCTCTTCAAAAGTCTTGTCCATCGGCTTCTCTTGCGCTAGAAGGTCCTTCATCAGGGAGTACGTTCTGGATCCACAAACCGTCAGGAGATGAGCCCTGCGTTTGTCGGCTGAATCCTGTCCCAACCATTGCTTGGTGACGAAACTTTGCTGTAGTCTCTCAATAAAATCATCCCAATCATCACCAACATAGTACCTCTCGTCTGTGCTGCTAGTGGCCATGCTCGCGTGGTTTAACTCCCAGTTTCTCGTCGCCAATTATATGTTCTTACTGGAGAGTGTAAATGCACACAAGGCCCATACTTGAGAGAAGGTCACTCTGTGACCAGTCCTTTATTAGCCAGCACTGAAGTGATGAAGGTGGGTGGAGCTTCCCCTTTTATACCTGAAAGTCCAGGTTAGGAATTGCTCCCACAAGTTCACCACCTAGTGGTCAGTGTTCTCACGGTGTACAACTTAGGTCAGTTTTATACATGGATTACAATGACAGTTGAATACATGACATCCAGTACCGCAGTAATCCAGTACTCCAGTACTCCAGTGCTCCAGTACACCAGTGCTGCAGTACTCCAGTGCTCCAGTACCACAGTGTTACATTATTCCTGTACTCCAGTGCTCCTGTATCCCAATGCACCAGTACGCCAATGCTCCAGTGCTCCAGTACTCCAGTACGACAGTACTCCAGTACCCCAGTGCTCCAGTACTCCAGTACTCATGCTCTAGTAGCCCAGTGCTGCAGTGCTCCAGTACTCCAGAACTCCAGTACCACAGTGCCCCAGTATCCCAGTGCTGCAGTACCCCAGTATTCCAGTGCTCCAGTACATCAGGACCCAAGTGCTCCAGTACTCCATTTCTCCAGTACACCAGAACCCCATTGCTCCAGTACTCCAGTCCCCCTGAGCACCAGAACTCCAGTACTCCAATGCTCTAGTACCGCAGTGCTATAGTACTCCAGTATTCCTGTACCAAAGAGCCCAAGTGCCCCAGTATTCCAGTACCTCAATACTCCTGTACCACAGTGTTAGGGCATTCCAGTGCTCCAGAACGCCAGTTCTCCTGAACCCCAGTACTCCAGTACCCCAGTGCGCCAGTACCCCAGTGCTCCAGTATTCCAGTACACAGTACCCCAATGCTGCAGTACTTCAGTGATCCAGTACTCAAGTACTCCAGCGCTCCAGTACCCCAGTAATCCAGTACTCAAGTGACCCAGTACTCCAGTACTGCAGTACTCGTGCTCTAGTACCACAGTGTTACATTATTCTTGTACTCCAGTGCTCCTGTATCCCAATGCGCCAGTACCCCAGTGCTCCAGTGCTCCAGTATTCCAGTACACAGTACTCTAGTGCTGCAGTACTCCAGTGATCCAGTACTCCAGTGATCCAGCGCTCCAGTACCCCAGTAATCCAGTATTCCAGTGCTCCTGTACTCCAGTACCCCAGTGACCTGGCACTCCAGTACTCCAGTGCTGCAGTACTCCAGTGCTCTAGTATCACAGTGTTACATTATTCATCTACTCCAGTGCTCCTGTATCCCAATGCGCCAGTACTCCAGTGCTCCAGTACTCCAGTATCCCAGTTCTCCAGTACCCCAGCACTCCAATGCCTAGTAGTCCAGTACTCCAGTACATCAGTACCCCAGTGCTCCATTGATCCAGTACTCAAGTACCCCAGTACTACAGTGCTCCAGTACTCCAGTACTCAAGTACCCCAGTGCCCAGTAACCCAGTACTCCAGTACATCAGTAACCCAGTGCTCCAATGCTCCAGTACACCAGTACCCCAGTACCCCAGTACTCCAACGCTCCGTACAACAGTGCTCCAGTACTCCAGTACTCCAGTACCTCAGTACTCCAGTACTCCTGTATCCCAGTGCTCCAGTATTCCAGTACTCCAGTGCTTCAATACTCCAGTACACCAGTAACCCAGTGCTCCAGTACTCCACTACCCCAGTAGAACAGTGCTCCAGTACTCCAGTACTCGTGCTCTAGTAGCCCAGTATTCCAATACTCCAGTACACCAGTGCTACAATATCCCAGTGCTCCAGTATCCCAGCATTCCAGTGCTCCAGGACATCAGTACCCCAGTGCTCCAATACTCCAGTGCTCCAGTAATCCAGTGCTACTATACTCCAGTGCACCAGTCCTCCAGTGCTCCAGTACCCCAGTACTTCAGAGCCCCAGTACTACAGTATCCACTACCTTAGTACTCCAGTACACCAGTGACCCCGTATTCCAGTACTCTTGTACCCCAGTATTCCAGTACCCCAATACTCCAGTGCTCCTGTACCCCAGTACCCGAATGCTCCTATACCCCAGTACCCCAGTGCTCCAGTACCCCAGTACCCCAGTGCTCCAGTACTCCAGCACCTCAGTACTCCAGTACCCCTGTACTCCAGTACTCCAGTACTCCAATACTCCATTACGCCAATACCCCAGTGCTCCAGCTCTAGTAGACCAGTGCTACAGTACTCCAGTACCCCAGTACACCAGTACTCCAGTACCTCAGTGCTACAGTACCTCAGTGCTACAGTATCCCAGTGCTCCAGTATCCCAGTATTCCAGTGCTCCATGGCCCCAGTGCTCCAGTACTCGAGTGCTCCAGCAATCCAGTGCTGCTATACTCCAGTGCTCCAGTACTCCAGTACTCCAATACTCCAGTGCCCCAGCACTACAGTATACACTACCTCAGTACTCCAGTACACCAGTGATCCTGTATCCCAGTACTCCTGTACCTCAGTACACTAGTGCTCCAGTACATCGGTACCTCCAGTGCTCTAGTGCTGCAGTACTCCAGTGCTCCTGTACCCCAGTACCCCAGTACTCCAGTACCCAAGTACCCCAGTGCTCCAGTACCCCAGTCTTCCAGTACCTCAGTATTCCAGTGCCCCAGTATTCCAGTGAGCCAGCGTCCTAGTACCCCAGTGCTCCAGTTTCCCAGTGCTCAAATACTGCAGTACTCGAGTGCTCAGTACCCCAGTGCTCCAGTGCTCCAGTACTCAGGTACCCCAGTACTCCAGTGCACCAATACATCAGTACCACGGTGCCCCAGTACCACAATGCTCCAGTACTCCCGTACCACAGTGCTACAGTACTCCAGTACCCCAGTGCTCCAGTACTCCAATACTCCAGTACTCAAGTACTCAAGTACCCAGTACCTCAGTATTCCAGTACCCCAGTGCTCCAGTACTCCAGTGCTCCAGTACCCTAGTGTTCGAGTACCCCAGTGCTCCAGTGCTATAGTACCCCCGTGTTCTAGTACCCCAGTGCTCCAGTACCCCAGTGCTCCAGTACTCCAGTACCCCGGTACTCTAGTACTTCAGTACCCCACTGCTCCAGTGCTCCAGTTCCCCAGTGCTCCAGTACCCTAGTACTTCAGTACCCCACTGCTCCAGTGCTCCAGTACCCCAATACACCAGTGCTCCAGTGCTCCAGTATTCCTGTGCTCCAGTACCAAGGTGCTGCAGTGCTACTGTACCCCAGTACACCAGTGCTCTAGTACCCCATGCTAGTATTCCAGTGCTCAAGTGATCCAGTCACTCCAGTACCCCAGAACTCCAGTACTCTTGTACACCAAGGCTCCAGTACGCCATTGCTCCAGTACTCCAGTATCCCAGTACTCCATTTCTCCAGTACCCCTGTGTTCCAGTACACCAGTACCCAAGTACCCCAGTACTCGAGTACTCCTGTACCTCAGTACCACAGTACTTCAGTCCCCACTACTCCAGTGTTCCAGTACACCAGTACTCCAGTACCCCAGTGCTCCAGTACTCCATTGCTCTAGTACATCAGTGCTCCAGTACTCCAGTACACCAGTGCACCTGTACCCCAGTGCTCCAGTACTCCAGTACTACAATACTCCTGTACCCAGTGCTCCTGCACTCCAGTACCGAGTACTCCAGTACCCTGTACCCCAGTGCTCCATTGGCCCAGTGCTCCAGTATTCTAGTACCACAGTACTCCAGTACACCAGTGCAAGGGTATTCCAGTGCTCCAGTACGCCAGTACTCCAGTGCTCTACTGCTCCAGTGCTCCAGTACCGCAGTACTCCAGTGCTCCTGTACCTCAGTGCTCCAGTACCCCAGTAATCCAGTATTCTCATCCTCCAATGTTGCACGACCCCAGTGCTCCAGTACCCCAGTACTCCTGTACCACAATACTCCAGTACTCCAGTACTCCAGTGCTCCAGTGCTCCAGGACTCCACCGCTCCAGCCCTCCAGCACACCAGTGCTGCAGTACTCCAGTGCTCCAGTACTCCTGTACCCCAGTGCTCCAGTCCCCCAGTGCATTGGTACAACAGTGCCCCAGTACTCCAGTACACCAGTATGCTAATACTCCACTAATGCTGGACTCCAGTGCCCAAGTGCTCCAGTACTCCAGTATTCCAGTATTCCAGTATTCCAGTGCTCCAGTAATGCAGTATTCCAGTGCTCCAGTACCCCAGGGCTCCAGTACCCCAGTAATCCAATATTCCCATCCTCCAGTGTTGCACTATCACAGTGCTCCAGTAATCCCATGCTCCAGTATTCCAGTGCTCCATGGCTCCACTGCTCCAGCACTCCAGTACACCAGTGCTCCAGTACTCCAGTGCTGCAGTACTACAGTA
Source organism: Pristiophorus japonicus (assembly GCF_044704955.1). Classification (NCBI taxonomy): domain Eukaryota; kingdom Metazoa; phylum Chordata; class Chondrichthyes; family Pristiophoridae; genus Pristiophorus; species Pristiophorus japonicus. The sequence goes on along the minus strand of NC_091977.1, from coordinate 66,514,839 downwards.
CTCCTGTACCCCAGTGCTCCAGTCCGTTAGTGTTCCAGTACTCCAGTACACCGGTACTCCAGTACCACAGTGCGCGGGTACTCTAGTACCCCAGTACTCCACTAATGCTGTACTCCAGTGCCCAAGTGTTCCAGTACTCCAGTATTCCAGTGCTCCAGTAATGCAGTACTCCAGTGCTCCAGTACCCCAGTGATTCAGTATGTCAGTCCACCAGTGCTCCAGCACTGAAGTACTCCAGTGCTCCAGTGCCCCAGTGTTCCAGTACTCAAGTACCCCAATGCTCCTGTATCCTTAGTAATCCAGTACTCCAGTGCTCCAGTGCTCCAGTACCCCAGTGCTCCAGTACCACAGCACTCCAGTACTCCAGTACTCCAGTACGCAGTACTGCAGTGCTGCAGTACTCCAGTGCACCAGTAATCCAGTGCTCCTGTACCCAAGTACTACAGTACTCCAGTGCTCCTGTACTCCAGTGTCCCAGTACCTCAGTATACCAGTACACCAGTACACCAGTACAAGGGCATTCCAGTGCTCCAGTATGCCAGTGCTCCAGTACCCCAGAACCCCGGTGCCCCAGTATTGCAGTACCCACATACCCCAGTACCCCGGTAACCAGTGCCCAATACTCCAGTACCCCAGTGCTCCGATACTCCAGTACACCAGTGCTCTGGTACCCCAGTGGTACAGTATACCAGTACTCCAGTATTCCTGTGCTCCAGTACCCCAGTGCTCCAGTGCCCCAGCACTCCAGCACCCCAGTGCTGCACTACCCCAGTGACCCTGTACTCCAGTACCTCAGTGCTCCAGTAGCCCGTTGCTCCAGTGCTCCTGTATCCCAGTGCTCCAGTATTCCAGTTCATCAGTGCTTCAGTACCCCAGTGGTCCAGCACTCTAGTAACCCCAGTGCTCCAGTACCCCAGTGCTCCAGTACCCCAGTACTCTAGTGCCCCAGTACTCTAGTACCACAGTGCTCCGGTACTGCAGCACCTCAGTACCCCCTTAGTCCAGTACTCAAGTATCCCAGTACACCAATACCCCAGTACATCTGTACCCAGTAGCCGAGTATCCCAGTGCTCCAGTGCTCCAGTGCTCCAGTACTCCAGTACTCCAGTACTCCAGTACTCCAGTACTCCAGTACTCCAGTACTCCAGTACTCCAGTACTCCAGTACTCCGTACCCAATTGCTCCAGTACCCCAGTGCTCCAGTACCCCAATACACCAGTGCTCCAGTGCTCCAGTACCAAGGTGCTGCAGTGCTACTGTACCGCAGTACTCCAGTACACCAGTGCTCTAGTACCCCATGCTAGTATTCCAGTGCTCAAGTGATCCAGTCACTCCAGTACCCCAGAACTCCAGTACTCTTGTACACCAAGGCTCCAGTACGCCATTGCTCCAGTACTCCAGTATCCCAGTACTCCATTTCTCCAGTACCCCTGTGTTCCAGTACACCAGTACCCAAGTACCCCAGTACTCGAGTACTCCTGTACCTCAGTACCACAGTACTTCAGTCCCCACTACTCCAGTGTTCCAGTACTCCAGTACACCAGTACTCCAGTACCCCAGTGCTCCAGTACTCCAGTACACCAGTGCACCTGTACCCCAGTGCTCCAGTACTCCAGTACTACAATGCTCCTGTACCCAGTGCTCCTGCACTCCAGTACCGAGTCCTCCAGTACCCTGTACCCCAGTGCTCCAGTATTCTAGTACCACAGTACTCCAGTACACCAGTGCAAGGGTATTCCAGTGCTCCAGTACGCCAGTACTCTACTGCTCCAGTGCTCCAGTACCGCAGTACTCCAGTACCTCAGTGCTCCAGTACCCCAGTAATCCAGTATTCTCATCCTCCAATGTTGCACGACCCCAGTGCTCCAGTACCCCAGTACTCCTGTACCACAATACTCCAGTACTCCAGTGCTCCAGGACTCCACCGCTCCAGCCCTCCAGCACACCAGTGCTGCAGTACTCCAGTGCTCCAGTACTCCTGTACCCCAGTGCTCCAGTCCCCCAGTGCATTGGTACCACAGTGCCCCAGTACTCCAGTACGCTAATACTCCACTAATGCTGGACTCCAGTGCCCAAGTGCTCCAGTACTCCAGTATTCCAGTGCTCCAGTACTCCAGTATTCCAGTATTCCAGTGCTCCAGTAATGCAGTATTCCAGTGCTCCAGTACCCCAGGGCCCCAGTACCCCAGTAATCCAATATTCCCATCCTCCAGTGTTGCACTATCACAGTGCTCCAGTAATCCCGTGCTCCAGTATTCCAGTGCTCCATGGCTCCACTGCTTCAGCACTCCAGTACACCAGTGCTCTAGCAACCCAGTGCTCCAGTACTCCAGTGCTGCAGTACTACAGTACTCCTGTACCCCAGTGCTCCAGTCCGTTAGTGTTCCAGTACTCCAGTACACCGGTACTCCAGTACCACAGTGCGCGGGTACTCTAGTACCCCAGTACGCCAGTACTCCACTAATGCTGTACTCCAGTGCCCAAGTGCTCCAGTACTCCAGTACTCCAGTGCTCCAGTAATGCAGTACTCCAGTACCCCAGTACTTCAGTACTTCAGAGCCCCAGTACTACAGTATCCACTACCTTAGTACTCCAGTACACCAGTGACCCCGTATTCCAGTACTCTTGTACCCCAGTATTCCAGTACCCCAATACTCCAGTACTCCTGTACCCCAGTACACCAGTGCTTCAGTACATCGGTAGCCCAGTGTTCCAGTGCTCCAGTACCCAAGTACCCCAGTGCCCCAGTACTCCAGTACCCCAGTACCCGAATGCTCCTATACCCCAGTACCCCAGTACCCCAGTGCTCCAGTACTCCAGTACTCCAGCACCTCAGTACTCCAGTACTCCAGTACCCCTGTACTCCAGTACTCCAGTACCTCAGTGCTACAGTACCTCAGTGCTACAGTATCCCAGTGCTCCAGTATCCCAGTACATCAGTACCCCAGTGCTCCAGGACCCCAGTGCTCCAGTACTCGAGTGCTCCAGCAATCCAGTGCTGCTATACTCCAGTGCTCCAGTACTCCAGTACTCCAGTACTCCAATACTCCAGTGCTCCAGTGCCCCAGCACTACAGTATACACTACCTCAGTACTCCAGTACACCAGTGATCCTGTATCCCAGTACTCCTGTACCCCAGTACACTAGTGCTCCAGTACATCGGTACCTCCAGTGCTCTAGTGCTGTAGTACTCCAGTGCTCCTGTACCCCAGTACCCCAGTACTCCAGTACCCAAGTGCTCCAGTACCCTAGTCTTCCAGTACCTCAGTATTCCAGTGCCCCAGTATTCCAGTGAGCCAGCGTCCTAGTACCCCAGTGCTCCAGTTTCCCAGTGCTCAAATACTGCAGTACTCGAGTGCTCAGTACCCCAGTGCTCCAGTGCTCCAGTACTCAGGTACCCCAGTACTCCAGTGCTCCAATACTTCAGTACCACGGTGCCCCAGTACCACAATGCTCCAGTACCCCCGTACCACAGTGCTACAGTACTCCAGTACTCCAATACTCCAGTACTCAAGTACTCAAGTACCCAGTACCTCAGTATTCCAGCACCCCAGTGCTCCAGTACTCCAGTGCTCCAGTACCCTAGTGTTCGAGTACCCCAGTGCTCCGGTGCTATAGTACCCCCGTGTTCAAGTACCCCAGTGCTCCAGTACCCCAGTGCTCCAGTACCCCAGTACTCTAGTACTTCAGTACCCCACTGCTCCAGTTCCCCAGTGCTCCTGTTCCCCACTGCTCCAGTGCTCCAGTACCCCAGTACCCCAGTGCAAAATTAAAGCACGTGATATTGGAGATAATGTACTGATGTGGATAGAGAACTGGTTGGCAGACAGGAAGCTGAGAGTCTGGATTAACGGGTCCTTTTCAGAATGGCAGGCAGTGACTAGTGGGGTGCCGCAGGGCTCAGTGCTGGGACCCCAGCTATTTACAATATACATCAATGATTTGGATGAAGGAATTGAGTGAAATATCTCCAAGTTTGCAGATGACACTAAGCTGGGTGGTGGTGTGAGAGGTGAGGAGGATGCTAAAAGGCTGCAGGGTGACTTGGACAGGTTAGGTGAGTGGGCAAATGCATGGCAGATGCAGTATAATGTGAATAAATGTGAGGTTATCCACTGGTGGCAAAAACAGGAAGGCAGAATATTATCTGAATGGCGGCAGATGAGGAAAAGGGGAGATGCAACGAGACCTGGGTGTCATGGTACATCAGTCACTGAAAGTTGGCATGCAGGTACAGCAGGTGGTGAAGAAGGCAAATGGTATGTTGGTCTTCATAGCTAGGGGATTTGAGTATAGGAGCAGGGAGGTCTTACTGCAGTTGTACAGGGCCTTGGTGAGGCCTCACCTGGAATATTATGTTCAGTTTTGGTTTCCTAATCTGAGGAAGGACGTTCTTGCTATTAAGGGAGTATAGCGATGGTTCACCAGACTGATTCCCGGGATGGCAGGACTGACATATGAGGAGAGACTGGATCGACTGGGCCTGTATTCACTGGAGTTTAGAAGGATGAGAGGTGATCTCATAGAAACATATAAAATTCTGACGGGACTGGACAAGTTAGATGCGGGTAGATTGTTCCCGATGTTGGGGAAGTCCAGAACCAGGGGACGTAGTCTAAGGATAAGGGGTAAGCCATTTAGGACTGAGACAGGAGAAACTTCTTCACTAAGAGAGTTGTTAACCTGTGGAATTCTCTACCGCAGAGAGTTGTTGATGCCAGTTCATTGGATATATTCAAGAGGGAGTTAGATATGGCTCTTATGGCTAAAGGGATCAAGGGGTATGGAGAGAAAGCAGGAAAGGGGTACTGAGTTGAATGATCAGCCATGATCTTATTGAATGGTGGTTCAGGCTCAAAGGACCGAATGGCTTACTCCTGCATCTATTTTCTATGTTTCTATGTATCTGTGTTTCCAGTGCTCCAGTACTCCAGTACCCCAGTGCCCCAGTACCCGTGCTCCAGTACTCCAGTGCCCCAGTACTCCAGTGTTCCAGTGCCCCAGTACTCCGGTACCCAGTACTTCTGTACTCCAGTAACACAGTGCTTGGTATTCCATTGCTCCTGTACTCTAGTGCTCCAGTACGCCAGTACTCCTGTACCCCAGCACTCCAGTACCCAGTACCCAGTACCCCAGTGCTCCAGTGCTCCAGCATCCCAATACGCCTGCATCTCAGTACTCCAGTACACCAGTGCCAAAGTACGCCAGTACTCCAGTGTTCCAGTACCCCAGTGCTCCAGTACCCCAGTGCCCCATTGCTCCGGTACACTAGTGCTCCAGCACTGAAGTACCCCAGTACTCCTGTGCCGCAGTATTCCAGTACCCCAGTACTCCAGTACTCCTGTACCCCAGTGTTCCTGTGATCCAGAACCCCAGTACTCCTGTACCCAAGTACACCAGTGCTTCAGTACTTCGGTATCCCAGTACTCCAGTGCTCCAGTGCTCCAATACTCCAGTACCCCAGTACCCCAGTGCTCCTGCACCCCACTACCCCAGTGCTCCAGTACTCGAGTCTTCCAGTACCCCAGTACTCCAGTGCTCCACTGCACCAGTACCCTAGTGCTCCAGTATCTAGTACTACAGTACTCAGTGCTCCAGCTCTCCAGCAAGCCAGTGCCCCAGTATCCCAGTGCCCACCTACTCCAGTGCTCCAGTACCCCAATATTCCAGTACCCAAGTGCTCCTGTACCCCAGTATTTCAGAGCTCCATTATTCCTTGACACCAGTACCTCAGTACTCCAGTGCTACAATACTCCAGTACCCCGGTGCTCCGGTACTCCAGTACCCCAGGAACAGTACCCAGTGCTACAGTACTCCAGTACCCCCGTACTATAGTACTCAAGTACCCAGTGCCCCAGTAGCCCAGTGCTAAGGTATTCCATTGCTCCAATACCCCAGTACTCCAGTACCCAGTACCCCAGTGCTCCAGTACACCAGCACTCCAGTACTCACATATGCCAGTACACCAGTACTCCAGTACTCACGTATGCCAGTACCCCAGTGCCCCAGTACCCCAGTACTCCAGCGCTCCAGTACTCCTGTGCTCTCGTACCCCAGTGCTACAGTACTCCAGTACTCCAGTGCTCTAGTACTCCGGTACCCCAGTACTCCAGTACGTTAGTACTCCAGTACCACAGTACCCCAAGTGTCCCAGTACTCCAGTACCCCAGTAGTCCAGTACCCCAATGCACCAGTACTCCTGTACCCAGTACTTCAGTACCCTAGTGCCCCAGTGCTAGGATATTCCATTGTTCCAGTACCCCAGTACACCTGTACCACAGTACTCCAGTGCTCCAGTGCTCCAGTACTCCAGTACTCCAGTACTCCAGTACCCCAGTACCCCAGTACCACAGTATTCCAGTACACCAGTGCTACAGTACTCTAGTAATCCAGTGCTCCAGTAACCTAATGCTCCAGTACTCCAGTGCCCCTGTGCCCCGGAACCCCAGTACCCCAGTGCTCCAGTATGCCAGTACACCAGTGCTCCAGCACTGAAGTACCCCAGTGCTCCAGTACTCCAGCGCTCCAGTACTCAAGTACCCCAATGCTCCTGTACCCTTAGTAATCGAGTACTCCAGCATACCAGCGCACAAGTTCTCCAGTTCTCCAGTAATCCAGTATTCCAGTAATCCAGTGCTCCAGTACCCAAGTTACCCAGTACTTCAGTACTCCAGTGCTCCCATGCTCCAGTACCCAGTTACCTCAGTATTACACTACACCAGTACAAGGGTATTCCAGTGCTCCAGTACCCCAGTATCCCAGTACACTAGTACACCAGTTCCCCAGCACTCCAGTACCCCAGTGCTCCAGTGCTCCTGTACCCCAGTGCTCCAGTACCCCAGTTCACCAGTGCTCCAGTACCCCAGTGCTCCAGTACCCCAGTCCTCCAGTAACCTAGTTCTCCAGTGCCCCTGTGCTCTGGTACTCCGGTGCTTTAGTGCTCCAGTACCCCAGTATGCCAGTACCCCAGTACTCCAGTACCACAGTGCTTTAGTACTCCAGTACCCCCGTACCCCAGTATACCAGTAACCAATGCCCAATACCCCAGTGCTCCAGTGCTACAGTATACCAGTACTCCGGTATTCCTGTGCTTCAGTGCTCCAGTACCCCAGTGCCCCAGCACTCCAGTACCCCGGTGCTCCAGTGCTCCTATACCCCAGTGCTCCAGTACCCCAGTACTCCAGTACACCAGTGCTCCAGTAGCCCAGTGCTCCGGTACTCAAGTACCCCAAAGCTCATGTATCCTTAGTAATCCAGTACTCCAGTATCCCAGTGCACCAGTTGTCCAGTGCTCCAGTGATCCAGTACCCAGTACTCCAGTACAACAGTGCTCCAGTAGTCTAGTATGCAGTACTGCAGTACTCCAGTGCACCAGTAATCCAGTACCCAATACCCCAGTACCCCAGTGCTCCAGTACGCCAGTGCTACAGTATACCAGTACTCCAGTATTCCTGTGCTTCAGTGCTCCAGTACACCAGTGCTCCAGTACCCCAGTGCCCCAGCACTCCAGTACCCCGGTGCCCCAGTGCTCCTATACCCCAGTGCTCCAGTACCCCAGTTCTCCAGTACCCCAGTTCACCAGTGCTTCAGTACCCCAGTGCTCCAGTACCCCAGTCCTCCAGTAACCTAGTGCTCCAGTACTCCAGTGCCACTGTGCTCTGGTACCCCGGTGCTTTAGTGCTCCAGTACACCAGTACCACAGTACTCCAGTGCTCCAGTACATCTGTACCCAGTACCCGAGTACTCAAGTACCACAGTGCTTCAGTACTCCAATACCCCCGTACCCCAGTGCCCCAGTAACCAGTGCCCAATACCCCAGTACCCCAGTACGCCAGTGCTCTAGTACTCCAGTACTCCAGTATTCCTGTGCTTCAGTGCTCCAGTACACCAGTACCTCATGCTCCAGTATGCCAGTGCTCCAGTACTCAAGTACCCCAAAGCTCATGTACCCTTTGTAATCCAGTACTCCAGTATCCCAGTGCACCAGTGCACCAGTGCTCCAGTGCTCCAGTACCACAGTGCTCCAGTAGTCCAGTACGCAGTACTCCAGTGCACCAGTAATCCAGTGCTCCAGTACCCAAGTATTCCAGTACTCCAGTACACCAGTACCCCAGTAATCCAGTGCTCCAGTGCATCTGTACCCAGTACCTGAGCACTCCAGTACCACAGTGCTTCAGTACTCCAGTACCCCAGTAATCCAGTACCCAGCACCCCAGTGCTCCAGTACAACAGTGCTTCAGTAGTCCAGTATGCAGTACTGCAGTACTCCAGTGCACCAGTACCCAAGTACTCCAGTACTCCAGTTCCTCAGTATTCCAGTACACCAGTACAAGGGTATTCCAGTGCTCCAGTACTCCAGTACCCCAGTACACCAGTACCTCAGTACTCCAGTACATCTGTACCCAGTACCTGAGCATTCCAGTACCACAGTGCTTCAGTACTCCAGTACCGCAGTACCCCAGTGCTCCAGTATGCCAGTACACCAGTACTCCAGTACTCCAGTACTCAAGTACCCCAAAGCTCATGTACCCTTAGTAATCCAGTACTCCAGTATCCCAGTGCACCAGTGCTCCAATGCTCCAGTAATCCAGTATCCAGTATCCCAGTGCTCCAGTACCACAGTGCTCCAGTACCCAGTTCCTCAATATTCCAGTATACCAGTACAAGGGTATCCCAGTGCTCCAGTACTCCAGTACTCCAGTGCTCCAGTACATCTGTACCCAGTACCTGAGCACTCCAGTACCACAGTGCTTCAGTACTCCAGTACCCCAGTACACCAGTACTCCAGTACACCAGTGATCTAGTACCCCAGTGCTACAATATACCAGTACTCCAGTATTCCTGTGCTCCAGTGCTCCAGTACCCCAGTGCTCCAGCACGCCAGTACTCCAGTACCCTTGTGCTCCAGTGCTCCTGTACCCCAGTGCTCCAGTACCCCAGTTCTCGAATACTCCAGTTCACTAGTGCTCAGTACCCCAGTGCTCCACTACTCCAGTACCACAGTGCTCCGGTACATCAGTACACCAGTGCTCAGTACCCCAGTGTTCCAGTACACCAGTGCTCCAATACCCCAGTACTTCAGTACTCCAGTACCCCAGTGCTAGGGTATTCCATTGTTCCTGTATTCCAGTACCCCAGTACCCCAGTGCTCCAGTACATCTGTACCCAGTACCTGAGCACACCAGTACCACAGTGCTTCAGTACTCCAGTACCCCAGTACCCCAGTACACCAGTACTCCAGTACGCCAGTGATCTAGTACCCCAGTGCTACAATATACCAGTACTCCAGTATTCCTGTGCTCCAGTGCTCCAGTACCCCAGTGCTCCAGCACGCTAGTGCTCCAGTACATCAGTGCTACAGTACTCTAGTACTACAGTGCTCCAGTACCACAGTGCTCCAGTACCCCAGTAGTCCAGTAACCTAGTGCTCCAGTATTCCAGTGCCCCTGTGCTCCAGTACTCAAGTACCCCAATGCTCCTATATCCTTAGTAATCCAGTACTCCAGTGCACCAGTGCTCAAGTAATCCAGTGCCCAGTACTCCAGTACCCCAGTGTTTCAGTACCACAGTGTTCCAGTACCCAGTACCACAGTATTCCAGTACACCAGTACAAGGGTATTCCAGTGCTCCAGTACTCCAGTGCTCCAGTACTCCAGTACCTCAGAACATCAGTGCCCCAGCGCTCCAGTACCTCTGTACCACAGTACCCCAGTAACCAGTGCCCAATACTCCAGTACCCCAGTGCTTCAGTACTCCAGTATGATAGTGCTCTAGTACTCCAGTGGTATAGTATACCTACTCCAGTATTCCTGTGCTCAGTGCCCCTGTACCCCAGTGCTCCAGCTCACCAGTGCTCCAGCACTCCAGTATCACAGTGCTCCGCTACACCAGTGCTCAATACCCCAGTGCTTCAGTACCCCAGTGCTCTAGTAGTACAGTACTCCAGTACCAAGTACTTCAGTACTCCAGTACCTCAGTGCTAGGATATTCCATTGTTCCTGTACTCCAGTACCCCAGTACTCCTATACCACAGTACTCCAGTACACCAGTGCGACAATACTCTAGTACCCCAGTGCTCCAGTACCGCAGTGCTCCAGTAACCTAGTGCTCCAGTACTCCAGTGCCCTTGTGTTCCGGCACCCCAGTGCTCCAGTGCTCCAGTACCCCAGTGTTCCAGTATGCCAGTACACCAGTGCTCCAGCACTGAAGTACCCCAGTACTCGAGTACCCCAATGCTCCTGTACCCTTAGTAATCCAGTACTCCAGTATCCCAGTGCACAAGTTATCCAGTGCTCAAGTGCTCCAGTAATCCTGTACCCAGTGCTCCAGTACCCAGTACCCCAGTGCTGCAGTACTCTAGTGCACCAGAAATCCAGTGCACCAGTGCCCCCGTGCTCCAGTGCCCCAGTACCTCAGTATTCCACTATACCAGTACAAGGGTCTTCCAGTGCTCCAGTACACCAGTACTCCAGTGCTCCAGTACGCCAGTACTCCAGTGCCCCAGTACTGCAGTACCTCAGAACCCCAGTGCCCCAGTACTGCAGTATCTACGCATCCCAGTATTCCAGTAACCAGTTCCCGATACTCAGTATCACAGTACACCAGTGCTCCAGTACTCCACTACGCCAGTGTTCTAGTACCCCAATGGTACATTATACCAGTACTCCAGTATTCCTGTGCTCCAGTGCACCAGTGCCCCAGTGCTCCAACACTCCCATACCCCAGTACTCCACTACCCCAGTGACCCAGTACTCCAGTACCTCAGTGCTCCAGTACCCCGCTGCTCCAGTACCCCAGTGCTCCAGTAACCCAGTGCTCCAGTACTACAGTGCCCCTGTGCTCCGGTACCCCAGTGCTCCAGTACCCCAGTGCTCCAGTATGTCAGTCCACCAGTGCTCCAGCACTGAAGTACTCCAGTGCTCCAGTGCCCCAGTACTCAAGTACCCCAATGCTCATGTATCCTTAGTAATCCAGTACTCCAGTATCCCAGTGCACCAGTTCTCCAGTGCTCCAGTAATCCAGTACTCCAGTACCCCAATGCTCCAGTACCACAGCACTCCAGTACTCCAGTACGTAGTACTGCAGTACTCCAGTGCACCAGTAATCCAGTGCTCCTGTACCCAAGTACTACAGTACTCCAGTGCTCCCGTACTCCAGTGTCCCAGTACCCAGTACCTCAGTATACCAGTACACCAGTACACCAGTACAAGGGCATTCCAGTGCTCCAGTACACCAGTACTTCAGTGCTCCACTATGCCAGTGCTCCAGTACCCCGGAACCCCGGTGCCCCAGTATTGCAGTACCCACATACCACAGTACCCCGGTAACCAGTGCCCAATACTCCAGTACCCCAGTGCTCCGATACTCCAGTACGCCAGTGCTCTAGTACCCCAGTGGTACAGTATACCAGTACTCCAGTATTCCTGTGCTCCAGTACCCCAGTGCTCCAGTGCCCCAGTGCTCCAGCACTCCAGCACCCCAGTGCTGCACTACCCCAGTGACCCTGTACTCCAGTACCTCAGTGCTCCAGTAGCCCGTTGCTCCAGTGCTCCTGTATCCCAGTGCTCCAGTATTCTAGTTCATCAGTGCTTCAGTACCCCAGTGGTCCAGCACTCTAGTAACCCCAGTGCTCCAGTACCCCAGTGCTCCAGTACCCCAGTACTCTAGTGCCCCAGTACTCTAGTACCACAGTGCTCCGGTACTGCAGCACCTCAGTACCCCCTTAGTCCAGTACTCAAGTATCCCAGTACACCAATACCCCAGTACTCCAGTACATCTGTACCCAGTACCCCAGTACTCCAGTACTCCAGTACTCCAGTACTCCAGTACTCCAGTACTCCGTACCCAATTGCTCCAGTACCCCAGTGCTCCAGTATCCCAATACCCCAGTGCTCCAGTGCTCCAGTATTCCTGTGCTCCAGTACCAAGGTGCTGCAGTGCTACTGTACCCCAGTACTCCAGTACACCAGTGCTCTAGTACCCCATGCTAGTATTCCAGTGCTCAAGTGATCCAGTCACTCCAGTACCCCAGAACTCCAGTACTCTTGTACACCAAGGCTCCAGTACGCCATTGCTCCAGTACTCCAGTATCCCAGTACTCCATTTCTCCAGTACCCCTGTGTTCCAGTACACCAGTACCCAAGTACCCCAGTACTCGAGTACTCCTGTACCTCAGTACCACAGTACTTCAGTCCCCACTACTCCAGTGTTCCAGTACTCCAGTACACCAGTACTCCAGTACCCCAGTGCTCCAGTACTCCATTGCTCGAGTACATCAGTGCTCCAGTATTCCAGTACACCAGTGCACCTGTACCCCAGTGCTCCAGTACTCCAGTACTACAATGCTCCTGTACCCAGTGCTCCTGCACTCCAGTACCGAGTACTCCAGTACCCTGTACCCCAGTGCTCCATTGGCCCAATGCTCCAGTATTCTAGTACCACAGTACTCCAGTACACCAGTGCAAGGGTATTCCAGTGCTCCAGTACGCCAGTACTCCAGTGCTCTACTGCTCCAGTGCTCCAGTACCGCAGTACTCCAGTGCTCCTGTACCTCAGTGCTCCAGTACCCCAGTAATCCAGTATTCTCATCCTCCAATGTTGCACGACCCCAGTGCTCCAGTACCCCAGTACTCCTGTACCACAATACTCCAGTACTCCAGTACTCCAGTACTCCACCGCTCCAGCCCTCCAACACACCAGTGCTGCAGTACTCCAGTGCTCCAGTACTCCTGTACCCCAGTGCTCCAGTCCCCCAGTGCATTGGTACCACAGTGCCCCAGTACTCCAGTATGCTAATACTCCACTAATGCTGGACTCCAGTGCCCAAGTGCTCCAGTACTCCAGTATTCCAGTGCTCCAGTACTCCAGTATTCCAGTGCTCCAGTAATGCAGTATTCCAGTGCTCCAGTACTACCAGGGCTCCAGTACCCCAGTAATCCAATATTCCCATCCTCCAGTGTTGCACTATCACAGTGCTCTAGCAACCCAGTGCTCCAGTACTCCAGCGCTGCAGTACTACAGTACTTCTGTAACCCAGTGCTCCAGTCCGTTAGTGTTCCAGTACTCCAGTACACCGGTACTCCAGTACCACAGTGCGCGGGTACTCTAGTACCCCAGTACGCCAGTACTCCACTAATGCTGTACTCCAGTGCCCAAGTGCTCCAGTGTTCCAGTGCCCCAGTACTCCTGTACCCAGTACTTCTGTACTCCAGTAACACAGTGCTTGGTATTCCATTGCTCCTGTACTCTAGTGCTCCAGTACTCCAGTACTCCTGTACCCCAGCACTCCAGTACCCAGTACCCCAGTGCTCCAGTGCTCCAGCATCCCAATACGCCTGCATCTCAGTACTCCAGTACACCAGTGCCAAAGTACGCCAGTACTCCAGTGTTCCAGTACCCCAGTGCTCCAGTACCCCAGTGCCCCATTGCTCCGGTACACCAGTGCTCCAGCACTGAAGTACCCCAGTACTCCTGTGCCGCAGTATTCCAGTACCCCAGTACTCCAGTACTCCTGTACCCCAGTGTTCCTGTGATCCAGAACCCCAGTACTCCTGTACCCAAGTACACCAGTGCTTCAGTACTTCGGTATCCCAGTACTCCAGTGCTCCAGTGCTCCAGTGCTCCAATACTCCAGTACCCCAGTGCTCCTGCACCCCACTACCCCAGTGCTCCAGTACTCGAGTCTTCCAGTACCCCAGTACTCCAGTGCTCCACTGCACCAGTACCCCAGTGCTCCAGTATCTAGTACTACAGTACTCAGTGCTCCAGCTCTCCAGCAAGCCAGTGCCCCAGTATCCCAGTGCCCACCTACTCCAGTGCTCTAGTACCCCAAAATTCCAGTACCCAAGTGCTCCTGTACCCCAGTATTTCAGAGCTCCATTATTCCATGACACCAGTACCTCAGTACTCCAGTGCTACAATACTCCAGTGCCCCGGTGCTCCGGTACTCCAGTGCCCCAGGAACAGTACCCAGTGCTACAGTACTCCAGTACCCCCGTACTATAGTACTCAAGTACCCAGTGCCCCAGTAGCCCAGTGCTAAGGTATTCCATTGCTCCAATACCCCAGTACTCCAGTACCCAGTACCCCAGTGCTCCAGTACACCAGCACTCCAGTACTCACATATGCCAGTACACCAGTACTCCAGTACACCAGTACTCCAGTACTCACATATGCCAGTACCCCAGTGCCCCAGTACCCCAGTACTCCAGCGCTCCAGTACTCCTGTGCTCTCGTACCCCAGTGCTACAGTACTCCAGTACTCCAGTGCTCTAGTACTCCGGTACCCCAGTACTCCAATGCTCCAGTACCTCAGTGCTCCAGTACCCCAATACGCCAGTGCTCCAGTACGTTAGTACTCCAGTACCACAGTACCCCAAGTGTCCCAGTACTCCAGTACCCCAGTACTCCAGTAGTCCAGTACCCCAATGCACCAGTACTCCTGTACCCAGTACTTCAGTACCCTAGTGCCCCAGTGCTAGGATATTCCATTGTTCCAGTACCCCAGTACTCCAGTACTCCAGTACTCCAGTACTCCAGTACTCCAGTACTCCAGTATTCCAGTACTCCAGTACCCCAGGACTCTTGTACCACAGTACTCCAGTACACCAGTGCTACAGTACTCTAGTACTCCAGTGCTCCAGTACCCCAGTGCTCCAGTAACCTAATGCTCCAGTACTCCAGTGCCCCTGCGCCCCAGAACCCCAGTACCCCAGTGCTCCAGTATGCCAGTACACCAGTGCTCCAGCACTGAAGTACCCCAGTGCTCCAGTACTCCGGCGCTCCAGTACTCAAGTACCCCAATGCTCCTGTACCCTTAGTAATCGAGTACTCCAGTATACCAGCGCACAAGTTCTCCAGTTCTCCAGTAATCCAGTACCCAGTAATCCAGTATTCCAGTAATCCAGTGCTCCAGTACCCAAGTTACCCAGTACTTCAGTACTCCAGTGCTCCCATGCTCCAGTGCCCCAGTACCCAGTTGCCTCAGTATTACACTACACCAGTACAAGGGTATTCCAGTGCTCCAGTACCCCAGTATCCCAGTACACCAGTTCCCCAGCACTCCAGTACCCCAGTGCTCCAGTGCTCCTGTACCCCAGTGCTCCAGTACCCCAGTGCTCCAGTACCCCAGTGCTCCAGTCCTCCAGTAACCTAGTGCTCCAGTGCCCCTGTGCTCTGGTACTCCGGTGCTTTAGTGCTCCAGTACCCCAGTATGCCAGTACCCCAGTACTCCAGTACCACAGTGCTTTAGTACTCCAGTACCCCCGTACCCCAGTATACTAGTAACCAATGCCCAATACCCCAGTTCCCCAGTGCTCCAGTACCCCAGTGCTACAGTATACCAGTACTCCAGTATTCCTGTGCTTCAGTGCTCCAGTACACCAGTACTCCAGTACCCCAGTGCCCCAGCACTCCAGTACCCCGGTGCTCCAGTGCTCCTATACCCCAGTGCTCCAGTACCCCAGTCCTCCAGTAACCTAGTGCTCCAGTACTCCAGTAAGCTGGTGCTCCAGTACTCCAGTGCCACTGTGCTCTGGTACCCCGGTGCTTTAGTGCTCCAGTACCCCAGTGCTCCAGTATGCCAGTACCCAAGTACACCAGTACCACAGTACTCCAGTGCTCCAGTACAGCTGTACCCAGTACCAGAGTACTCAAGTGCCACAGTGCTTCAGTACTCCAATACCCCCCGTACCCCAGTACCCCAGTAACCAGTGCCCAATACCGCAGTACCCCAGTGCTCTAGTACCCCAGTACTCCAGTATTCCTGTGCTTCAGTGCTCCAGTACACCAGTGCTCCAGTACCCCAGTGCTCCAGTAGCCCAGTGCTCCAGTACTCAAGTACCCCAAAGCTCATGTATCCTTAGTAATCCAGTACTCCAGTATCCCAGTGCAATAGTTCTCCAGTGATCCAGTACCCGGTACTCCAGTACAACAGTGCTCCAGTAGTCTAGTACGCAGTACTGCAGTACTCCAGTGCACCAGCAATCCAGTACCCAATACCCCAGTACCCCAGTGCTCCAGTACGCCAGTGCTCTAGTACCCCAGTGCTACAGTATACCAGTACTCCAGTATTCCTGTGCTTCGGTGCTCCAGTACACCAGTGCTCCAGTACCCCAGTGCCCCAGCACTCCAGTACCCCGGTGCCCCAGTGCTCCTATACCCCAGTGCTCCAGTACCCCAGTTCTCCAGTACTCCAGTTCACCAGTGCTCCAGTACCCCAGTGCTCCAGTACCCCAGTCCTCCAGTAACCTAGTGCTCCAGTACTCCAGTGCCACTGTGCTCTGGTACCCCGGTGCTTTAGTGCTCCAGTACACCAGTACCACAGTACTCCAGTGCTCCAGTACATCTGTACCCAGTACCCGAGTACTCAAGTACCACAGTGCTTCAGTACTCCAATACCCCCGTACCCCAGTGCCCCAGTAACCAGTGCCCAATACCCCAGTGCTCCAGTACGCCAGTGCTCTAGTACTCCAGTACTCCAGTATTCCTGTGCTTCAGTGCTGCAGTACACCAGTGCTCCAGTACCTCATGCTCCAGTATGCCAGTGCTCCAGTACTCAAGTACACCAAAGCTCATGTACCCTTTGTAATCCAGTAATCCAGTATCCCAGTGCACCAGTTCTCCAGTACCACAGTGCTCCAGTAGTCCAGTACGCAGTACTCCAGTGCACCAGTAATCCAGTGCTCCAGTACCCAAGTACTCCAGTACTCCAGTACACCAGTACCCCAGTAATCCAGTGCTCCAGTGCATCTGTACCCAGTACCTAGCACTCCAGTACCACAGTGCTTCAGTACTCCAGTACCCCAGTAATCCAGTACCCAGCACCCCAGTGCTCCAGTGCTCCAGTACAACAGTGCTCCAGTAGTCCAGTATGCAGTACTGCAGTACTCCAGTGCACCAGTAATCCAGTACCCAAGTACTCCAGTACTCCAGTACTCCAGTACCCCAGTACCCAGTTCCTCAGTATTCCAGTACACCAGTACAAGGGTATTCCAGTGCTCCAGTACACCAGTACACCAGTACCTCAGTACTCCAGTACATCTGTACCCAGTACCTGAGCACTCCAGTACCACAGTGCTTCAGTACTCCAGTACCGCAGTACCCCAGTGCTCCAGTATGCCAGTACACCAGTACTCCAGTACTCCAGTACTCAAGTACCCCAAAGCTCATGTACCCTTAGTAATCCAGTACTCCAGTATCCCAGTGCACCAGTGCTCCAATGCTCCAGTAATCCAGTATCCCAGTGCTCCAGTACCACAGTGCTCCAG
The DNA here is from genome assembly GCF_044704955.1 of Pristiophorus japonicus. NCBI lineage: Eukaryota > Metazoa > Chordata > Chondrichthyes > Pristiophoridae > Pristiophorus > Pristiophorus japonicus. The sequence continues at coordinate 66,497,572 of NC_091977.1, read as the reverse complement.
TACCCAGTTCCTCAATATTCCAGTATACCAGTACAAGGGTATCCCAGTGCTCCAGTACTCCAGTGCTCCAGTACATCTGTACCCAGTACCTGAGCACTCCAGTACCACAGTGCTTCAGTACTCCAGTACCCCAGTGATCTAGTACCCCAGTGCTACAATATACCAGTACTCCAGTATTCCTGTGCTCCAGTGCTCCAGTACCCCAGTGCTCCAGCACGCCAGTACTCCAGTACCCCAGTGCTCCAGTACCCTTGTGCTCCAGTGCTCCTGTACCCCAGTGCTCCAGTACCCCAGTTCTCGAATACTCCAGTTCACTAGTGCTCAGTACCCCAGTGCTCCACTACTCCAGTACCACAGTGCTCCGGTACATCAGTACACCAGTGCTCAGTACCCCAGTCTTCCAGTACACCAGTGCTCCAATACCCCAGTACTTCAGTACTCCAGTACCCCAGTGCTAGGGTATTCCATTGTTCCTGTATTCCAGTACCCCAGTGCTCCAGTACATCTGTACCCAGTACCTGAGCACTCCAGTACCACAGTGCTTCAGTACTCCAGTACCCCAGTACCCCAGTACACCGGTACTCCAGTACGCCAGTGATCTAGTACCCCAGTGCTACAATATACCAGTACTCCAGTATTCCTGTGCTCCAGTGCTCCAGTACCCCAGTGCTCCAGCACGCCAGTACCCCAGTGCTCCAGTACATCAGTGCTACAGTACTCTAGTACTACAGTGCTCCAGTACCACAGTGCTCCAGTACCCCAGTAGTCCAGTAACCTAGTGATCCAGTACTCCAGTGCCCCTGTGCTCCAGTACTCATGTACCCCAATGCTCCTATATCCTTAGTAATCCAGTACTCCAGTGCTCAAGTAATCCAGTGCCCAGTACTCCAGTACCCCAGTGTTTCAGTACCACAGTGCTCCAGTACCCAGTACCACAGTATTCCAGTACACCAGTACAAGGGTATTCCAGTGCTCCAGTACTCCAGTGCTCCAGTACTCCAGTACCTCAGAACATCAGTGCCCCAGCGCTCCAGTACCCCTGTACCACAGTACCCCAGTAACCAGTGCCCAATACTCCAGTGCCCCAGTGCTTCAGTACTCCAGTATGATAGTGCTCTAGTACTCCAGTGGTATAGTATACCTACTCCAGTATTCCTGTGCTCCAGTGCCCCTGTACCCCAGTGCTCCAGCTCACCAGTGCTCCAGTACTCCAGCACTCCAGTATCACAGTGCTCCGCTACACCAGTACTCAATACCCCAGTGCTTCAGTACCCCAGTGCTCTAGTAGTACAGTACTCCAGTACCAAGTACTTCAGTACTCCAGTACCTCAGTTCTAGGATATTCCATTGTTCCTGTACTCCAGTACCCCAGTACTCCTGTACCACAGTACTCCAGTACACCAGTGCGACAATACTCTAGTACCCCAGTGCTCCAGTACCGCACAGTGCTCCAGTAACCTAGTGCTCCAGTACTCCAGTGCCCTTGTGTTCCGGCACCCCAGTGCTCCAGTGCTCCAGTACCCCAGTGTTCCAGTATGCCAGTACACCAGTGCTCCAGCACTGAAGTACCCCAGTGCTCAAGTACCCCAATGCTCGAGTACCCTTAGTAATCCAGTACTCCAGTATCCCAGTGCACAAGTTATCCAGTGCTCAAGTGCTCCAGTAATCCTGTACCCAGTGCTCCAGTACCCAGTACCCCAGTGCTGCAGTACTCTAGTGCACCAGAAATCCAGTGCACCAGTGCCCCCGTGCTCCAGTGCCCCAGTACCCAGTACCTCAGTATTCCACTATACCAGTACAAGGGTCTTCCAGTGCTCCAGTACTCCAGTACACCAGTACGCCAGTACTCCAGTGCCCCAGTACTGCAGTACCTCAGAACCCCAGTGTCCCAGTACTGCAGTATCTACGCATCCCAATACTCCAGTAACCAGCTCCCGATACTCAGTATCACAGTACACCAGTGCTCCAGTACTCCACTACGCCAGTGTTCTAGTACCCCAGTGGTACATTATACCAGTACTCCAGTATTCCTGTGCTCCAGTGCACCAGTGCCCCAGTGCTCCAACACTCCCATACCCCAGTGACCCAGTACTCCAGTACCTCCGTGCTCCAGTACCCCGCTGCTCCAGTACCCCAGTGCTCCAGTAACCCAGTGCTCCAGTACTACAGTGCCCCTGTGCTCCGGTACCCCAGTGCTCCAGTACCCCAGTGATTCAGTATGTCAGTCCACCAGTGCTCCAGCACTGAAGTACTCCAGTGCTCCAGTGCCCCAGTGTTCCAGTACTCAAGTACCCCAATGCTCCTGTATCCTTAGTAATCCAGTACTCCAGTATCCCAGTGCACCAGTTCTCCAGTACCCCAGTGCTCCAGTACCACAGCACTCCAGTACTCCAGTACTCCAGTACGCAGTACTGCAGTGCTGCAGTACTCCAGTGCACCAGTAATCCAGTGCTCCTGTACCCAAGTACTACAGTACTCCAGTGCTCCTGTACTCCAGTGTCCCAGTACTCCAGTACCCAGTACCTCAGTATACCAGTACACCAGTACACCAGTACAAGGGCATTCCAGTGCTCCAGTACACCAGTACTTCAGTGCTCCAGTATGCCAGTGCTCCAGTACCCCGTAACCCCGGTGCCCCAGTATTGCAGTACCCACATACCCCAGTACCCCGGTAACCAGTGCCCAATACTCCAGTACCCCAGTGCTCCGATACTCCAGTACGCCAGTGCTCTGGTACCCCAGTGGTACAGTATACCAGTACTCCAGTATTCCTGTGCTCCAGTACCCCAGTGCTCCAGCACTCCATCACCCCAGTGCTGCACTACCCCAGTGACCCTGTACTCCAGTACCTCAGTGCTCCAGTAGCCCGTTGCTCCAGTGCTCCTGTATCCCAGTGCTCCAGTATTCCAGTTCATCAGTGCTTCAGTACCCCAGTGGTCCAGCACTCTAGTAACCCCAGTGCTCCAGTACCCCAGTGCTCCAGTACCCCAGTACTCTAGTGCCCCAGTACTCTAGTACCACAGTGCTCCGGTACTGCAGCACCTCAGTACCCCCTTAGTCCAGTACTCAAGTATCCCAGTACACCAATACCCCAGTACTCCAGTACATCTGTACCCAGTAGCCGAGTATCCCAGTACCACAGTGCTCCAGTACTCCAGTAGTCCGTACCCAATTGCTCCAGTACCCCAGTGCTCCAGTACCCCAATACACCAGTGCTCCAGTGCTCCAGTATTCCTGTGCTCCAGTACCAAGGTGCTGCAGTGCTACTGTACCGCAGTACTCCAGTACACCAGTGCTCTAGTACCCCATGCTAGTATTCCAGTGCTCAAGTGATCCAGTCACTCCAGTACCCCAGAACTCCAGTACTCTTGTACACCAAGGCTCCAGTACGCCATTGCTCCAGTACTCCAGTATCCCAGTACTCCATTTCTCCAGTACCCCTGTGTTCCAGTACACCAGTACCCAAGTACCCCAGTACTCGAGTACTCCTGTACCTCAGTACCACAGTACTTCAGTCCCCACTACTCCAGTGCTCCAGTACTCCAGTACACCAGTGCACCTGTACCCCAGTGCTCCAGTACTCCAGTACTACAATGCTCCTGTACCCAGTGCTCCTGCACTCCAGTACCGAGTCCTCCAGTACCCTGTACCCCAGTGCTCCAGTATTCTAGTACCACAGTACTCCAGTACACCAGTGCAAGGGTATTCCAGTGCTCCAGTACGCCAGTACTCTACTGCTCCAGTGCTCCAGTACCGCAGTACTCCAGTGCTCCTGTACCTCAGTGCTCCAGTACCCCAGTAATCCAGTATTCTCATCCTCCAATGTTGCACGACCCCAGTGCTCCAGTACCCCAGTACTCCTGTACCACAATACTCCAGTACTCCAGTGCTTCAGGACTCCACCGATCCAGCCCTCCAGCACACCAGTGCTGCAGTACTCCAGTGCTCCAGTCCCCCAGTGCATTGGTACCACAGTGCCCCAGTACTCCAGTACACCAGTATGCTAATACTCCACTAATGCTGGACTCCAGTGCCCAAGTGCTCCAGTACTCCAGTATTCCAGTGCTCCAGTACTCCAGTATTCCAGTATTCCAGTGCTCCAGTAATGCAGTATTCCAGTGCTCCAGTACCCCAGGGCTCCAGTACCCCAGTAATCCAATATTCCCATCCTCCAGTGTTGCACTATCACAGTGCTCCAGTAATCCCGTGCTCCAGTATTCCAGTGCTCCATGGCTCCACTGCTCCAGCACTCCAGTACACCAGTGCTCTAGCAACCCAGTGCTCCAGTACTCCAGTGCTGCAGTACTACAGTACTCCTGTACCCCAGTGCTCCAGTCCGTTAGTGTTCCAGTACTCCAGTACACCGGTACTCCAGTACCACAGTGCGCGGGTACTCCAGTACCCCAGTACGCCAGTACTCCACTAATGCTGTACTCCAGTGCCCAAGTGCTCCAGTACTCCAGTACTCCAGTAATGCAGTACTCCAGTGCTCCAGTACCCCAGTACTTCAGTACTTCAGAGCCCCAGTACTACAGTATCCACTACCTTAGCACTCCAGTACACCAGTGACCCCGTATTCCAGTACTCTTGTACCCCAGTATTCCAGTACCCCAATACTCCAGTACTCCTGTACCCCAGTACACCAGTGCTTCAGTACATCGGTAGCCCAGTGTTCCAGTGCTCCAGTACCCAAGTACCCCAGTGCCCCAGTACTCCAGTACCCCAGTACCCGAATGCTCCTATACCCCAGTACTCCAGTACCCCAGTGCTCCAGTACTCCAGTACCCCAGCACCTCAGTACTCCAGTACCCCTGTACTCCACTACTCCAATACTCCATTACGCCAATACCCCAGTGCTCCAGTACTCCAGTACTCATGCTCTAGTAGACCAGTGCTACAGTACTCCAGTACTCCAGTACCCCAGTACACCAGTACTCCAGTACCTCAGTGCTACAGTACCTCAGTGCTACAGTATCCCAGTGCTCCAGCATCCCAGTATTCCAGTGCTCCAGTACATCAGTACCCCAGTGCTCCAGGGCCCCAGTGCTCCAGTACTCAAGTGCTCCAGCAATCCAGTGCTGCTATACTCCAGTACTCCAATACTCCAGTGCTCCAGTGCCCCAGCACTACAGTATACACTACCTCAGTACTCCAGTACACCAGTGATCCTGTATCCCAGTACTCCTGTACCCCAGTGCACTAGTGCTCCAGTACATCGGTACCTCCAGTGCTCTAGTGCTGTAGTACTCCAGTGCTCCTGTACCCCAGTACCCCAGTGCTCCAGTACATCAGTGCTACAGTACTCTAGTACTACAGTGCTCCAGTACCACAGTGCTCCAGTACCCCAGTAGTCCAGTAACCTAGTGCTCCAGTACTCCAGTGCCCCTGTGCTCCAGTACTCAAGTACCCCAATGCTCCTATATCCTTAGTAATCCAGTACTCCAGTGCTCAAGTAATCCAGTGCCCAGTACTCCAGTACCCCAGTGTTTCAGTACCACAGTGCTCCAATACCCAGTACCACAGTATTCCAGTACACCAGTACAAGGGTATTCCAGTGCTCCAGTACTCCAGTACCTCAGAACATCAGTGCCCCAGCACTCCAGTACCCCTGTACCACAGTACCACAGTAACCAGTGCCCAATACTCCAGTACCCCAGTGCTTCAGTACTCCAGTATGATAGTGCTCTAGTACTCCAGTGGTATAGTATACCTACTCCAGTATTCCTGTGCACCAGTGCCCCTGTACCCCAGTGCTCCAGCTCACCAGTGCTCCAGTACTCCAGCACTCCAGTATCACAGTGCTCCGCTACACCAGTAACCAGTGCCCAATACTCCAGTACCCCAGTGCTTCAGTACTCCAGTATGATAGTGCTCTAGTACTCCAGTGGTATAGTATACCTACTCCAGTATTCCTGTGCTCCGGTGCCCCTGTACCCCAGCTCACCAGTGCTCCAGTACCCCAGTGCTCCAGCACTCCAGTATCACAGTGCTCCGGTACACCAGTACACCAGTGCTCAATACCCCAGTGCTTCAGTACCCCAGTGCTCCAGTAGTACAGTAATCCAGTACCAAGTACTTCAGTACTCCAGTACCTCAGTGCTAGGATATTCCATTGTTCCTGTACTCCAGTACCCCAGTACTCCTGTACCACAGTACTCCAGTACACCAGTGCGACAATACTCTAGTACCCCAGTGCTCCAGTACCGCAGTGCTCCAGTAACCTAGTGCTCCAGTACTCCAGTGCCCTTGTGTTCCGGCACCCCAGTGCTCCAGTACCCCAGTGTTCCAGTATGCCAGTACACCAGCACTGAAGTACCCCAGTGCTCCAGTACTCAAGTACCCCAATGCTCGAGTACCCTTAGTAATCCAGTACTCCAGTATCCCAGTGCACAAGTTATCCAGTGCTCAAGTGCTCCAGTAATCCTGTACCCAGTGCTCCAGTACCCAGTACCGCAGTACTCTAGTGCACCAGAAATCCAGTGCACCAGTGCCCCCGTGCTCCAGTGCCCCAGTACCCCAGTACCCAGTACCTCAGTATTCCACTATACCAGTACAAGGGTCTTCCAGTGCTCCAGTACTCCAGTACACCAGTACTCCAGTGCTCCAGTACGCCAGTACTCCAGTGCCCCAGTACTGCAGTACCTCAGAACCCCAGTGCCCCAGTACTGCAGTATCTATGCATCCCAGTACTCCAGTAACCAGTTCCCGATACTCAGTATCGCAGTACACCAGTGCTCCAGTACTCCACTACGCCAGTGTTCTAGTACCCCAGTGGTACATTATACCAGTACTCCAGTATTCCTGTGCTCCAGTACCCCAGTGCTCCAGCACCCCAGTGCTGCACTACCCCAGTGACCCTGTACTCCAGTACCTCAGTGCTCCAGTAGCCCGTTGCTCCAGTGCTCCTGTATCCCACTGCTCCAGTATTCCAGTTCATCAGTGCTTCAGTACCCCAGTGGTCCAGCACTCTAGTAACCCCAGTGCTCCAGTACCCCAGTGCTCCAGTACCCCAGTACTCTAGTGCCCCAGTACTCTAGTCCCCTAGTGCTCCGGTACTGCAGCACCTCAGTACTCCCTTAGTCCAGTACTCAAGTATCCCAGTACAGCAATACCCCAGTATTCCAGTACATCTGTACCCAGTATCCCAGTACCCCAGTACTCCAGTACTCCAGTACTCCAGTACTCCAGTACTCCAGTACTCCAGTACCCCAGTGCTCCAGTACCCCAATACACCAGTGCTCCAGTGCTCCTGTGCTCCAGTACCAAGGTGCTGCAGTGCTACTGTACCCCAGTACTCCAGTACACCAGTGCTCTAGTACCCCATGCTAGTATTCCAGTGCTCAAGTGATCCAGTACTCCAGTACCCCAGAACTCCAGTACTCTTGTACACCAAGGCTCCAGTACGCCATTGCTCCAGTACTCCAGTATCCCAGTACTCCATTTCTCCAGTACCCCTGTGTTCCAGTACACCAGTACCCAAGTACCCCAGTACTCCTGTACCTCAGTACCACAGTACTTCAGTACCCACTACTCCAGTGCTCCAGTACTCCAGTACACCAGTACCCCAGTGCTCCAGTACTCCAGTACTACAATGCTCCTGTACCCAGTGCTCCTGCACTCTAGTACCGAGTACTCCAGTACCCTGTACCCCAGTGCTCCATTGGCCCAGTGCTCCAGTATTCTAGTACCGCAGTACTCCAGTACACCAGTGCAAGGGTATTCCAGTGCTCCAGTACGCCAGTACTCCAGTGCTCTACTGCTCCAGTGCTCCAGTACCGCAGTACTCCAGTACCTCAGTGCTCCAGTACCCCAGTAATCCAGTATTCCCATCCTCCAATGTTGCACGACCCCAGTGCTCCAGTACCCCAGTACTCCTGTACCACAATACTCCAGTACTCCAGTGCTCAGGACTCCACCGCTCCAGCCCTCCAGTGCTCTAGCAACCCAGTGCTCCAGTACTCCAGTACACCAGTGCTGCAGTAATCCAGTGCTCCAGTACCCCAGGGCTCCAGTACCCCAGTAATCCAATATTCCCATCCTCCAGTGTTGCACTATCACAGTGCTCCAGTAATCCCGTGCTCCAGTATTCCAGTGCTCCATGGCTCCACTGCTCCAGCACTCCAGTACACCTGTGCTCTAGCAACCCAGTGCTCCAGTACTCCAGTGCTGCAGTACTACAGTCCGTTAGTGTTCCAGTACTCCAGTACACCGGTACTCCAGTACCACAGTGCGCGGGTACTCTAGTACCCCAGTACGCCAGTACTCCACTAATGCTGTACTCCAGTGCCAAGTGCTCCAGTACTCCAGAATTCCAGTGCTCCAGTAATGCAGTACTCCAGTGCACCAGTACCCCAGAGCTCCAGTACCCTAAGTACTTCAGTATCCCCATGCTCCAGTGCTCCATTACCCCAGTGCTCCAGTGCCCCGGTACTCCGGTGCTCCTGTACCCAGTGTTCCAGTACTCCAGTATTCCAGTGCAACAGTACTCCAGTGCTCCAGTACCTAGTACTCCAATACCCAGTACCCCAGTGATCCAGTACCACAGTACTCCAGTACTCTATTGCTCCAGTACTCCAGTACTCCAGTGCTCTGTATTCTGTACTCTGTACTCTGTACTCCAGTACCACAGTGCTCCGGTACTCCAGTGCCCCAGTACCCGAGTGCTCCAGTAGTACAGTATCCCAGTACCCCAGTGCACCGGTACGCCAGTACTACAGTGATCCTGTACTCCAGTACCCCAGTATTCCAGTGCTCCATTACCACAGTACTACAGTACCCCAGGACTCCAGTGCCCTAGTGCTCCAGGATTCCCATGTTCCAGTGCGCTATTTCCCCAGTGCTCCAGTATCCCAGTACTCTAGTGTTCCAGTGCTCCAGTGCTCCACTACTCCAGTACACTGCACTCCAGTACCCCAGTGCTCCAGTACCCCAGGATGCCAGTACCCAGTAGCTCAGTACTCCAGTAAACCAGTGCAAGTGTATTCCAGTGCTCCACTACTCCAGTGCACTGTACTCCTCAACCCAGTGCTCCAGTATTACAGTACGCCAGTGCTCCAGTACCCCAGTGCTCCAGTACTCCTGTACCGCAGTGCCCGTGTACCCAAGTACACCAGTACTCCAGTACCCCAGTGCACCAGTACCCAAGTGCTCCAGTGCTCCACTGCTCCAGTACACTGTACTCCAGTATACAATACCCCAGTGCTCCAGTACCCCAGTGCTCCAGTACTCCAGTACCAGTACTCCCGTAACGCAGTGCTTCAGTACCCCAGTGCTATAGTACACCATGCTAGTACTCCAGTGCTCTATTACGCCAGTACCCCAGTACTCCAGTACTCTAATACCCAAGTGCTCCAGTGTCCCAGTGCTCCAGTGCTCCACTACCCCAATATTCCAGTGCTCCGGTACTCCTGTACCGCAGTGCTCCGACACTCCAGTACCCCAGTGCTCCCGTACAACAGTGCTCCAGTACCCCAGTGCTCCTGTACCCCAGTGCTCCAGTACCCGAGTGCTCCAATGCTCCAGTACATTGTACTCCAGTACCCAGTACCCCAGTGCTCCAGTACCCCAGTGCTCCAGTACCCCAGTACACCAGTGCCCCAGTGCTCCAGTACGCCAGTACTCCAGTACCCCAGTATTCTAGTGCCACAATGCGCCGATACTCTAGTACCCCAGTACCCGAGTGCTGCAGTACTCCAGTACCCCAGTACACCAGTACGCCAGTACTCCAGTGATGCTGTACTCCTGTACCCCAGTGCTCCAGTCCGTTAGTGTTTCAGTACTCCAATACACCAGTGCACCGGTACCCCAGTGGTCCGGTACTCCAGTACCACAGTGCGCCGGTACTCTAGTAACCCAGTACGCCAGTACTCCACTAATGCTGTACTCCAGTGCCCAAGTGCTCCAGTACTCCAGTATTCCAGTGCTCCAGTAATGCAGTACTCCAGTGCTCCAGTACCCCAGAGCTCCAGTACCCTAAGTACTTCAGTATCCCCATGCTCCAGTGCTCCATCACCCCAGTGCTCCAGTACTCCAGTGCTCCTGTACCCAGTATTCCGGTACTCCAGTATTCCAGTGCAACAGTACTCCAGTGCTCCAGTACTCCAGTACCTAGTACTCCAATACCCAGTACCCCAGTGCTCCAGTACCACAGTACTCCAGTACTCTATTGCTCCAATACTCCAGTACTCTGTACTCCAGTACCACAGTGCTCCGGTACTCCAGTGCCCCAGTACCCGAGTGCTCCAGTAGTACAGTATCCCAGTACCCCAGTGCACCGGTACGCCAGTACTTCAGTATCCCCATGCTCCAGTGCTCCATTACCCCAGTGCTCCAGTGCCCCGGTACTCCGGTGCTCCTGTACCCAGTGTTCCAGTACTCCAGTATTCCAGTGCAACAGTACTCCAGTGCTCCAGTACTCCAGTACCTAGTACTCCAATACCCAGTACCCCAGTGATCCAGTACCACAGTACTCCAGTACTCTATTGCTCCAGTACTCCAGTGCTCTGTACTCTGTACTCTGTACTCTGTACTCCAGTACCACAGTGCTCCGGTACTCCAGTGCCCCAGTACCCGAGTGCTCCAGTAGTACAGTATCCCAGTACCCCAGTGCACCGGTACGCCAGTACTACAGTGATCCTGTACTCCAGTACCCCAGTATTCCAGTGCTCCATTACCACAGTACTCCAGTACCCCAGGACTCCAGTGCCCTAGTGCTCCAGGATTCCCATGTTCCAGTGCGCCATTTCCCCAGTGCTCCAGTATCCCAGTACTCTAGTGTTCCAGTGCTCCAGTGCTCCACTACTCCAGTACACTGCACTCCAGTACCCCAGTGCTCCAGTACCCCAGTGCTCCAGTACCCCAGGATGCCAGTACCCAGTAGCTCAGTACTCCAGTAAACCAGTGCAAGTGTATTCCAGTGCTCCACTACTCCAGTGCACTGTACTCCTCAACCCAGTGCTCCAGTATTCCAGTACGCCAGTGCTCCAGTACCCCAGTGCTCCAGTACTCCTGTACCGCAGTGCCCGTGTACCCAAGTACACCAGTACTCCAGTACCCCAGTGCACCAGTACCCAAGTGCTCCAGTGCTCCATTGCTCCAGTACACTGTACTCCAGTATACAGTACCCCAGTGCTCCAGTACCCCAATGCTCCAGTACTCCAGTACCAGTACTCCCGTAACGCAGTGCTTCAGTACCCCAGTGCTCTAGTACACCATGCTAGTACTCCAGTGCTCTATTACACCAGTACCCCAGTACTCCAGTACTCTAATACCCAAGTGCTCCAGTGCTCCAGTGCTCCACTACCCCAATATTCCAGTGCTCCGGTACTCCTGTACCGCAGTGCCCTGACACTCCAGTACCCCAGTGCTCCCGTACAACAGTGCTCCAGTACCCCAGTGCTCCTGTACCCCAGTGCTCCAGTACCCGAGTGCTCCAATGCTCCAGTACATTGTACTCCAGTACCCAGTACCCCAGTGCTCCAGTACCCCAGTGCTCCAGTACCCCAGTGCTCCAGTGCTCCAGTACGCCAGTACTCCAGTACCCCAGTATTCTAGTGCCACAATGCGCCGATACTCTAGTACCCCAGTACCCGAGTGCTGCAGTACTCCAGTACCCCAGTACACCAGTACGCCAGTACTCCAGTGATGCTGTACTCCTGTACCCCAGTGCTCCAGTCCGTTAGTGTTTCAGTACTCCAATACACCAGTGCACCGGTACCCCAGTGGTCCGGTACTCCAGTACCACAGTGCGCCGGTACTCTAGTAACCCAGTACGCCAGTACTCCACTAATGCTGTACTCCAGTGCTCAAGTGCTCCAGTACTCCAGTATTCCAGTGCTCCAGTAATGCAGTACTCCAGTGCTCCAGTACCCCAGAGCTCCAGTACCCTAAGTACTTCAGTATCCCCATGCTCCAGTGCTCCATCACCCCAGTGCTCCAGTATTCCAGTGCAACAGTACTCCAGTGCTCCAGTACTCCAGTACCTAGTACTCCAATACCCAGTACCCCAGTGCTCCAGTACCACAGTACTCCAGTACTCTATTGCTCCAATACTCCAGTACCCCAGTGCTCTGTACTCCAGTACCACAGTGCTCCGGTACTCCAGTGCCCCAGTACCCGAGTGCTCCAGTAGTACAGTATCCCAGTACCCCAGTGCACCGGTACGCCAGTACTACAGTGATCCTGTACTCCAGTACCCCAGTATTCCAGTGCTCCATTACCACAGTACTCCAGTGCTCCAGTACCCCAGGACTCCAGTACCCTAGTGCTCCAGGATTCCCATGTTCCAGTGCGCCATTTCCCCAGTGCTCCAGTATCCCAGTACTCTAGTGTTCCAGTGTTCCAGTGCTCCATTACTCCAGTACACTGCACTCCAGTACCCCAGTGGTCCAGTACCCCAGAATGCCAGTACCCAGTAGCTCAGTACTCCAGTAAACCAGTGCAAGTGTATTCCAGTGCTCCACTACTCCAGTGCACTGTACTCCTCAACCCAGTGCTCCAGTATTACAGTACGCCAGTGCTCCAGTACTCCTGTACCGCAGTGCCCGTGTACCCAAGTACACCAGTACTCCAGTACCCCAGTGCACCAGTACCCAAGTGCTCCAGTGCTCCACTGCTACAGTATACTGTACTCCAGTATACAGTACCCTAGTGCTCCAGTACCCCAGTGCTCCAGTACTCCAGTACCAGTACTCCCGTAACGCAGTGCTTCAGTACCCCAGTGCTCCAGTACTCCAGTACCTAGTACTCCAATACCCAGTACCCCAGTACTCTATTGCTCCAATACTCCAGTACCCCAGTACTCCAGTGCTCCGTACTCCAGTACCACAGTGCGCCGGTACTCCAGTGCCCCAGTAGTACAGTATCCCAGTACTCCAGTGCACCGGTACGCCAGTACTACAGTGATCCTGTACTCCAGTACCCCAGTGCTCCAGTACTCCAGTATTCCAGTGCTTCAGTGCTCCATTACCACAGTACTCCAGTGCTCCAGTACCCCAGGACTCCAGTACCCTAGTGCTCTAGGATTCCCATGTTCCAGTGCGCCATTTCCCCAGAGCTCCAGTATCCCAGTGCTCTAGTGTTCCAATGCTCCACTACTCCAGTACACTGCACTCCAGTAGCCCAGTGCTCCAGTACCCCAGTGCTCCAGTACCCCAGGATGCCAGTACCAAGTAGCTCAGTACTCCAGTAAACCAGTGCAAGTGTATTCCAGTGCTCCAGTGCTCCACTACTCCAGTGCACTGTACTCCTGAACCCAGTGCTCCAGCATTCCAGTACGCCAGTGTTCCACTACTGCAGTGCCCCTGTACCCAAGTACACCAGTATTCCGGTACCCCAGTGCACCAGTACCCAAGTGCTCCAGTGCTCCACTGCTCCAGTACACTGTACTCCAGTATCCAGTACCCCAGTGCTCCAGTACCCCAGTACTCCAGTACCAGTACTCCCATAACCCAGTGCTTCAGTACCCCAGTGCTCCAGCACTACAGTATAACAGTACAACAGTGCTCCAGTACCCCAGTGCTCTAGTACACCATGCTAGTACTCCAGTGCTCCAGTGCTCTATTACACCAGTACCCCAGTACTCCAGTACTCCAAATACCCAAGTGCTCCAGTACTCCAGTACCCCAGTGCTCCACTACCCCTGTATTCCAGTGCTCCGGTGCTCCTGCACCGCAGTGCTCCGACACTACAGTACCCCAGTGATCCAGTGCTCCAGTACACCAGTGCTCCAGTACCCCAGTGCTCCAGTACCCCAGTGGTCCAGCACTCTAGTAACCCCAGTGCTCCAGTACCCCAGTGCTCCAGTACCCCAGTGCCCCAGTACTCTAGTGCCCCAGTACTCCATTACCACAGTGCTCCGGTACTGCAGCACCTCAGTACCCCTTTAGTCCAGTACTCCAGTATCCCAGTACACCAATACCCCAGTACTCCAGTACATCTGTACCCAGTAGCCGAGTATCACAGTACTCCAGTACTCCAGTACTCCAGTACTCCAGTACTCCAGTACTCCAGTACTCCAGTACTCCAGTACTCCAGTACTCCAGTACTCCAGTACTCCAGTACCCCAGTACCCCAGTACTCCAGTACCCCAGTACTCCAGTACTCCAGTACTCCGTACCCAATTGCACCAGTACCCCAGTGCTCCAGTACCCCAATACACCAGTGCTCCAGTGCTCCAGTATTCCTGTGCTCCAGTACCCAGGTGCTGCAGTGCTACTGTACCCCAGTCCTCCAGTACACCAGTGCTCTAGTAACCCATGCTAGTATTCCAGTGCTCCAGTGATCCAGTACTCCAGTACCCCAGAACTCTTGTACACCAAGGCTCCAGTACGCCATTGCTCCAGTACTCCAGTATCCCAGTACTCCAGTTCTCCAGTACCCCTGTGTTCCAGTACACCAGTACCCAAGTACCCCAGTACTCGAGTACTTCTGTACCTCAGTACCACAGTACTTCAGTACCCACTACTCCAGTGTTCCAGTACTCCAGTGCTCCAGTACACCAGTGATCCAGTACTCCATTGCTCTAGTACATCAGTGCTCCAGTACTCCAGTACACCAGTGCACCTGTACCCCAGTGCTCCAGTACTCCAGTACTACAATGCTCCTGTACCCAGTGCTCCTGCACTTCAATACCCAGTACTCCATTACCCTGTACCCCAGTGCTCCATTGGCCCAGTGCTCCAGTATTCTAGTACCACAGTACTCCAGTACACCAGTGCAAGGGTATTCCAGTGCTCCAGTACGCCAGTGCCCCAGTACTCCAGTGCTCTACTGCTCCAGTGCCGCAGTACTCCAGTGCTCCTGTACCTCAATGCTCCAGTACCCCAGTAATCCAGTATTCCCATCCTCCAATGATGCACGACCCCAGTGCTCCAGTACCCCAGTACTCCTGTACCACAATACAACAGTACTCCAGTACTCCAGGACTCCACCGCTCCAGCACACCAGTGCTCTAGCAACCCAGTGCTCCAGTACTCCAGTACACCAGTGCTGCAGTACTCCAGTGCTTCAGTACCCCAGTGCTCCAGTCCCCCAGTGTTCCAGTACTCCAGTGCCCCAGTATGCGAGTACTCCACTAATGCTGGACTCCAGTACCCAAGTGCTCCAGTACTCCAGTATTCCAGTGCTCCAGTAATGCAGTATTCCAGTACCACAGTAATCCAGTATTCCCATCCTCCAGTGTTGCACTATCACAGTGCTCCAGTAATCCCGTGCTCCAGTATTCCAGTGCTCCATGGCTCCACTGCTCCAGCACTCCAGTACTCCAGTACTCCAGTGCTGCAGTACTACAGTGCTCCAGTACTCCTGTACCCCAGTGCTCCAGTCCATTAGTGTTCCAGTACTCCAGTGCACCGGTACTCCAGTACCACAGTGCGCCGGTACTCTAGTACCCCAGTACGCCAATACTCCACTAATGCTGTACTCCTGTGCCCAAGTGCTCCAGTACTCCAGTATTCCAGTGCTCCAGTAATGCAGTACTCCAGTACCCCAGAGCTCCAGTACCCTAAGTACTTCAGTATCCCCATGCTCCAGTGCTCCATTATCCCAGTGCTCCAGTGCCCCGGTACTCCAGTGCTCCTGTACCCAGTGTTCCAGTACTCCAGTATTCCAGTACACTAGTGCTCCAGTGATCCAGTACTCCGATACTCCAGTGCCCCAGTACCCGAGTGCTCCAGTAGTACAGTATCCCAGTACCCAAGTGCACCGGTACGCCAGTACTACAGTGATCCTGTACCCCAGTACCCCAGTACTCCATTACCACAGTACTCCAGTGCTCCAGTACCCCAGGGCTCCAGGATTCCCATGTTCCAGTGCGCCATTTCCCCAGTGCTCCAGTATCCCAGTACTCTAGTGTTCCAGTGTTCCAGTGTTCCACTACTCTAGTACACTGCACTCCAGTACCCCAGTGCACCAGTACCCCAGGATGCCAGTACCCAGTAGCTCAGTACTCCAGTAAACCAGTGCAAATGTATTCTAGTGCTCCACTGCTCCAGTGCACTGTACTCCTGAACCCAGTGCTCCAGTATTCCAGTACGCCAGTGCTCCAGTACCCCAGTGCTCCAGTACTCCTGTACCGCAGTGCCCCTGTACCCAAGTACACCAGTACTCCAGTACAACAGTGCACCAGTACCCAAGTGCTCCAGTGCTCCACTGCTCCAGTACACTGTACTCCAGTATCCAGTACCCCAGTGCTCCAGTACCCCAGTACTCACCGTAACGCAGTGCTTCAGTACCCCAGTGCTCCAGCACTCCAGTACTACAGTGCTCCAGTACTCTAGTAAACCAGTGCTCCACTACCCCAGTATTCCAGTGCTACTGTACCGCAGTGCTCCGACACTCCAGTACCCCAGTGATCCAGTGCTCCAGTACCCCAGTGCAGTGCTCCAGTACGCCAATGCTCCGGTACCCAAGTACACCAGTACGCCCGTATCCCAGTGCACCAGTACCCGAGTGCTCCAATGCTCCAGTACATTGTACTCCAATACCCAGTACCCCAGTACTCTATTGCTCCAATACTCCAGTACCCCAGTACTCCAGTGCTCCGTACTCCAGTACCACAGTGCGCCGGTACTCCAGTGCCCCAGTAGTACAGTATCCCAGTACCCCAGTGCACCGGTACGCCAGTACTACAGTGATCCTGTACTCCAGTACCCCAGTGCACCAGTACTCCAGTATTCCAGTGCTTCAGTGCTCCATTACCACAGTACTCCAGTGCTCCAGTAACCCAGGACTCCAGTACCCTAGTGCTCTAGGATTCCCATGTTCCAGTGCGCCATTTCCCCAGAGCTCCAGTATCCCAGTGCTCTAGTGTTCCAATGCTCCACTACTCCAGTACACTGCACTCCAGTAGCCCAGTGCTCCAGTACCCCAGTACCCCAGGATGCCAGTACCAAGTAGCTCAGTACTCCAGTAAACCAGTGCAAGTGTATTCCAGTGCTCCAGTGCTCCACTACTCCAGTGCACTGTACTCCTGAACCCAGTGCTCCAGCATTCCAGTACGCCAGTGTTCCACTACTGCAGTGCCCCTGTACCCAAGTACACCAGTATTCCGGTACCCCAGTGCACCAGTACCCAAGTGCTCCAGTGCTCCACTGCTCCAGTACACTGTACTCCAGTATCCAGTACCCCAGTGCTCCAGTACCCCAGTACTCCAGTACCAGTACTCCCATAACCCAGTGCTTCAGTACCCCAGTGCTCCAGCACTACAGTATAACAGTACAACAGTGCTCCAGTACCCCAGTGCTCTAGTACACCATGCTAGTACTCCAGTGCTCCAGTGCTCTATTACACCAGTACCCCAGTACTCCAGTACTCCAAATACCCAAGTGCTCCAGTACTCCAGTACTCCAGTGCTCCACTACCCCTGTATTCCAGTGCTCCGGTGCTCCTGCACCGCAGTGCTCCGACACTACAGTACCCCAGTGATCCAGTGCTCCAGTACACCAGTGCTCCAGTACCCCAGTGCTCCAGTACCCCAGTGGTCCAGCACTCTAGTAACCCCAGTGCTCCAGTACCCCAGTGCTCCAGTACCCCAGTGCCCCAGTACTCTAGTGCCCCAGTACTCCATTACCACAGTGCTCCGGTACTGCAGCACCTCAGTACCCCTTTAGTCCAGTACTCCAGTATCCCAGTACACCAATACCCCAGTACTCCAGTACATCTGTACCCAGTAGCCGAGTATCCCAGTACCACAGTACTCCAGTACTCCGGTACTCCAGTACTCCAGTACTCCAGTACCCCAGTACTCCAGTACTCCGGTACTCCAGTACTCCGTACCCAATTGCACCAGTACCCCAGTGCTCCAGTACCCCAATACACCAGTGCTCCAGTGCTCCAGTATTCCTGTGCTCCAGTACCCAGGTGCTGCAGTGCTACTGTACCCCAGTACTCCAGTACACCAGTGCTCTAGTAACCCATGCTAGTATTCCAGTGCTCCAGTGATCCAGTACTCCAGTACCCCAGAACTCTTGTACACCAAGGCTCCAGTACGCCATTGCTCCAGTACTCCAGTATCCCAGTACTCCAGTTCTCCAGTACCCCTGTGTTCCAGTACACCAGTACCCAAGTACCCCAGTACTCGAGTACTTCTGTACCTCAGTACCACAGTACTTCAGTACCCACTACTCCAGTGTTCCAGTACTCCAGTGCTCCAGTACACCAGTGCTCCAGTACTCCATTGCTCTAGTACATCAGTGCTCCAGTACTCCAGTACACCAGTGCACCTGTACCCCAGTGCTCCAGTACTCCAGTACTACAATGCTCCTGTACCCAGTGCTCCTGCACTCCAATACCCAGTACTCCATTACCCTGTACCCCAGTGCTCCATTGGCCCAGTGCTCCAGTATTCTAGTACCACAGTACTCCAGTACACCAGTGCAAGGGTATTCCAGTGCTCCAGTACGCCAGTGCCCCAGTACTCCAGTGCTCTACTGCTCCAGTGCCGCAGTACTCCAGTGCTCCTGTACCTCAATGCTCCAGTACCCCAGTAATCCAGTATTCCCATCCTCCAATGATGCACGACCCCAGTGCTCCAGTACCCCAGTACTCCTGTACCACAATACAACAGTACTCCAGTACTCCAGGACTCCACCGCTCCAGCACACCAGTGCTCTAGCAACCCAGTGCTCCAGTACTCCAGTACACCAGTGCTGCAGTACTCCAGTGCTTCAGTACCCCAGTGCTCCAGTCCTCCAGTGTTCCAGTACTCCAGTGCCCCAGTATGCGAGTACTCCACTAATGCTGGACTCCAGTGCCCAAGTGCTCCAGTACTCCAGTATTCCAGTGCTCCAGTAATGCAGTATTCCAGTGCTCCAGTACCACAGTAATCCAGTATTCCCATCCTCCAGTGTTGCACTATCACAGTGCTCCAGTAATCCCGTGCTCCAGTATTCCAGTGCTCCATGGCTCCACTGCTCCAGCACTCCAGTACACCAGTGCTCTAGCAACCCAGTGCTCCAGTACTCCAGTGCTGCAGTACTACAGTGCTCCAGTACTCCTGTACCCCAGTGCTCCAGTCCATTAGTGTTCCAGTACTCCAGTGCACCGGTACTCCAGTACCACAGTGCGCCGGTACTCTAGTACCCCAGTACGCCAATACTCCACTAATGCTGTACTCCTGTGCCCAAGTGCTCCAGTACTCCAGTATTCCAGTGCTCCAGTAATGCAGTACTCCAGTACCCCAGAGCTCCAGTACCCTAAGTACTTCAGTATCCCCATGCTCCAGTGCTCCGGTACTCCAGTGCTCCTGTACCCAGTGTTCCAGTACTCCAGTATTCCAGTACACTAGTGCTCCAGTGATCCAGTACTCCGGTACTCCAGTGCCCCAGTACCCGAGTGCTCCAGTAGTACAGTATCCCAGTACCCAAGTGCACCGGTACGCCAGTACTACAGTGATCCTGTACCCCAGTACCCCAGTACTCCATTACCACAGTACTCCAGTGCTCCAGTACCCCAGGGCTCCAGGATTCCCATGTTCCAGTGCGCCATTTCCCCAGTGCTCCAGTATCCCAGTACTCTAGTGTTCCAGTGTTCCAGTGCTCCACTACTCTAGTACACTGCACTCCAGTACCCCAGTGCACCAGTACCCCAGGATGCCAGTACCCAGTAGCTCAGTACTCCAGTAAACCAGTGCAAATGTATTCTAGTGCTCCACTGCTCCAGTGCACTGTACTCCTGAACCCAGTGCTCCAGTATTCCAGTACGCCAGTGCTCCAGTACCCCAGTGCTCCAGTACTCCTGTACCGCAGTGCCCCTGTACCCAAGTACACCAGTACTCCAGTACAACAGTGCACCAGTACCCAAGTGCTCCAGTGCTCCACTGCTCCAGTACACTGTACTCCAGTATCCAGTACCCCAGTGCTCCAGTACCCCAGTACTCACCGTAACGCAGTGCTTCAGTACCCCAGTGCTCCAGCATTCCAGTACTACAGTGCTCCAGTACCCCAGTGCTCTAGTAAACCAGTGCTCCACTACCCCAGTATTCCAGTACTACTGTACCGCAGTGCTCCGACACTCCAGTACCCCAGTGATCCAGTGCTCCAGTACCCCAGTGCAGTGCTCCAGTACGCCAATGCTCCGGTACCCAAGTACACCAGTACTCCCGTATCCCAGTGCACCAGTACCCGAGTGCTCCAATGCTCCAGTACATTGTACTCCAGTACCCCAGTGCTCCAGTACCCCAGTGCTCCAGTACTCCAGTACTCACGTACCTCAGTACACCAGTGCCCCAGTAATCCAGTACCTCAGTACGCCAGTGCTCCAGTACTCCAGTACCCCAGTATTCTAGTGCCACAATGCGCCGTTACTCTAGTACCCCAGTACCCGAGTGCTGCAGTACTCCAGTACCCCAGTACTCCAGTGATGCTGTACTCCTGTACTCCAGTGCTCCAGTCCGTTAGTGTTCCAGTACACCAATACACCAGTGCACCGGTACCCCAGTGCTCCGGTACTCCAGTACCACAGTGCGCCGGTACTCTAGTACCCCAGTACGCCAGTACTCCACTAATGCTGCACTCCAGTGCTCCAGTACCCCAGAGCTCCAGTACCCTAAGTACTTCAGTATCGCCATGCTCCAGTGCTCCATTACCCCAGTGCGCCAGTGCCCCGGTACTCCAGTGCTCCTGTACCCAGTGTTCCAGTACTGCAGTATTCCAGTGCAACAGTACTCCAGTGCTCCAGTACTCCAGTACACCAGTACCAGTACTCACGTACCCCAGTACACCAGTGCCCCAGTAATCCAGTACCTCAGTACGCCAGTGCTCCAGTACTCCAGTACCCCAGTATTCTAGTGCCACAATGCGCCGGTACTCTAGTACCCCAGTACCCGAGTGCTGCAGTACTCCAGTACCCCAGTACACTAGTACTCCAGTACCCCAGTGCTCCAGTCCGTTAGTGTTCCAGTACTCCAATACACCAGTGCACCGGTACCCCAGTGCTCCGGTACTCCAGTACCACAGTGCGCCGGTACTCTAGTACCCCAGTACGCCAGTACTCCACTAATGCTGTACTCCAGTGCTCCAGTACCCCAGAGCTCCAGTACCCTAAGTACTTCAGTATCCCCATGCTCCAGTGCTCCATTACCCCAGTGCTCCAGTGCCCCGGTACTCCAGTGCTCCTGTACCCAGTGTTCCAGTACTCCAGTACTCCAGTAATGCAGTACTCCAGTGCTCCAGTACCCTAAGTACTTCAGTATCCCCATGCTCCAGTGCTCCATTACCCCAGTGCGCCAGTGCCCTGGTACTCCAGTGCTCCTGTACCCAGTGTTCCAGTACTCCAGTATTCCAGTGCAACAGTACTCCAGTGCTCCAGTACTCCAGTACTCCAATACCCAGTACCCCAGTACTCTATTGATCCAATACTCCAGTACCCCAGTGCTCCGTACTCCAGTACCACAGTGCTCCGGTACTCCAGTGCCCCAGTACCCGAGTGCTCCAGTAGTACAGTATCCCAGTACCCCAGTGCACTGGTATGCCAGTACTACAGTGATCCTGTACTCCAGTACGCAAGTGCTCCAGTACTCCATTACCACAATACTCCAGTGCTCCAGTACCCCAGGACTCCAGTACCCTAGTGCTCCAGGATTCCCATGCTCCAGTGCGCCTTTTCCCCAGTGCTCCAGTATCTCAGTACTCTAGTGTTCCAGTGTTCCAGTGCTCCACTACTCCAGTGCACTGCACTCCAGTACCCCAGTGGTCCAGTACCCCAGTGCTCCAGTACCCCAGGGTGCCAGTACCCAGTAGCTCAGTACTCCAGTAAACCAGTGCAAGTGTATTCCAGTGCTCCACTACTCCAGTGCACTGTACTCCTGAACCCAGTGCTCCGGTATCCAGTACACCAGTGCTCCAGTACCCCAGTGCTCCAGTACCCCTGTACCGCAGTGCCCCTGTACCCAGGTACACCAGTACTCCAGTACCCCAGTACCCAAGTGCTCCAGTACTACAGTACAACAGTGCTCCAGTACCCCAGTGCTCTAGTACACCATGCTAGTACTCCAGTGCTCCAGTGCTCTATTACACCAGTACCCCATGACTCCAATACCCAAGTGGTCCAGTACCCCAGTGCTCCACTACCCCAGTATTCTAGTGCTCCGGTGCTCCTGTACCGCAGTGCTCCGACACTCCAGTACCCCAGTGATCCAGTGCTCCAGTACACCAGTGCTCCAGTACCCCAGTGCTCCAGTACCCCAGTGGTCCAGCACTCTAGTGCCCCAGTACTCTAGTACCACAGTGCTCCAGTACTGCAGCACCTCAGTACCCCCTTAGTCCAGTACTCCAGTATCCCAGTACACCAATACCCCAGTACTCCAGTACATCTGTACCCAGTAGCCGAGTATCCCAGTACCACAGTGCTTCAGTACTCCAGTACTCCATACCCAATTGCTCCAGTACCCCAGTGCTCCAGTATTACATTACACCAGTGCTCCAGTGCTCCAGTATTCCTGTGCTCCAGTACCAAGGTGCTGCAGTGCTACTGTACCCCAGTACTCCAGTACACCAGTGCTCTAGTACCCCATGCTAGTATTCCAGTGCTCCAGTGATCCAGTACTCCAGTACCCCAGAACTCCAGTACTCTTGTACACCAAGGCTCCAGTACGCCATTGCTCCAGTACTCCAGTATCCCAGTACTCCAGTTCTCCAGTACCCCTGTGTTCCAGTACACCAGTACCCAAGTATCCCAGTACTCGAGTACTCCTGTACCTCAGTACCACAGTACTTCAGTACCCACTACTCGTGTTCCAGTACACCAGTAGTACAGTGCTCCAGTACACCAGTGCTCCAGTATACCAGTGCTCCATTGCTCTAGTACATCAGTGCTCCAGTACTCCAGTACACCAGTGCACCTGTACCCCAGTGCTCCAGTACTACAATGCTCCTGTACCCAGTGCTCCTGCACTCCAGTACCCAGTACTCCAGTACCCTGTACCCCAGTGCTCCATTGCTCCAGTATTCTAGTACCACAGTACTCCAGTACACTAGTGCAAGGGTAGTCCGGTGCTCCAGTACGCCAGTGCTCCAGTACTCTACTGCTCCAGTGCTCCAGTACCGCAGTACTCCAGTGCTCCTGTACCTCAGTGCTCCAGTACCCCAGTAATCCAGTATTCCCATCCTCCAATGTTGCACGACCCCAGTGCTCCAGTACTCCTGTACCACAATACTCCAGTACTCCAGTACTCCACCGCTCCAGCCCTCCAGCACACCAGTGCTCTAGCAACCCAGTGCTCCAGTACTCCAGTACACCAGTGCTCCAGTGCTCCAGTACTCCAGTACACCAGTGCTCCAGTGCTCCAGTACTCCTGTACCCCAGTGCTCCAGTCCCCCAGTGTTCCAGTACTCCAGTACCACAGTGCCCCAGTACTCCAGTACCCCAGTATGCTAGTACTCCACTAATGCTGGACTCCAGTGCCCAAGTGCTCCAGTACTCCAGTATTCCAGTGCTCCAGTAATGCAGTATTCCAGTGCTCCAGTACCCCAGGGCTCCAGTACCCCAGTAATCCAGTATTCCCATCCTCCAGTGTTGCACTATCACAGTGCTCCAGTAATCCCGTGCTCCAGGGCTCCACTACTCCTGTACCCCAGTCCATTAGTGTTCCAGTACTCCAGTGCTCCAGTACTCCAGTGCTCCAGTAATGCAGTACTCCAGTGCTCCAGTGCTCCAGTACCCGAGAGCTCCAGTACCCTAAGTACTTCAGTATCCCCATGCTCCAATGCTCCACTACCCCAGTGCTCCAGTGCCCCGGTACTCCAGTGCTCCTGTACCCAGTGTTTCAGTACTCCAGTATTCCAGTGCACCAGTACTCTATTGCTCCAATACTCCAGTGCTCTGTACTCCAGTACCACAGTGCTCCGGTACTCCAGTGCCCCAGTACCCGAGTGCTCCAATAGTACAGTATCCCAGTACCCCAGTGCACCAGTACGCCAGTACTACAGTGATCCTGTACTCCAGTACCCCAGTGCTCCAGTACTCCAGTATTCCACTGCTCCAGTGCTCCATTACCACAGTACTCCAGTGCTCCAGTACCCCAGGACTCCAGTACCCTAGTGCTCCAGGATTCCCATGTTCCAGTGCGCCATTTCCCCAGTGCTCCAGTATCCCAGTACTCTAGTGTTCCAGTGTTCAGGTGCTACAGTGCTCCACTACTCGGCACTCCAGTACCCCAGTGCTCCAGTACCACAGTGCTCCAGTACCCCAGGATGCCAGTACCCAGTAGCTCAGTACTCCAGTAAACCGGTGCAAGTGTATTCCAGTGTTCCATTACTCCAGTGCACTGTACTCCTGAACCCAGTATTCCAGTACGCCAGTGCTCCAGTACCCCAGTACTCCTGTACTGCAGTGCCCCTGTACCCAAGTACACCAGTACCCCAGTGCACCAATACCCAAGTGCTCCACTACACTGTACTCCAGTATCCAGTACCCCAGTACCAGTACTCCCGTAACCCAGTGCTTCAGTACCCCAGTGCTCCAGCACTCCAGTACTACAGTACAACAGTGCTCCAGTACACCATGCTAGTACTCCAGTGTTCCAGTGCTCTATTACACCAGTACCCCAGTACTCCAGTACTCCAATACCCAAGTGCTCCAGTACCCCAGTGCTCCAGTACCCCAGTGCTCCACTACCCCAGTATTCCAGTGCTCCGGTGCTCCTGTACCGCAGTGCTCCGACACTCCAGTACCCCAGTGATCCAGTGCTCCAGTACACCAGTGCTCAAGTACCCCAGTACACCAGTGCTCCAGTACCCCAGTGCTCCAGTACCCCAATGCTCCAGTACGCCAGTACCCCAGTATTCTAGTGCCACAATGCACCGGTACTCTAGTACTCCAGTACCCGAGTGCTGCAGTACTCCAGTACACCAGTACGCCAGTACTCCAGTGATGCTGTACTCCTGTACCCCAGTGCTCCAGTCCGTTAGTGTTCCAGTACTTCAGTACACCAGTCCCCCAGTGCTCCGGTACTCCAGTACCACAGTGCGCCGGTACTCTAGTACCCCAGTACACCAGTACTCCAATACCCAGTACTCTATTGCTCCAATACTCCAGTACCCCAGTACTCCAGTGCTCCGTACTCCAGTACCACAGTGCTCCGGTACTCCAGTGCCCCAGTACCCGAGTGCTCCAGTAATACAGTGTCCCAGTACCCCAGTGCACCGTTATGCCAGTACTACAGTGATCCTGTACTCCAGTACCCCACTGCTCCAGTATTCCAGTGCTCCAGTGCTCCATTACCACAGTACTCCAGTACCCCAGGACTCCAGTACCCTAGTGCTCCAGGATTCCCATGTTCCAGTGCGCCATTTCCCCAGTGCTCCAGTATCCCAGTGCTCTAGTGTTCCAGTGCTCCACTACTCCAGTACACTGCACTCCAGTACTCCAGTACCCCAGTGCTCCAGTACCCCAGGATGCCAGTACCCAGTAGCTCAGTGCTCCAGTAAACCAGTGCAAGTGTATTCCAGTGATCCACTGCTCCACTATTCCAGTGCACTGTACTCCTGAACCCAGTGCTCCAGTATTCCAGTTCGCCAGTGCTCCAGTACCCCAGTGCTCCAGTACTCCTGTACCGCAGTGCCCCTGTACCCAAGTACACCAGTACCCCAGTACCCAAGTGCTCCAGTGCTCCAGTACACTGCACTCCAGTATCCAGTACCCCAGTGCTCCAGTACCCCAGTGCTCTAGTACACCATGCTAGTACTCCAGTGCTCCAGTGCTCTATTACACCAGTACCCCAGTACTCCAGTACTCCAATACCCAAGTGCTCCAGTACCCCAGTGGTCCACTACCCCAGTATTCCAGTGCTCCTGTACCACAGTGCTCCGACACTCCAGTACCCCAGTGATCCAGTGCTCCAGTACCGCAGTGCTCCAGTGCTCCTGTACCCCAGTGCTCCAGTACCCCAATGCTCCTGTACCCAAGTACGCCAGTACTCCCGTACCCCAGTGCACCAGTACCCGAGTGCTCCAATACATTGTACTCCAGTACCCAGTACCCCAGTGCTCAAGTACTCCAGTACCAGTACTCACGTACCCCAGTGCTCCAGTACACCAGTACGCCAGTACTCCAGTGATGCTGCACTCCAGTACCCCAGTGCTCCAGTACACCAGTATTCCAGTGCTGCAGTACACCAGTACCGCAGTACTCCAGTGCTCCAGTACTTCTGGGCTCCAGTACCCTAGTACTCCAGTATTCCCATGCTCCAGTGCTCCATTACCCCAGTGCTCCAGTACCCTGGTGCTCCAGTGCTCCAGTACCCTGGTGCTCCAGTGCTCCAGTACCCCAGTACTTCAATGCTCCAGTAAACCAGTATCCAGTATTCCAGTGCCCAGTACCCCAGTGCTCCGTATTCCTGTACCACAGTGCTCCGGTACTCCAGTACCCCAGTACCCAAGTGCTCCAGTACGCCAGTATCCAAGTACCCCAGTGCACCAGTGCTGCAGTACCCCAGTGCTCCAGTGCTCCACTACTCCAGTACACTGTACTCCAGCACCCAGTACCCCAATGCTCCGTATTCCAGTACCACAGTGCTCCGGTACTCCAGTACCCCAGTACCCAAGTGCTCCAGTACGCCAGTATCCAAGTACCCCAGTGCACCAGTGCTGCAGTACCCCAGTGCTCCAGTGCTCCACTACTCCAGTACACTGTACTCCAGCACCCAGTACCCCAATGCTCCAGTACCCCAGTACTCCAGTACCCAGTAACTCAGTACTCCACTACACCAGTGCAAGGGTATTCCAGTGCTCCAGTACTACAGTACCCATGTATCCCAGTGCTCCAGTACTCCAGTACACTAGTGCTCCAGTACTCCTGTACCCCAGTGCTCCAGTACCCCAATGTTCCTGTACCCAAGTACACCAGTATTCCCGTACCCCAGTGCACCAGTACCCGACTGCTCCAATGCTCCACTACTCCAGTACATTGTACTGCAGTACCCAGTGCTCCAGTACTCTAGTACCAGTACTCACGTACCCCAGTGCTCCAGTACACCAGTGCCCCAGCACTCCAGTGCTCCAGTACGCCAGTACGTCAGCGCTCCGGTAACCAGTGCTCCAGTACACCAGTACTCCAGAAGCCAGTACCTCAGTACTCCAGTACACCAGTGCAAGGGTATACCAGTGCTCCAGTACTTCAGTACCCAAGTATCCCAGTGCTCCAGTACTACAGTACACCAGTACTCCAGTACCCCAGTGCTGCTGCTCCCCAGTGCTCCAGTACCCCAGTACTCCAGTAATCCAGTACTCCAGTACCCCAATGCTCCAGTACCACAGTGCTCCAGTACTCTTGTACCCAGGACTGCAGTGCTGCAGTACTCCAGTGCTCCAGTAATCCGGTGATTCAGCATCCCAGTACTCCAGGTCTCCAGTGCCTCAGTACTCCAGTACCCAGTACCTCAGTACTCCAGTACACCAGTGCAAGGGTATTCCAGTGCTCCAGTATGCCAGTACTCCACTGATCCAGTGCTCCAGTACCGCAGTACTCCAATGTTGCACTACCCCAGTGCTCCAGTATCCCAGTACTCCTGTACCACAATACTCCAGTACTCCAGGACTCCACCGCTCCAGCCCTTCAGCACACCAGTGCTCTAGCAACCCATTGCTCCAATACACCAGTGCTCAAGTACTCCAGTGCTCCAGTACTTCTGTGCCCCAGTGCTCCAGTCCCCCAGTGTTCCAGTACTCCAGTGCATTGGTACCCCAGTGCTCCAGTACCCCAGTACTCCACTAATGCTGGACTCCAGTGCTCCAGTACCCCAGGGCTCCAGTGTCCCAGTAATCCAGTATTCCCATCCTCCAGTGTTGCACTATCCCAGTGATCCAGTACCCCAGTACTCCTGTACCACAATACTCCAGTATTCCAGTGCTCCATGACTCCACTACTCCAGCGCTCTAGCAACCCAGTGATCCAGTACTCCAGTGCTGCAGTACTACAGTGCTCCAGTACTCTTGTATCCCAGTGCTCCAGTCCGTTAGTGATTCAGTACTCCAGTGCACCGGTTCCCCAGAGCTCCGGTACTCCAGTACCACAGTGCGCCGGTACTCTAGTACCCCAGAGCTAATGCTGTACTCCAGTGCCCAAGTGCTCCAGTATTCCAGTGCTCCAGTAATGCAGTACTCCAGTGCTCCAGTGCCCCAGAGCTCCAGTACCCTAAGTACATCAGTATCCCCATGCTCCTGTGCTCCATTACCCCAGTGCTCCAGTGCCCCGGTACTCCAGTGCTCCTGTACCCAGTGTTCCAGTACTCCAGTATTCCAGTGCACCAGTACTCCAGTACTCCAGTACTCCAGTACTCCAGTACTCCAGTACTCCAGTACTCCAGTACCCCAGTACCACAGTACTCCAGTACCCAAGTGCTCCAGTAGTCCAGTATCCCAGTACCCCAGTGCACCGGTACGCCTGTACCCCAGTACTCCAGTGCTCCATTACCACAGTACTTCAGTGCTCCAGTACCCCAGGACGCCAGTACCCTAGTGCTCCAGGATTCCCATATTCCAGTGCACCATTACCCCAGTGCTCCAGTACCCCAGTGCTCTAGTGCTCCAGTGCTCCATGACTCCACTACTCCAGCGCTCTAGCAACCCAGTGATCCAGTACTCCAGTGCTGCAGTACTACAGTGCTCCAGTACTCTTGTATCCCAGTGCTCCAGTCCGTTAGTGATTCAGTACTCCAGTGCACCGGTTCCCCAGAGCTCCGGTACTCCAGTACCACAGTGCGCCGGTACTCTAGTACCCCAGAGCTAATGCTGTACTCCAGTGCCCAAGTGCTCCAGTATTCCAGTGCTCCAGTAATGCAGTACTCCAGTGCCCCAGAGCTCCAGTACCCTAAGTACATCAGTATCCCCATGCTCCTGTGCTCCATTACCCCAGTGCTCCAGTGCCCCGGTACTCCAGTGCTCCTGTACCCAGTGTTCCAGTACTCCAGTATTCCAGTGCACCAGTGCTCCAGTACTCCAGTACTCCAGTACTCCAGTACTCCAGTACTCCAGTACTCCAGTACTCCAGTACTCCAGTACTCCAGTACCCCAGTACCACAGTACTCCAGTACTCCAGTACTCCAGTACCCAAGTGCTCCAGTAGTCCAGTATCCCAGTACCCCAGTGCACCGGTACGCCTGTACCCCAGTACTCCAGTGCTCCATTACCACAGTACTTCAGTGCTCCAGTACCCCAGGACGCCAGTACCCTAGTGCTCCAGGATTCCCATATTCCAGTGCACCATTACCCCAGTGCTCCAGTACCCCAGTGCTCTAGTGCTCCAGTGCTCCACTACTCCAGTACACTGCACTCCAGTACCCCAGTGCTCCAGTACCCCAGGATGCAAGTACCCAGTAGCTCAGTACGCCAGTAAACCAGTGCAAGTGTATTCCAGTGCTCCACTACCCCAGTACACTGTACTCCTGAACCCAGTGCTCCAGTATTCCAGTACGCCAGTGCTCCAGTACCCCAGTACTCCTGTACCGCAGTGCCCCTGTACCCAAACACACCAGTACTCCAGTACCCCAGTGCACCAGTACCCAAGTGCTCCAGTGCTCCAGTGCTCCAGTGCTCCAGTACACTATACTCCAGTATCCAGTACCCCAGTGCTCCAGTACAACAGTGCTCCAGTACCCCAGTGCTCTAGTACACCATGCTAGTACTCCAGTGCTCCAGTGCTCTATTACACCAGTACCCCAGTACTCCAGTACCCCAGTGCTCCACTACCCCAGTATTCCAGTGCTCCGGTGCTCCTGTACCGTAGTGCTCCGACATTCCAGTACCCCAGTACTCCAGTACCTCAGTACTCCAGTAAACCAGTGCAAGTTCTCTAGTGCTCCACTACTCCAGTACACTGTACTCCAGTACCCAGTGCTCCAGTACTCCAGTACACCAGTACCCCAGTGCTCCAATGTTCCTGTACCCCAGTGCTCCAGTACCCCAATGCTCCTGTACCCAAGTACACCAGTACTCCAGTACCCCAGTGCACCAGTACTCGAGTGCTCCAGTGCTCCACTACTACAGTACACTGTACTCCAGTACACTGTACTCCAGTATCCAGTACCCCAGTGTTCCAGTACTCACATACCCCAGTGCTCCAGCTCTCCTGTACCCCAGTGCTCCAGTACCCCAGTGCTCCAGCACTCCAGTACTCCAGTACACCAGTGCTCCAGTACCCCAGTACCCCATGCTAGTACTCCAGTGCTCTATTGCTCCAGGACCCCAGTACTCCAATACCCCAATGCTCCAGTACCCCAGTGCTCCACTACCCCAGTATTCCAGTGCTCCAGTGCTCCCGTACTGCAGTGCTCCAGCACTCCAGTACCCCAGTGCTCCAGTACTCCAGTGTTCCAGTACTCCAGTACCCCAGTACCCCAGTGATCCAGCACTCCAGTACCTCAGTACTCCAGTAATCCAGTGCAAGGGTATTTCAGTGCTCCAGTTCTCTAGTGCTCCACTACTCCAGTACACTGTACTCCAGTACCCAGTGCTCCAGTACCCCAGTGCTCCAGTACCCCAGTGCTCCAGCACTCCAGTACTCCAGTACACCAGTGCTCCAGTACCCCAGTACCCCATGCTAGTACTCCAGTGCTCTATTGCTCCAGGACCCCAGTACTCCAATACCCCAGTGCTCCAGTACCCCAGTGCTCCACTACCCCAGTATTCCAGTGCTCCAGTGCTCCCGTACGGCAGTGCTCCAGCACTCCAGTACCCCAGTGCTCCAGTGTTCCAGTACGCCAGTACCCCAGTGCTCCAGTACCCCAGTGCTCCAGCACTCCAGTACTTCAGTACTCCAGTAATCCAGTGCAAGGGTATTTCAGTGCTCCAGTTCTCTAGTGCTCCACTACTCCAGTACACTGTACTCCAGTACCCAGTGCTCCAGTACCCCAGTGCTCCAATGTTCCTGTACCCCAGTGCTCCAGTACCCCAATGCTCCTGTACCCAAGTACACCAGTACTCCAGTGCACCAGTACTCGAGTGCTCCAGTGCTCCACTACTACAGTACACTGTACTCCAGTACACTGTACTCCAGTATCCAGTACCCCAGTGCTCCAGCTCTCCTGTACCCCAGTGCTCCAGTACCCCAGTGCTCCTGTACACCAGTGCTCCAGTGCTCCTGTACACCAGTGCCCCAGTACTCCAATACCACAGTACACCAGTACCCTAGTACTCCAGTGCTCCACTACATCAATACCCCAGTACTCCAGTACACCAGTATGCCAGTGCTCTAGTAACCCATGCTAGTACAGAGCTCCAGTACAACAGTACCCCAGTACTCCAGTACCCCAGTGCTCCAGCACTCCAGTGCTCCATTACTACAGTACCCCAGTACTCCAGTACTCCAATACCCCAATGCTCCAGTACCCCAGTGCTCCAGTACCAGTACTCACGTACCCCAGTGCTCCAGCTCTCCTGTACCACAGTGCTCCAGTACCCCAGTGCTCCAGTACACCAGTGCTCCCGTGCCCCAGTGCTCTAGTACCCCATGCTAGTACTCCAGTGCTCCAGTGCTCTATTAATCCAGTACCCCAGTACTCCAGTACTCCAATACTCTAGTACCCCAGTGCTCAACTACCCCAGTACTCCAGTGCTCTAGTGCTCCCGTACTGCAGTGCTACAGCACTCCAGTGCCCCAGTACTCCAGTATTCCAATGTTCCAGTACCCCATTGCTCCAGTACCTCAGTGCTCCAGTATTCCTGTACACCAGTACTCCAGTACCATAGTACACCAGTACCCTAGTACTCCAGTGCTCCACTACATTAGTACCCCAGTACTCCAGTACACTAGTACTCCAGTGCTCCAGTACACCAGTATTCCAGTGCTCTGGTGCTCCTGTACCGCAGTGCTCCGACACTCCAGTACCCCAGTGCCCCAGTACTCCAGTGTTCCAGTGCTCCAGTGCTCCTGTACCATAGTACACCAGTACCCTAGTACTCCAGTGCACCACTACATCAGTACTCCAGTGCTCCAGTGCTCCATTACCGCAGTGCTCTAGTGATCCAGTACCCCAGGGCTCCAGTACCCTAGTGCTCCAGTGCTCTACTACTCCAGTACACTGTACTCCAGTACCCAGTAACCCAGTGCTCCAGTACCCCAGTGCTCCAGTACTTCAGTACCCAATAATTCAGTACTCCAGTAAACCAGTTCAAGGGCATTCCAGTGATCCAGTGCTCCACTACTCCAGTACACCAGTGCTCCAGTACCCCAGTACCCCATGCTAGTACTCCAGTGCTCTATTGCTCCGGGGCCCCAGTACTCCAGTACTCCAATACCCCAGTGCTCCCATACCCCAGTGTTCCACTACCCCAGTATTCCAGTGCTCCAGTGCTGCCGTACCGCAGTGCTCCAGCACTCCAGTACCCCAGTGCTCCAGTACTCCAGTGCTCCTGTACACCAGTGCTCCAGTGCTCCTGTACATCAGTGCCCCATTACTCCAATACCACAGTACACCAGTACCCTAGTACTTCAGTGCTCCACTACATCAATACCCCAGTACTCCAGTACTCCAGTATGCCAGTGCTTTAGTAACCCATGCTAGTACAGAGCTCCAGTACAACAGTACCCCAGTTCTCCAGTACCCCAGTGCTCCAGCACTCCAGTACTACAGTACACCAGTGCCCCAATACCCCAGTATTCCAGTATCCCGTACCGCAGTGCTCCAGCACTCCAGTGCCCCAGTACCATAGTACACCAGTACTCCAGTACTGCTATGTTCCTGTACAACAGTGCTCCAGTACCCCAATGCTCCTGTACCCAAGTACACCAGTACTCCAGTGCTCCTGTACCCCAGTGCTCCAGTACCCCAATGCTCCTGTACCCAAGTACACCAGTACTCCAGTACCGAATGATCCAGGACTCCACTACTCCAGTACATTGTACTCCAGTATCCAGTACCCCAGTGCTCCAGTACCCCAGTACTCCAGTACCAGTACTCACGTACCCCAGTGCTCCAGCTCTCCTGTACCACAGTGCTCCAGTACCCCAGTGCTCCAGTACACCAGTGCTCCCGTGCCCCAGTGCTCTAGTACCCCATGCTAGTACTCCAGTGCTCCAGTGCTCTATTAATCCAGTACCCCAGTACTCCAGTACTCCAATACTCTAGTACCCCAGTGCTCAACTACCCCAGTACTCCAGTGCTCTAGTGCTCCCGTACTGCAGTGCTACAGCACTCCAGTGCCCCAGTACTCCAGTATTCCAATGTTCCAGTACCCCATTGCTCCAGTACCTCAGTGCTCCAGTATTCCTGTACACCAGTACTCCAGTACCATAGTACACCAGTACCCTAGTACTCCAGTGCTCCACTACATTAGTACCCCAGTACTCCAGTACACTAGTACTCCAGTGCTCCAGTACACCAGTATTCCAGTGCTCTGGTGCTCCTGTACCGCAGTGCTCCGACACTCCAGTACCCCAGTGCCCCAGTACTCCAGTGTTCCAGTGCTCCAGTACCCGAGTGCTCCTGTACCATAGTACACCAGTACCCTAGTACTCCAGTGCACCACTACATCAGTACCCCAGTACTCCAGTACACCAGTGCTCCAGTACCCCAGTGCTCCAGTACCCCAGTGCTCCAGTACCGCAGTGCTCCAACACTCCAGTACCCCAGTACTCCAGTGTTCCAGTGCTCCAGTACGCCAGTGCTCCAGTATGCCAGTGTTCCAGTACTCCAGTACACCAGTGCTCCAGCATCCCATGCTAGTATTCCAGTGCCCCAGTGCTCCATTACTCCAGTATTCGCATGCTCCAGTACCCCAGTGCTCCAGTACGCCAGTGTTCCCGTGTTCCAGTACTCCAGTGCCCCAGTACTCCAGTGCCCCAGTGCTCCAGTGTTCCAGTATCCCATGCTAGTATTCCAGTGCCCCAGTGCTCCATTACTCCAGTATTCGCATGCTCCAGTACCCCAGTGCTCCAGTACAACAGTTTTTCAGTACTCTATTGCTCCAATACCCCAGTACTCCAGTGCTCTGGTGCTCCTGTACCGCAGTGCTCCGACACTCCAGTACCCGAGTGCCCCAGTACTCCAGTGTTCCAGTGATCCTGTACCCAAGTACACCAGTACTCCAGTACCCCAGTGCTCCTGTACCCCAGTGCTCCAGTACCCCAATGTTCCTGTACCCAAGTACACCAGTACTCCAGTACCCCAGTGCACCAGTACCCGAGTGCTCCAGTGCTCCAGTGCTCCAGCTCTCCTATACCACAGTGCTCCAGTACCCCAGTGCTCCAGTACACCAGTGCTCCCGTGCCCCAGTGCTCTAGTACCCCATGCTAGTACTCCAGTGCTCCAGTGCTCTATTAATCCAGTACCCCAGTACTCCAATACTCTAGTACCCCAGTGCTCCACTACCCCAGTACTCCAGTGCTCTAGTGCTCCCGTACTGCAGTGCTACAGCACTCCAGTGCCCCAGTACTCCAGTATTCCAATGCTCCAGTACCCCATTGCTCCAGTACCTCAGTGCTCCAGTATTCCTGTACACCAGTACTCCAGTACCATAGTACACCAGTACCCTAGTACTCCAGTGCTCCACTACATCAGTACCCCAGTACTCCAGTACACCAGTACTCCAGTGCTCCAGTACCCCAGTATTCCAGTATTCCAGTGCTCCGGTGCTCCTGTACTGCAGTGCTCCGACACTCCAGTACCCCCGTGCCCCAGTACTCCAGTGTTCCAGTACCCCAGTGCTCCAGTGCTCCTGTACACCAGTGCTCCAGTACTCCAGTACCATAGTACACCAGTACCCTAGTACTCCAGTGCTCCACTACATCAGTACCCCAGTGCTCCAGTACACCAGTGCTCCAGTACCCCAGTGCTCCAGTACCCCAGTGCTCCAGTGCTCCTGTACCGCAGTGCTCCGACACTCCAGTACCCCAGTACTCCAGTGTTCCAGTACACCAGTGCTCCAGTACGCCAATGTTCCAGTACTCCAGTACACCAGTGCTCCAGTATCCCATGCTAGTATTCCAGTGCCCCAGTGCTCCATTACTCCAGTATTCGCATGCTCCAGTACCCCAGTGCTCCAGTACACCAGTGTTCCAGTACTCCAGTGCTCCAATGTTCCAGTGCCCCAGTACTCCAGTACACCAGTGTTCCAGTATCCCATGCTAGTATTCCAGTGCCCCAGTGCTCCATTACTCCAGTATTCGCATGCTCCAGTACCCCAGTGCTCCAGTACAACCGTTTTTCAGTACTCTGTTGCTCCAATACTCCAGTACCCCAGTACTCCAGTGCTCCAGTACCCCAGTGCTCCAATGCTCCTGTACACCAGTGCTCCAGTACTCCAGTACCATAGTACACCAGTACCCTAGTACTCCAGCACTCCACTACATCAGTACCCCAGTACTCCAGTGCTTCAGTACCCCAGTGCTCCAGTACCCCAGTGCTCCGGTGCTCCAGTACCGCAGTGCTCTGACACTCCAGTACCCCAGTGCCCCAGTACTCCAGTGTTCCAGTGCTCCAGTACACCAGTGCTCCAGTACGCCAGTGTTCCAGTACGCCAGTGTTCCAGTACGCCAGTACACCAGTGCTCCAGTATCCCATGCTAGTATTCCATTGCCCCAGTGCTCCATTACTCCAGTATTCGCATGCTCCAGTACCCCAGTGCTCCAGTACAACAGTACTCCAATGCTCCTGTACACCAGTGCTCCAGTACTCCAGTACCATAGTACACCAGTACCCTAGTACTCCAGCACTCCACTACATCAGTACCCCAGTACTCCAGTGCTTCAGTACCCCAGTGCTCCAGTACCCCAGTGCTCCGGTGCTCCAGTACCGCAGTGCTCTGACACTCCAGTACCCCAGTGCCCCAGTACTCCAGTGTTCCAGTGCTCCAGTACACCAGTGCTCCAGTACGCCAGTGTTCCAGTACGCCAGTGTTCCAGTACGCCAGTACACCAGTGCTCCAGTATCCCATGCTAGTATTCCATTGCCCCAGTGCTCCATTACTCCAGTATTCGCATGCTCCAGTACCCCAGTGCTCCAGTACAACAGTACTCCAATGCTCCTGTACACCAGTGCTCCAGTACTCCAGTACCATAGTACACCAGTACCCTAGTACTCCAGCACTCCACTACATCAGTACCCCAGTACTCCAGTGCTTCAGTACCCCAGTGCTCCAGTACCCCAGTGCTCCGGTGCTCCAGTACCGCAGTGCTCTGACACTCCAGTACCCCAGTGCCCCAGTACTCCAGTGTTCCAGTGCTCCAGTACACCAGTGCTCCAGTACGCCAGTGTTCCAGTACGCCAGTGTTCCAGTACGCCAGTACACCAGTGCTCCAGTATCCCATGCTAGTATTCCATTGCCCCAGTGCTCCATTACTCCAGTATTCGCATGCTCCAGTACCCCAGTGCTCCAGTACAACAGTACTCCAGTGCCCCAGTACTCCAGTACAACAGTTTTTCAGTACTCTATTGCTCCAATACTCCAGTACCCCAGTACTCCAGTGCTCCGTACTCTAGTACCACAGTGCCCCGGTACTCCAGTACCCGAGTGCTCCAGTAGTCCAGTGTCCCAGTACCCCAGTGCACCAGTACGCGAGTACTACAGTGATCCTGTACTCCAGTAGCCCAGTGCTCCAGTACTCCAGTACTTCAGCATTCCAGTGCTCCAGTGCTCCATTACCACAGTGCTCTAGTGCTCCAGTACCCCAGGGCTCCAGTACCCTAGTGCTCCAGTGCTCTACTATTCCAGTACACTGTACTCCAGTACCCAGTAACCCAGTGCTCCAGTACCCCAGTACTCCAGTTCAAGGGCATTCCAGTGATCCAGTGCTCCACTAGTCCAGTACACTGTACTACAGTATCCAGTACCCCAGTGCTCCAGTATGCTGGTGCTCTAGTACCCCACGCTAGTACTCCAGTGCTCCAGTACCCCCGTACTCCAGTACACCAGTGCCCCAGTATCCCGTGCTAGTATTACAGTGCTCCAGTGCTCTATTACTCCAGTATTCACACGCTCCAGTGCTCCAGTACCCCAGTGCTCCTGTACCACAGTGCTCCCGTACTCTATTGCTCCAATACTCCAGTACCCCAGTACTCCAGTGCTACGTACTACAGTGCTCCGGTACTTCAGTACCCCAGTAACCGAGTGCTCCAGCAGTCCAATATCCCAGTACCCCAGTGCACCAGTACGCGAGTACTACAGTGATCCTGTACTCCAGTACTCCAGTATTCCAGTGCTCCTTTACCACAGTACTCCAGTGCTCCAGTACCCCAGGGCTCCAGTACCCTAGTGTTCCAGTATTCACATGCTCCAGTGCTCCATTACGCCAGTGCTCCAGTACCCCAGTGCTCTACTACTCCAGTGCACTGTACTTCAGTGCTCCAGTACCCCATTGCTCCAGCACCCCAATACTCCAGTACCTCAGTACTCCAGTAAACCAGTGCAAGGGTATTTCAGTGCCCCAGTGTTCCACTACTCCAGTACACTGTACTCCAGTACCCAGTGCTCCAGTACTCCAGTACTCCAGTGGTCTAGTATCCCGTGCTAGTATTCCAGTGCTCCAGTCCTCTATTACTCCAGTATTCGCACGCTCCAGTGCTCCAGTACCCCAGTGCTCCAGTACGACAGTGCTCCCGTACTCTATTGCTCCAATACCCCAGTGCTACGTACTACAGTACCACAGTGCTCTGGTACTTCAGTACCCCAGTACCCGAGTGCTCCAGTAGTCCAGTATCCCAGTACCCCAGTGCACCAGTACGCGAGTACTACAGTGATCCTGTACTCCAGTAGCCCAGTGTTCCAGGAATCCAGTGCACCAGTGCTCATGTACTCCAGTACTCAGTTACCTAAGAGCTCCAGTACTCCAGTACTCCAGTACACAAGTGCTCCAGGACTCTAGTACTCCAGTGGTCCAGTACTCCAGTGCTCCTGTACCCCAGTACCCCTGTATCCGAGTGCTCCAGTACTCCAGTATCAGTACCCCAGTACGCTAGTACTCCAGTGATCCTGTACTCCAGTACCCCAGTGGTCCAGGACTCCAGTACTCCAGTGCCCAGTACCCCAGTGCTCCAGTACTCTAGTACTCCAATACTCCAGTACCACAGTGCTCCGGTACTCCAGTATCCCAGTACCCCAGTACTCCAGTGATCCTGTACTCCAGTACCCCAGTGCTGCAGTACTCCAGTACCCCAATGCTCAAGTACCCCAACGCTCCTGTACCCAAGTACACCAGTACTCCAGTACTCGAGTGCTCCACTACTACAGTACACTGTACTCCAGTATCCAGTACCCCAGTGCTCCAGTACTCCAGTACCAATACTCACATACCCCAGTGCTCCAGTACCAGTACTCACATACCCCAGTGCTCCAGTACCCCAGTGCTCCAGCACCCCAGTACACCAGTGCTCCAGTACCCCATGCTAGTACTCCAGTGCTCTATTGCTCCAGGACCCCAGTACTCCAATACCCCAGTATTCCCGTGCTCCCGTGCCGCAGTGCTCCAGCACTCCAGTACCCCAGTGCTCCCGTACTCCAGTGCTCCAGTACTCCAGTGTCCCAGTACTCCAATACCACAGTACCCCAGTACTCCAGTATGCCAGTGCTCCAGTAACCCATGCTAGTGCTCCAGAGCTCCAGTACTACAGTGCTCTATTACTACAGTACCCCAGTACTCCAGTACTCCAATACCCCAATGCTCCAGTGCTCCAGCACCCCAATAGCCCAGTATTCCAGTGCTCCAGTGCTCCCGTACCGCAGTGCTCCAGCACTCCAGTACACCAGTGCTCCTGTACTCCAGTACCATAGTACACCAGTACCCTAGTACTCCAGTGCTCCGCTACATCAGTACCCCAGTACTCCAGTACTCTAGTACACCAGTACTCCAGTACTGCAATGTTCCTGTACCCAAGTACAACAGTACTCCAGTACCCCAGTGCACCAGTACCCGAGTGCTCCATGACTCCACATCTCCAGTACATTGTACTCCAGTATCCAGTACCCCAGTGCTCCAGTACTCACGTACCCCAGTGCTCCAGTAGCCCAGTGCTCCAGCTCTCCTGTACCCCAGTGCTCCAGTACACCAGTGCTCCAGTACACCAGTGCTCCAGTACACCAGTGCTCTAGTACCCCATGCTATTACTCCAGTGCTCCAGTGCTCTATTAATCCAGTACCCCAGTACTCCAATACCCCATTGCTCTAGTACCCCAGTGCTCCACTACCCCAGTACTCCAGTGCTCCCGTACTGCAGTGCTACAGCACTCCAGTGCCCCAGTACTCCAGTATTCCAATGCTCCAGTACCCCAGTGCTCCAGAGTTCCTGTACACCAGTACTCCAGTACCCTAGTACTCCAGTGCTCCACTACATCAGTAGCCCAGTACTCCAGTATGCCAGTGCTCTAGTAACCCATGCTAGTACCCCAGTGCTCCAGTACCCCAGTGCTCCAGTACCCCAGTGCTCCAGCACACCAGTGCTCCAGTACCCCATGCTAGTACTCCAGTGCTCCAGTGCTCTATTACTCCAGTACCCCAGTAGTCCAGTACTCTAATACCCCAGTGCTCCAGTATCCCAGTGCTCCAGTACCCCAGTGCTCCACTGCCCCAGTATTCCAGTGCTCCCTTACCGCAGTGCTCCAGCATTCCAGTACCCCAGTGCCCCAGTACTCCAGTATCCCCATGCTCCACTACCCCAGTACCATAGTACACCAGTAGCCTAGTACTCCAGTGCTCCACTACATCAGTACCCCAGTACTCCAGTGCTCCAGTACCCCACGCTAGTACTCCAGCACACCAGTGCTCCAGTATGCCAGTGTTCTAGTATCCCATGCTAGTATTCCAGTGCTCCATTACTCCAGTATTCGTGTGTTCCAGTGCTCCAGTATCCCAGTGCTCTAGTAACACAGTGCACCAGTACTCCAGCACCCCAGTGCTCCAGTAACCCAGTGATCGAGTACTCCAGTACACCAATGCTCCTGTACCCCAGTGCTTCAGTGCTCAAGTACCACAGTGCTCCGGTACTCCAGTATCCCAGTACCCCTGTGGTCCAGTATTCCAGTACACCTATTCCCCACTTCACCAGTACCCCAGTACTCCAGTGCTCCAGTACATCAGTACATCAGTACCACAGTACCACAGTACACCAGTACACCAGTACACCAGTACACCAGTGCTCCAGTGCTCCAGTACTCCAGTGCTCCAGTGCTCCAGTACTCCAGTACTCCAGTACTCCAGTACTCCAGTACTCCAGTATGCCAGTGCTCTAGTATCCCATGCTAGTACTCCAGTGCTCCAGTGCTCCAATACCCCAGCGCTCCAGTGCTCTAGTACTGCAGTATTCCCATGCTCCAGTACTCCAGTACTCCAGCACTCCAGCGCTCCAGCACCCCAGTACTCCAATACCCCAGTGATCCAGTACTCCAGTGCTCCACCACCCCAGTGCTCCACTACCCAAGAATTCCAGTCCTCCAGTGCCGCAGTACTCCAGTATTCCCATGCTCCAGTCCTCTAGTACCCCAGTGCTCCAATGCTCCAGTACTCCAGCTCAGCAGCGCTCCAGTACCCCAGTGCTCCAGTATGCCAGTACCCCATTGCTCAAGTACTCCACCGCTCCAATACACCAGTACCCCAGTGTTCCAGTACTCCAGTATCACAGTACTCCAGTGATCCCATGCTCCAGTGCTCCATTACCCCAGTGCTCCTGTACACCAGTGCTCCATTACCCCAGTGCTCCTGTACACCAGTGCTCCAGTACCCCAGTGCTCCAGTGTTCCTATACCTCAGTGCTCCAGTGCCCCAGTACTCCAGTGCCCAGTACCTCAGTACTCCAGTACACCAGTGCAAGGGTATTCCAGTGCTCCAGTACTCCAATACCCCAGTACTCCTGTACCCCAGTACCTAGTCCCCAATTCTCCATTGCCCCACTACACCAGTGCTCCAATGCCCCAGTACCACAGTACTCCAGTGCTCCAACACCCCAGTTCTCCAGTGCTCCAGCACTCCAGCACTCCAGCACTCCAGCACTCCATTACCGCAGTGCTCCAATACCCCAGTGCTCCAGTACTCCAGTGCTCCATTACTCCAGTACATCAGTGCTCCAGTACCCCAGTACTCCAGTTCCACAATGCTCCTGCACCCAAGTACACCATTACTCCAGTAAGCTAGTGCCCCAGTACCTGAGTGCTCCAGTACCCCGGTGCTGCAGTACTCCAGTAGCAGTACTCCCGTGCTCCAGTACCCCAGTGCTCCAGCTCTCCTGTACCCCAGTGTTCCAGGAATCCAGTGCACCAGTGCTCATGTACTCCAGTACTCAGTTACCCAAGAGCTCCAGTACTCCAGTACTCCAGTACACAAGTGCTCCAGGACTCTAGTACTCCAGTGGTCCAGTACTCCAGTGCTCCTGTACCCCAGTACCCCTGTATCCGAGTGCTCCAGTACTCCAGTATCAGTACCCCAGTACGCTAGTACTCCAGTGATCCTGTACTCCAGTACCCCAGTGGTCCAGGACTCCAGTATCCCAGTGCACCAGTGCTCCAGTACTCCAGTGCACAGTACCCCAGTGCTCCAGTACTCTAGTACTCCAATACTCCAGTACCACAGTGCTCCGGTACTCCAGTACCAGAGTGCTCCAGTACTCCAGTATCCCAGTACCCCAGTACTCCAGTGATCCTGTACTCCAGTACCCCAGTGCTGCAGTACTCCAGTACCCCGGTGCTCCAGTACCAGAGTGCTCCAGTACTCTATTGCTCCAATACTCCAGTGCCATAGTGCTCCGGTACTCCAGTACCCGAGTGCTCCAGTACTCCAGTACACCAGTATGCCAATGCTACAGTGATACTGTACTCCAGTACCCCAGTGCTACAGTGCTCCAGTACCCCAGGGCTCCAGTACCCTAGTACTCCAGTATTCCCATGCTCCAGTGCTCCATTACCCCAGTGGTCCAGTACCCCAGTGCTCCAGCACCCCAGTGCTCCAGCACTCCAGTACAACAGTGCTCCAGTACCCCAGTGCTCTAGTACACCATGCTAGTACTCCAGTGCTCCAGTGCTCTATTACACCAGTACCCCAGTACTCCAATACCCCAGTGCTCCAGTACCCCAGTGCTCCAGTACCCCAGTATTCCAGTGCTCCGGTGCTCCTGTACCGTAGTGCTCCGACACTCCAGTATCCCAGTACTCCAGTACCTCAGTACTCCAGTAAACCAGTGCAAGGGTATTTCAGTGCTCCAGTTCTCTAGTGCTCCACTACTCCAGTACACTGTACTCCAGTACCCAGTGCTCCAGTACCCCAGTGCTCCAATGTTCCTGTACCCCAGTGCTTCAGTACCCCAATGCTCCTGTACCCAAGTACACCAGTACCCCAGTGCACCAGTACTCGAGTGCTCCACTACTACAGTACACTGTACTCCAGTACACTGTACTCCAGTATCCAGTACCCCAGTGTTCCAGTACTCACATACCCCAGTGCTCCAGCTCTCCTGTACCCCAGTGCTCCAGTACCCCAGTGCTCCAGTACACCATGCTAGTACTCCAGTGCTCTATTGCTCCAGGACCCCAGTACTCCAATACCCCAGTGCTCCAGTACCCCAGTGCTCCACTACCCCAGTGCTCCTGTGCTCCCGTACCGCAGTGCTCCAGCACTCCAGTACTCCAGTACTCCAGTGCTCATGTACATCAGTGCTCCAGTACACCAGTGCCCCAGTACTCCAATACCACAGTACACCAGTACCCTAGTACTCCAGTGCTCCACTACATCAATACCGCAGTACTCCAGTACACCAGTGCCCCAGTACTCCAATACCACAGTACACCAGTACCCTAGTACTCCAGTGCTCCACTACATCAATACCGCAGTACTCCAGTACACCAGTGCTCCAGTATGCCAGTGCTCTAGTAACCCATGCTAGTACAGAGCTCCAGTACAACAGTACCCCAGTACTCCAGTACCCCAGTGCTCCAGCACTCCAGTACTATAGTACACCAGTGCTCCAGTGCTCTATTACTACAGCACCCCAGTACTCCAGTACTCCAATACTCC
This sequence comes from Pristiophorus japonicus, assembly GCF_044704955.1. NCBI lineage: Eukaryota > Metazoa > Chordata > Chondrichthyes > Pristiophoridae > Pristiophorus > Pristiophorus japonicus. The sequence continues at coordinate 66,454,651 of NC_091977.1, read as the reverse complement.
AGTACCCCAGTGCTCCAGTGCACCAATACCCCAGTATTCCAGTGCTCCCGTACCGCAGTGCTCCAGCACTCCAGTACCCCAGTGCTCCAGTGCCCCAGTGCTCCTGTACTCCAGTACCATAGTACACCAGTACCCCAGTACTGCTATGTTCCTGTACCCCAGTGCTCCAGTACCCCAATGCTCCTGTATCCAAGTACACCAGTACCCAAGTACACCAGTGCTCCAGTACCCCAGTGCACTAGTACCCGAGTGCTCCAGGACTCCACTACTCCAGTACATTGTACTCCAGTATCCAGTACCCCAGTGCTCCAGTACCCCAGTACTCCAGTGCTCTAGTACCCCATGCTAGTACTCCAATGCTCCAGTGCTCTATTAATCCAGTACCCCAGTACTCCAGTACTCCAATACTCTAGTACCCCAGTGCTCCACTACCCCAGTACTCCAGTGCTCTAGTGCTCTCGTACTGCAGTGCTACAGCACTCCAGTGCCCCAGTACTCCAGTATTCCAATGCTCCAGTACCCCATTTCTCCAGTACCTCAGTGCTCCAGTATTCCTGTACACCAGTACTCCAGTACCATAGTACACCAGTACCCTAGTACTCCAGTGCTCCACTACATCAGTACCCCAGTGCCCCAGTACTCCAGTGTTCCAGTGCTCCAGTACTCCAGTGCTCCTGTACACCAGTGCTCCAGTATTCCAGTACCATAGTACCCCAGTACCCTAGTACTCCAGTGCTCCACTACATCAGTACCCCAGTACTCCAGTACACCAGTGCTCCAGTACCCCAGTGCTCCAGTACCCCAGTGCTCCGGTGCTCCTGTACCGCAGTGCTCCGACACTCCAGTACCCCAGTGCCCCAGTGCTCCAGTACACCAGTGCTCCAGTATGCCAATGTTCCAGTACTCCAGTACACCAGTGCTCCAGTATCCCATGCTAGTATTCCAGTGCCCCAGTGCTCCATTACTCCAGTATTCGCATGCTCCAGTACCCCAGTGCTCCA